>NC_053158.1:43919051-44253113 GCF_016835505.1 Polypterus senegalus
GGACAAAAAGTCCTATAGGACTCCTTCTTCAGCTTGACGGCATCCCTCACGCGGTGTCCACCAGCGGGTTGGGGATTGCCGCCACGACAGGCACCGACCACCTTGCGGCCACAGCTCCGTCAGCCGCCTCAACAATAGAGGCACGGAACATGGCCCATTCGGACTCAATGTCCCCACCTCCCTCGGGGCGTGGTTGAAGTTCTGCGGAGGTGGGAGTTGAAGCTACTTCTGACAGGGGACTCTGCCAGCCGTTCCCAGCAGACCCTCACAACACGTTTGGGCCTACCAGGTCTGACCGGCATCTTCCCCCACCATCGAAGCCAACTCACCACCAGGTGGTGATCAGTTGACAGCTCCGCCCCTCTCTTCACCCGAGTGTCCAAGACATATGGCGCAAGTCCGGCGACACGACCACAAAGTCGATCATCGACCTGAGGCCTAGGGTGTCCTGGTGCCAAGTGCACATATGAACACCCTTATGCTTGAACATGGTGTTCGTTATGGACAATCCGTGGCGAGCACAGAAGTCCAATAACAAAACACCGCTCGGGTTCAGATCGGGGGGGCCATTCCTCCCAATCACGCCCTTCCAGGTCTCACTGTCATTGCCCACGTGAGCATTGAAGTCTCCCAGCAAAACGAGGGAATCCCAGAAGGTATGCCCTCTAGCAACCCCTCCAGAGACTCCAAAAGGGTGGATACTCCAAACTGCTGTTGGCGATACGCACAAACAACAGTCAGGACCCTTCCCCACCCGAAGCGGAGGGAGGCCACCCTCTCGTCCACGGGGTAAACCCCAATGCACAGGCTCCAGTGGGGGCAATAAGTATGCCCACACCTGCTCGGCCTCTCACGGGGGCAACTCCAGAGTGGTAGAGAGTCCAGCCCCTCTCAAGGAGATTGGTTCCAGAGTCCAAGCTGTGCGTCGAGGTGAGTCCGACTATATCTAGCCGGAACCTCTCGACCTCGCGCACTAGCTCAGGCTCCTTCCCCTTCAGAGAGGTGACATTCCACGTCCCAAGAGCCAGTTTCTGTAGCCGAGGATCAGACCGCCAAGGTCCCGCCTTCGGCCACCACCCAACTCACATTGCACCCAACCTCCTTGGCCCCTCCCATAGGTGGTGAGCCCATGGGGAGGAGGACCCACGTTACCTCTTCGGGCTGTGCCCGGCCGAGCCCCATGGGTGCAGGCCCGGCCACCAGGCGCTCGCCATCGAGCCCCACCTCCAGGCCTGGCTCCAGAGGGGGGCCCCGGTGACCAGCGTCGGGCAAGGGAAAGCGTTGTCCAGTTTTATTTTCATTGGAGGTTTATTGAACCGCTCTTTGTCTCATCCCTCACCCAGGACCAGTTTGCCTTGGGTGGCCCTACCAGGGGCATAAAGCCCCGGACAACATAGCTCCTAGGATCATTGGGACACGCAAACCCCTCCACCACGATAAGGTGACGGTTCAAGGAGGAGCTTGATAAGGTTATTAAGGATATTAAATATGTAATCATATTGGGATGAAAGAAGATATATCCTTCTATTAAAAAGTCACAACAGTAGTAGAGAGGTTAATAAATTACAGAAATGTTGCATTGATAACAAGTATAATATGGCTGTGAAAGGTGAACCATCATGCAAACAGAGTGAAACAAATAGTGTTTTTCAGTTAGAGTGCCAGAAAAGATTACTGAACATACCACAGATTACAAGATAAACAAATCCATCATTTTAGACTGTATCTCCATTTGTACTCTGTAATAATTTATGAAAAAGAAATAAAACTATTAAACTTAATGAGAATAAAATGGAAGCATTTTGAGGCAAAACATGGAAACAGAGATAGAAATCAAGATGAGTGAATGCCATCAATATAGATTTTGAAACACAACTCCAGGAATCCAAGGACATTATGACTGACAGATTTTTGGCAAGCAATTGCTCCAGACTTGGAAACAACTGAATGAATAATACAGTTAGAGAGAGTTCATCTTGCTATGATAATCACTAAATGCATATGCTTTCAGGAATTGCCCTGCCTACTCCTTTGGAACTCCACACTGGCACAGGTACTGTACACAACAAGCAGTAACTAAAGCTTAGGATGCTGATGAGCCTATCCTTTTTCCCTGTGGCAAACTAAAACAGTTTTATAAAGCCTGTTTGTGTCAGAAACCCAGAGGTAGAACCGAGATCACTCCATACAAAGTAACAAAATCTGCGAACGACACCCCATGGTATTTGGTCTCATCACCAAACAAGATATTTCAGCTTATAGTCTGAGTAGCCGACTGGTGGTAGTGCAACAATAAGTCTGTTAATGTGGACAAGATGAAGGACATGATTGTTGACTTCAGGAAGCCCCAAGCTGTCCACATCCCACTGCTCATCAAGAGCACCAAAATTCCTTGGTGTGTACCTGTTAGCTGACCTTTCTTGGTCAATTAACAGCACCTACATAGCCAAGAAGGTGAAGCAGCATTTCCAATTTCTTCAGCAGCTGATAAAGGCAAGGCTAAGCCCCCCATTCTCACTACATTCTGCAGGAGCCCAATTGAGAGAGTTCTAACCAGCTGCATCACTGTCTGGTTTGGCACTGTGACATCCTACAATGAATAGTGCACACTGCGTAAAAGATCTTTGGGTCCTCTGTGCCCTCCAATGAAAACATCTTTGTAAAGCATTCTATACAGAAAAGCTTACAGCCATTATGAAGGTCTTCCAACCCCTTCCACGGTCTCTCTTATTCCCACCTCCATCTGGCAGAACATACTGTAGTATCTGAACCAATTTTGCCAGGTAATACAACAGCTTCTGCCCCTTGATTGTCTGGACTCTGAACTCTCAACTGTCACTACTAGCTAATTTACATGCAGTACATTTGTTACACTTGTCAGTACTGTTGTGTTTTTATGATTTATTTTAGTGTTCTTATTTATTATTTATGTATTACTATGTATTTTAAATGTATTACTATCTATTCACTTAGATATTATTTATTTTACTAATTTATCTATTATAGTATAGAATAGTCCCATACCTATTTTGCTCTTGTTCTGTGTTTATGTATATTTTGCACCACTGTGCTGGGGAACGTTATTTTGTGCCACTGTATGCTGCAATATGGTGTATGGACAGTATTACAATAAAGCCACTTGACTTGAGTTGACTAATCAACACTAGCTGCAAGCTTATGCCAAGAAAGTCCAGCAAAAGAGGACCTGCTCAACAGAAAAGGATAAAATAATTTGTCTACAAATAGTTTTTGCCTACTTGGAAGTTTATTAGTACTGTGGGCAACATTGAACCACATTGGATTTATTTTTACTTTTTCACACTGATCAACAGGAAAAAAACTCTTTACTGTCAAAGTGAAAACAGGGCTTTACAAAGTGAAAATGTGAAAATACCTTTTGAGGCACTGTAACTCGGGGTTAACTTCATATGTCTGCCTGGAAAAACGTTATAAACACTTGGGCAAGGGTATCAATAAAGGAAAGGAATAACCTTTGTTAGGTCATTGGAATTACAACACCCTTCAACCAAAACTATCTTAATATTTTTGAAACAAATAGAGAGGTGAATTCTCTTTGTTTTTAAAAGGACACTTTTATTTGATTGTGTGAATTTCCCATTATATCTATACTAATAAAAGGCAAAGCCCTCTAACTGACTCACTCACTCACTGACTGACGCACTTACTCCCTCATCACTAATTCTCCAACTTCCCGTGTAGGTAGAAGGCTGAAATCTGGCAGGCTCATTCCTTACAGCTTACGTACAAAAGTTGGGCAGGTTTCATTTCGAAATTCTACGCCTAATGGTCATAACTGGAACCTATTTTTTCGTCCATATACTGTAACTAGCAAAATACCCGTGCTTCGCAGCGGCAAAGTACTGCCTTAAAATTTTTATTAAGAAGAAAATTAAATCTTTTTAAACTGAGGGAAAATATACCAATAATTATTTGTTAAGTATCTCTTTGTATACCACATTGTGAGTTCGGCCCTCCAGTTGTAATATGACCAAGTTGTGCGCTGAGCTTACTCTTGAGCATGCAACGTACAGTTGGCCATGTGAACAGTAATCTTGTTTCAAATCTCACAGCTTGGATTGCTGCTGTTGGTTTGAGTTTCATGGTTTGTTTCAATTATGACAGTATTTGCAGGACTTGTGTTGAAGAGACATTCGGCATCTGTCAAGCGCAAAAAATGTAAGCCAATCTTCGTGACGGAAGAAGGCCGCTTGGTGTGCGGAGCCGGTGCTTTGCCGGTGCGGAGCCGGGTCCGTAAAAGGAGAAAGGGGCGGACGCTGCTAGATTAGCCACGGGTCGCTGGAAGGTAAACAGAGAGCCCTTAAAGCGGCGGCGTCGGGATAGAGGCAAGGCAGACAGAACGATTCAATCAATCAAGGTTTAAAAACGAAATATCAAACAATACAAGAAAAATAACTATATACAATAAATAGAACATGAAATAACTAATAGAAATCAAATACAAGAAGAAACATTAAATAACTATATACAATAAATAGAACATGAAATAACTAATAGAAATCAAACACTTATCAAAAAAAGAACATGAAATAACTATATGCATGAAAGAACAATAATGAAAAACTATATAGTAAAATAATTAATGAAAAAAGTATATATATAGAATAAAAAATATTGCCATACCTGTAGATGAAGCCCAAAATTAAAAAAGACAATTGAGAGAGAGAGGCCTGCCAGTTCTTTGCAAAGATTGGAAAAAAAAAAAAGTAAAAACAGCTTGAAAAAGGAAGGAGGCCTCCTTGCCAGTCATTTGCAAAGATTGCAAAAAAGTAAAACAGCTTGAAAAGGAAGGAGGCCTCCTTGAGAACATATAAAGTGCCAGTCATTTGCAAAGATTGTAAAAAAAAAAAAAAGTAAAAACAGCTTAAAAAAGGACGGAGGCCTCCTTGCCAAAATACAAAGTGCCAGTAATTTGCAAAGGTTGGGGGGAAAAAAAAAAAAGTAAAAACAGCTTCAAAATGAAATGAAGCAGGCCTCCCTTTCTGCCAACAGATAAAGTGCCAGGCAGTTATATATATATATATATAATAAAAAAAAAAAAAAAAAAAAGCAACGTATGGGCTCCATCTACAGATTAAAAAAAACAAAAATTAATTTATTGACAATCCCCCCCTGCACGTTTTTGTTTTTCCCTCCGCTTTTCCGCCAGCCACTCCTCGATGGTTTTGCCGGCTGACGTGGAGCAAAAGAATTCCCCCCCAAACTGGCTGTGGCGAACTCTTTGGTTTTTGCGGCCACAGCTCTTACATATGTATGCTTCAATCTTTTTTCTTTGTTTGGGGAGGATTCCTTGCTGTCGTGCCAGCTCGTCCGCCTCCTGCTTTTTCTTCCGCCGCCAGGCAGTGGTGCGTGGTATTGAGGGTCCTGCCTGCGGCGGTGGAAGCGGAGGACTGGCAGTGTCAGCCGGCGGGAGAGTGGCTGGGTGGCGGGGCTTCATGTGGCACGGGGGTGCACAACGATGGCTGGTGCCACATCCACGGGCCCCGACGCGCGCGTGCCTGACCGGATAGGTCAGGCGGGTCAGGGAAGTGGAGTGATTGTGCAGCGGACTGCTCGGGGCCCGTGGGTCGGGGCGTGTGGCAGGGGTGGGCTCAGTAGCAAGGGCCGAGCTGGTTGGCAGGGGCACGGCCAACTCCAGATCCCGCCGTTGAAGCTCCCTGGTGCGAGTGTAGTGCCTACAGGGACAGAAAGCAAAGAAAGTCACGGTGGGAGGGAGGGAGGGAGGGAGGAGAGCAGCATGGTGGATTGTACTTGTGCAGTGTGTACTTACCATTGTGCCAGTGTGCGTTGATTGAGGGGGAATAACTGGATTCGAGTCTGGGCCAGGAGTACCGAGTTTGTGAGGATGTTTTCCCGGATGCAGATGTAATCCCGCATCACAGCTGCCCAGCGATTCACCCTCACGCCGCAGATGGTGGTTCCTTCGGGGTGAATCCTGGACAGCTCTACACAAACGGCCTCCACAAGGCGGCTGATGTTTGGCATCTGTGCGGCTTGGCCGCCTTGGCCGACCATACACCTACAACATTCAGGGGGCCGAGAGAGAGAGAGAGAGACAGACAGAGAGAGAGTCAGTCAGTCAGTCAGTCAGTCAGTCAGTCATGCCATCGATATCCAATCAAAAGGATAGAGGCCACACCAAAGAGGTTGATCACTTACCGTCGCAAGCTCTCCACTCCCGGTGTGACACTGGTGTGCGAGTGCTTGCGCCGAACCTCCCCTGCACCAGTCTTTCCTGGTAGCGTGGCGAAAGCGAACTGGGGCCTTGTCGCCTCCGCAATCGCTCCCAGAGGGTGACGATGTCCGCCACTTGCTGCTGCGCCACGTAGCGCAGTGACGCAGCTTGACGAGACTCAAGGCCAGGTTGACCACGTGCTGGTAACCTGGGTCATTGTCAGTTCCAAGGCTATGCTGTTGGGGGGAAGAGAGCAAAAGTGAGAAAGGGGAGCACTCATCAGATATTCCACAGGTATAGCACAACTTGTCAGGAGACACTTACCAGCTTGTGGGACCTGCTTTGAGTGGCCTCGTCTCCAGGGGAGGTCTCCTGGTCGGCTGGCCCAGACTGTGAGGCGCCGATGGCAGGATGCGACTGGGACCTGACAGACGACAACGGTTGTTGGGCTTAAGTCCTCCTCAAGGCGAAGACGGTGTTGTCCAGAGCTTCCTCTTCCAGGCCCTCGACCTCTTGGAAGCCCTCATCCACACTGTCGCCGCCGTCCGTGTCAGTCCCATCCGGAGCGTCGGGATCCCTGCCCATCACTTCCTCCAGCACTCGACCGGTCTGCGAAAACAGGTACTGGATACCAATAAGCTCACCTGTGAAAAGGAGGCAACTGTTATAAAATGAAAAGGTGGGACGGAGGGAGAAACAGATAAGACAGACAGACAGCTCGACGCCTGCCTCACCAGTGTACTTCGCAGGCCGGGTGTAATCAACAACGAGCTTCCTATGATATAAAATCTCGCTCAGCTCGTTGGTGGAGTGCTGGAGTTGGCCACTGTAGCAGACCATATCACGGTCTGCTCCTCCACTGCTTGTGCCGCACGGTCTCGTTCCACCGCGTCAGGCCTTCCAGCAGGTAGGCCTGAAAGTGGGTCAGCACTCGCTGAAGTGCCTGAAAGACACAATGAGGGTGAGAGAGAGAGAGAGAGAGAGAGAGAGAGAGAGATAAAATGTAATGCCACCCACTCCCTCGCACAACACAGGTCAAAAGTACAGGTTTCTGGGCACCCTTACCAGGTATGAAGCGGTCCAGATGCAGGTGGAACGACTCCAACGAAGTTGAACCTCGCGCACACCTGAACACCGGCAGCGTGATCCCCCCTTTGACCAGCTGCCCGGTCTGCATGTACAGGTGCACGCCAGGTGGGTCCTGGATGCAGTGGAGGTGGCGCTCTGAGTTTTCCAGATTTCCTGGATCTTGTCGCGTCCAAAACCGGGACACCCATGTTGTCAGTGGCATCCCCGGCCTCCAGCATCTCATCAATGAGCCGCCAGTCTCCTGCACGCCACGCGCGGCGGCGGCGGCAGTGGCGGCCAGCTCCTTTAACGGGATCTTTCCGTAGCCGGAGCCTCGGGGATCGTTCCCCGCCTCACCAGCCCTGGCCAGTCGCAGCCGGGCGACGTCTCCCTGGTCCCACTCAAAGAGGCAGAACGAGAGACGCGCCATGAACAGGCTATATAGTGGGTGGCTCTCCGTGGTGACACCGGCCGCAAAGCGTCGCATCAGGTGCCACACGTCGAGCCGCACCACCAGCTGTTCCCACTGGTGGAATAAGAGGGACACCTTGGAGGGTCCCCCGTGGGAACAGCAGTCTCGGTCCATGTAGAGGACCAGAGGCGGGGACACACTGGCATCACGGTATCGCCGCATCAGCCCGGTGGCCATGGGGTGCAGGCCAGCGCCTCGGCTGCAGTGAGGACGCTGATAAGGACCTGGCCGTGCTCGCTCCCCACGTTGGTCACCCAGGCTGCTGTTCCTGCCGCGGCACCGGCGAGTTTCTTGGTCACCTGAACAATGAAAGGAAGAGCGACAGTAAGCAGGAAGGAAGGAAGGAAGGAAGGAAGGAGAGAGGGAGCAGACGGCGATATCGCCACCTTCTTGGTTGAGTCCATCTTCAGGATTGAGCCAAAGATGGAGGTGATCCGCCCTTGATCTCATCTATCCTCGAAGCCACCTCCCTGGCATAGACGGACAACAACCACTTTGTACTGGGCACCGGGGTCATCAGCGGTAGAAGCAGCGAGGCCGCAGGTGGCTCGACACCCGGTGAGATAAATTTGGTGGCCGCGTACATGAACTTTTTGGACCGCTTCAACCAGGAGCTGGTGTGCTGCTCGAGCAGATATCTGCGCAGCCGGGTGGCCCCATTGCCCAGCGTGCGCTCCTTCATCTGCCCAATCAGCTTTACGCCGCAGGATAACCTGTGTTAGACAGAACAGAGACGTTAGGACTGCCCGTACCTGTGGAGAGTTGACCTAGCCTTCAGAGACTCCTTGTCTGACCTGTAAGTCAGGATAGCTGGAAAGTCATCCCGGTGGGTGTGGTGCAGCTGATCCAGGATATCCTGCGACCAGCCCGCCACCTTCTTCCTGCAGCGCCGCACTCTAGGTACTCCGTGGCCATGAAGTACCATCCGTCTGTATCCAGGACCCTCGGACGGTCCTGTAGAGTCCGGCTCCCGACAACCTGTGGCTGCACGCCGTGCAGGACAGCTTGTAGCCCCACATGCGGTACGGCATCCACAGGAAGAACGGGCGCTGAAAAAAGGTGTCGGCGATGTCGGGGCTGGAGGTGCACGCTATGGGGCCGGAGGAAACCACCAAAGGCGAAGGTTGGAGGTCAGCACAGGCTTTCCGGCCCTTGCCAGTGGTGAAAAGGGCCCGGCTTACCCACTTGTGCTGTTCCTTGGGTAATGTACTCCTCCAGCCCTCGGGCAAAAGTAGCTGTGTGTGTGAGAGAGAGACAGACAGACAGACAGACAGAGACAGAGACAGAGAGCATGACCAACACAAAAACAAACAAAAAGAATCAGACAGGGCCTCTTCCTTTCCCGGCAATGCAATTCATACAAACGCATCCTTTTAACTCACCTCTCTCCTGGCTACAGATAGCGCTTGCGGGCTGCTTTCCCGGATCAGCCGCCGGTTGGGAGCGCTGGGATGGCACTGGCCCTCTACTGGTTGCAGACTGGGAGGTAGATGCTGGGGAAGGTTGTTTACAAATTCAAACAAATAACAGGTTAAACAGAAAAAGTGAAGGAGCCACCACCAGTTTCCATGGGTGGCTGTCACTTACCAGCCTCCAGCTCCATGCTGGCCGAAAGCAGCACGTCATCCGGAATCTCGACGACGGAGGCTGCTGCAGAGAGAGAGGCTCTGGGGGCAACGGTGGTGGTTTTGGGACGGAGGAGGTTTCTGCTGCCTTCGCCTCGTCTCTTCGCCGCACATAGAGCTGGAGCGCATGCATCCTGGTGCCGACTTTGGTGGTCTGACGCCTGAGCCATTTGATGTAACTGCATTGGGGTACAACAGCAGAAACGGTAACACTTGAACAAATGGAAGCAGGGTCCCACTACCTTGCTGGGCCCTTCCCCTCAGACCCCACCCAAAATTCTTTTCTCACCTCTTTGCCTCCGGATCTGCTGTATTGTAAAGGGCCTCAAACGTCAGGTGTCCGTGTTGGCCGAAGCCGACGAGCCTCTTGCCCTCGTCCGGAGCCCCAGCCGACCCGTCTCCCCGCCGACGGGCGGATGGCCGCCTTCACTTCGGAAAGAGCCAGGCGTAGGACTCCAGGGCGTTCTTATTGCCCGCCAGCGGGCTATCTGACACCTGGCCATCTTCACGCTCCCTCAGGTGGGTTGCCAACACCATGACGGCATAGCCGAGGTCATGGGTCAGCAACCATTTAAAAGTCTGGCCCCGGTACTGTCCAAACTGGAGCTCGCTGGCGCTGCGCACCAGCTTGGAGTCCCCGGGGTCACCACCTGCGGCCCGCACGCGTCTCCTGGCCTGCTCCCTGACCGTCTCGGCCGACTTCACCTTGAACGGCACAGAGCCGCTCAGGCGGTTTGCCTTGGCGACCTGGACCGCCTCGGTGGAGGCCTTGAGGGTCAGTTCACCAGAGGTCTCGCGGCGGAACTCTGGCACAGGGTTCAAGCTGGAAAAATCAGATAAACCAAGAGAAAGTTACAGTTCCATTCCAAAGTTTTACAACACCCGTTTTTCTTCCAATTTAACCAGCTGGAATGCAACGAGCGACCTGAAACGGATCCACAGGAAACTGGCAGACATTTGACATTTAAAGTTTAGGTTACCAAAAACTGAAATTAAAGGAAATTTCAGAATATTACAAATTGGCCTTCAGGGAACAACTAGTAGGTTGAAACTTCCATTTAGTGTGCACCAAGCGCGTTGCCTCCAACAGAGACAAAATAAAGAGTAACTGAGCATGCAAACAATGAACAAGGGAACAACAGGATGAGAAACCACCACCTTTGAACAAATTCTATAGGCACCAAGCCCAATATCCCAAAAACTTTTTTTTTTTTCTTCGAATTAACCTTTGTCTTATTTAACCTATGAATACTTACATGTCAACACCGCAGGTGATGTTGGGTCTATTAAAACAACGCAATCAACCAGTACGTCAGTTAAAGAAAGAAACCTTTCCTTTGACAGGAACATTACTACTACAAACAAAGACTCACGTAGGTATACTAGTGGCAGCCATGGGAACAGATACCCAAAAAGAGTTAATTCTCAATTCTGAAAAGTAAAAGGAAAAACAAAAATTAAATATAATGGTTGGTAATACTAATACACACTTTTTAAGGCCTTTAATAATATTACAACTACTATGGTTACACTGCATTTTGCTTTTGTTGGCATTATTATTATTATTATTATTATTATTATTACTAACAGACATCATTATAACGCAATTCTTTCTGCCCAGACTATTTACAGATATTTATATTACTGAAACCAGTTTAATAAAATACAAAAAAAAAAGAATACTTTTATTAATATGTACAAAACAAATAAATTCTCATTACATTCAACCACATCTGTTTTATTTCACTTCGCTATAATCCTTGTATTTTGTGCACTAAGAGTAACATCAATAGCACCGTTTCAATTGTATCAGCGGGCCCCACTTTAAGATGAGACTTGAAACTTGAAACATGACATCACCGCCTTTACACGGGAGGCGGGTCTTTCCCAACAAAACTTGAAACGCTTCTCTCTTTTCAGCCAATAAATGTTTACAAAATTATCGGCACAAGAGCGCCTCGACCAATCGCTGCACGGCGTTGCACGCTTCTGCTTGTCAATCATCCCAAAACTCGGCACAAACACGGCACAGAGTCGCCGAGAAGATCGGAATTCTTTAGGCGTTGTAAGTATACAACCAGTTTCATTGATAACTTCACATCCAGCTTTTAAGAGTTTAAACATTCATAAACATCAAAGTGTCCACTACTGAAATCGTCACCTGTGAATCTAAGATGTTTAAGAGGCATTGGCGGTTGTCGAAAGGTGTAAAATATTTGGCCATTTTGGTACACTTGAAAGCGACAACCGAACAATTCAGCAGCAGCCATCAACTCACATGCAGATCCATAGGTGAAGGGCTTAAACATTTCACTCTTCTAGTGCTCCTGTGTAGTATAATTATCTCCAGTACCGTCATCAGTCCACACCTTGAACCTGTCCCAGTCATTGAATACATAAGACACAATGTTCCTCCGGATATCAAGAGTGAGCCTGATGTGGCCGTGCAATATGTAACAAGGAGAATGGAAAAGGTAGGTGTCATCTCCGGGCATGGAAACAACTCGGTAAGTGACAGTTCTTTGATCAATGGTGATCACCTCGATAGACATGTTAATGGGGTACGGTTGGAATGATAAAGGAAATGGGTACCTGAACAATGTAAAGTAAGTCTAAAATACCTACACAATAACTATAATCGTAATAAATGAACAATAAAACAGCTGAGAAGCCGTGGATTAAATTAAAAGGCTGTAGTTATCAGCAGGGAGACGTGAATCCCGTGGCGTAGCAAGGAAGGGAATGTAGAGACTGGAGCAACAGACGGCCTTATATAGGCAGGCAGCCAACAACATGGGAGGTGTTGGGATGGGGGACTCAATGCTGCCTCACACGGTGACCGAGCTGCAGGCTATGGACGTATATATGTATGTAAGTAGGATTCAGTTAGCGTTGGGAACCCGCTGCACTAATTTCTTGAAGATGGGCCCATAAGTAACAAAGACCGTTGAAAAGTTCAATATGGCGGCCGACAGTGGCATCATATCACCGAAATAAGTACCAAATTTCAGCCTTCTACCTACACGTGAAGTTGGAGAATTAGTGACATTTTCGTGAAGATGGGGCCATAAATAAGAAAGTTCAACATGGGAAATGTTGTCAACCGTTATAACCGTTACACGTAGAATTTTTAAATGAAACTTGCTTATCTTTTGTAAGTAAACTGTAAGGAATGAGCCTGCCAAATTTCAGCCTTCTACCTACACGGGAAGTTGGAGAGTTAGTGACGGTGGAAAGTTCAATATGGCGGCTGACAGTGGTGTCATACCACTGAAATAAGTACGTACATTGGTGTCGGTTAGCGCAGGGAAGCCGCCTACCAAATTTCATGAAGATGGGGCCATGAATAAGAAAGTTCAACATGGCAGACGTTGTTGACCGTTATGACCGTTACGTGTAGAATTTCGAAATGAAATCTCCTCAACTTTTGTAAGAAAGCTGTAAGGAATGAGCCTGCCAAATTTCAGCCTTCTACCTACACGGGAAGTTGGAGAGTTAGTGACGGTGGAAAGTTCAATATGGCGGCTGACAGTGGTGTCATACCACTGAAATAAGTTCGTACATTGGTTTTGGTTAGTGCAGGGAAGCCACCTAACAAATTTCGTGAAGATGGGGTCAGCTTTCTACCTACATGGGAAGTTGGAAAATTAGTGACTTTGGAAAGTTAAATATGGCGGCCGACAGTGGCGTCATACCGTCGAAATAAGTATGTACATCGGTTTCGGTTAGCGCAGGGAAGCCGCCTACCAAATTTCGTGAAGATGGGGCCATAAATAAGAAAGTTCAACATGGCGGACATTGTCAACCGTTATGACTGTTACGTGTAGAATTTCGAAATGAAACCTGCTTATCTTTTGTAAGTATGCTGTAAGGAATAAGCGTGCCAAATTTCAGCCTTCTACCTACACGGGAAGTTGGAGAATTAGTGATGAGTCAGTGAGTCAGTGAGGGCTTTGCCTTTTATTAGTATAGATAGACTGCAGCTGGATGGCCGTGGGAGGCGGAGTTGCGTGTCGCATCATCACACCTTCCACGTAATTGAGTGCCTGCCCATATAAGGTAAATATTCGCGGGTGAAGGACTGTGCTTAGCATATTCATAAGTAAAAATATCTGAATCACAAACTGATATTAATTATATTTTGTCCATGAATACTTATTAAATAATTCCAAATAGTCTGTCCGCTTCCTTTCATAGCTTTTCCGATGGTTGTGCTGCTTCCAGGCATGTATTTTCGTATTAAAGCATTTAACTAATCACATTTCAGCCATCATTTGTTGCCAGGCAGAGACGACTTTACAATCCATTGTGCAGGCACTCTAACACAGAATAAATGTTGATTAACCTGTTGCTTCAACCAATCAGATTTTGAGTTGGTGTCAGTATGGCCCTGTAGCAGGCGTACGGCGACGTCACCGTATTCAGACCCATTGATTGGATAGAAGCCGCAGGTTCGATTTTCAGCATTAGCTTCGATGGGGATAGAAAGGGACTTTTTGATGGAACTGAGGCACACGGATAATCCGTACGACAGAGTGATTGAACTGTTTTTGAGGAAAGAGAGGAGGATGGATTTTGTTTAGAAATAATGTGAATTTTTGGTGAGTGAAATGTTGCAATTCTATCTGCGATGCAGAGGCTCTTTATACTGTATTACTGCATGTTAAGATGGTTTTTATAACCATAAATTAGTTTTTGAGGGGACGGTTGATTCAGAGAGAGCAGTACTGCAGGCCTAGGTGTGAGATGCACGGTCCGCCAATGGACCAAATGATACATAAATTTAATGAACATTACAACCCGAAAATAAACAAAACTGTAGAGGGGCCCATGATTAAATGAACGGTAAAAAAGTAAGAGCGAAGCGATGGTGACTTATTGATGCAGGCAGGCCAGAACACAATAGCACGATAGCACGGGGCTCGATGTGGTGTGCGTTAAGTCGATTTAAAATGTGCGCTCAGATTCGAAAAAATATATCTTTTCAAGTTCTATTTGGATATAAGTAGGTTATATTTAGTCGACAGAAATATCTTTGGTAGGAATGTAAGTTGAATTTAGTCCTTACATTTCTATGGTGAAGAAAGGGTGGAATATAAATATATATATATATATATACAGTAATCCCTCGCTATATCGCGCTTCGACTTTCGCGGCTTCACTCTATCGCGGATTTTAAATGTATGCATATCTAAATATATATCACGGATTTTTCGCTGATTCGCGGATTTCTGCGGACAATGGGTCTTTTAATTTATGGTACATGCTTCCTCAGTTTGTTTGCCCAGTTGATTTCATACAAGGGACGATATTGGCGGATGGCTTAGAAGCTACCCAATCAGAGCATGTATTACATATTAACTAAAACTCCTCAATGGTATAAGATATGCTTCCTGCGCGGTGCTTGATTGTTTGCATGTCTCTGCCTCTCTCTCACCCTCTCTGACATTCTCTGCGCCTGACGGAGGGGGTGTGAGCAGAGGTGCTGCTTGCACAGAAGCTGTTTGCCTAGTGGATACGGATGCACCTCTAAAAAATGCCGCTTTATCGCGGTGCTTCCAAAAGCACACTTATTGATTTTTTGATTGTTTGCTTAAATATCGCCTTCTCTCTCTCTCTCTCTGACATTCTCTGCGCCTGACGGAGGAGATGTGAGCAGAGGGGCTGTTTGCACAGAGGCTGTTTGCTTAGAACAGAGATGCCCAAACTAGTTGGCCCGTGGTAATGTTTGATTTGGCCCGCCACACCATCCAAGAAGAGGGGTAGGGATGCCTTCGACACAGATCGGCATTTGTAGTTTGACATAACATTTTTGTTTGTTTTATTGTTGAACTACAAAAGAGTAAACTGATATTAAATGTTTAAATTAAATGTAAATTAATTCGATTTGCGACACTCCACGTC
This sequence comes from Polypterus senegalus, assembly GCF_016835505.1. NCBI lineage: Eukaryota > Metazoa > Chordata > Cladistia > Polypteriformes > Polypteridae > Polypterus > Polypterus senegalus. The sequence goes on from NC_053158.1 coordinate 43,934,335, forward strand.
AATTAACGTCAACAAATGAACAAACGCAATAATGGAGAAATCAAGGCGGTGGCACACAGACAAGAGAAATTTTTAAAAAGTTTGGCAAGACAAGTTTTTATTCACTGAAGTCAAATCAAAGGCAGTATGTCTAGTTTGCAAACAGTCGGTTGCTGTTTTAAAAGAGTACAATATCCATCGTCATTATGAAACAAAACATTCTGCAGCTTTCTCAAAGTACAGCGGCGAGGCGCGAAAACAGAAGGCTAACGAGCTGCTTGCTAAACTTCGATTTGAACAGAGCTCGCTGCTACATCCTTTAACAGCACAAGAAAGCACCACACGGGCCAGTTATCAGATTTCTAATTGCTAAAAGTGGAAGAGCCTTCGCTACTGGAGAGTTCGTCAAGGAATGTCTTGCAGTGGCTGCAGAAGCAGTTTGTCCTTCTCAGGTACGAATGTTCTCACAAATTAGCCTGTCAAGAAATACTGTCACCCGATGCATAGAGGACATGGCTCAAGACATCGGCGAGCAAATCAAGACAAAGGCAAGTGCGTTCTCTGCCTATTCAATAGCCTGCGCCAAGAGAACCGACATATCCAACTCCGCACAGCTGTTGGTATTTTTGAGTGGAGTAAATGAAACTTTTAAAGTGACACAAGAGCTAGCTGGCATTGAGACCCTTTCTGATACTACTAAAGGAAAAGATCTCTTTTTTGCTGTTGAGAGAGTGTTGGAAAAAAATGAATTAAAGTGGGAGAAGATGGCTGGTATTACAACTGACGGAGCGCCGGCAATGGTAGGGAGGAAATCTGGCCTTGCTACATTAGTGTCTCAGAAAGTCAGTGAATGTGGAGGAAAAGTTGTTAAGTACCACTGCATTTTACATCAAGAACAACTATGTGCTAAATCTGTCGGGGTTGTGGATGTAATGCGTGACATCGTCAAAATTGTTAACAATATACGCTCCAAGGCGCTTTCTCACCAACAGTTCAAGGCACTGATGGAAGAGATGGATGCGCAATATGGTGATGTGTTGTACCACCAGGAGGTCAGATGGCTCAGCAGAGGAATAGTTCTCCGGAGATTTTTTGATCTGCGTAATGAGATCAGAGTTTTTCAGGAAAGCAAGGATGGTAATTTTCAAGTGCCCACTGATAAGAAATGGCTCTCTGACCTGGCTTTCCTTGTGGATGTAACAGAGATGCTCAATGTTTTGAATGTTCAGCTCCAGGGAAAGGACCAGATTATCACCCAGCTTTTTGATCACGTCAGAGCCTTCAAACAAAAACTACTGCTGCTCAAAAGACATCTCTCAGCAAGTAACCATAACATTTACAGTTATAATATTCAGGAAATTTTATGTGCAATTATAATTATATTATTAGTAATTATATTTAGAATTATATGTGGAGTTTGCATTTATAATCAGTCATGTCAGCATTTGTGTTTTTGTTATACTTCAAGCTGATAAAATTTGCTTAAAATTAGCTTGTTTCTTAAATTGTCATGAAATAATAATTTCCTCCTTTTTTCAGTTATTTATTCTATTTTTTTCTTCCTCTGTTTTACATGCCTGCTTTGCTCGTTTCACTTCCAATCTCACACTGTTCTTTCTGTTTCTCACCCCACATACAGGACATTTAGCCCATTTTCCCTGTCTTGGAGAAGTAGGCATGGTGAAAGAGAAGATCCATGAATATGATGCTGTTCTCAGCAACCTTATCCAGGAGTTTGACAGTCGCTTTGAGGACTTCAGACACAACACTGCTGACTTTGAGTTGTTTGCTCAACCCTTCACCATCAGTGTGGATGCAGTCAGAGATGATCTTCAGATGGAACTAATTGATCTTCAGTGTGATTCAGAACTGAAACACAAGTTCACATCTCTTCCTTTGACAGACTTCTACAAATGTGTCCCAGCAAACAGGTACCCAAAGATGTGCAAGCAGGCACAAGTGATGCTGTCTCTGTTTGGCAGTGCCTACCTCTGCGAGCAGACAAAATATCTTGTCTTTGTCTGTAAGTCAGCTACAGCCCAATCTTGAAAAACTTCTGAAAAATAAGGACCAGTTTCATATCTCTCATTAGGTCAAGAACATTGCAACTGAATGGTTTTATTATTGCTTACAGCTTGACTAGTGTGTAAGGCATTGAACCGTATTGTACATTGAACACTTGCAGATTGTTTGTTTTTATTGTAATAAGTTCATTCAAATGCAAAACTTTACAAATAAAATTGCATTAGTTTATCAGATTAAAGTTGTTTTATATTTATTTTAAATATTATGAAATAAATAAGGGGAAACCATAGCAACTTTAATGTAATGCAGTTTGATATGTGATGCCCACGGCACCTCAGTCAAGTTTGATTTTTGGCCCTTCATAGGAAAATGTTTGGGCACCCCTGACTTAGAGAATAAATGTTTTATAAATAATGTATTGTTTTTTAATTACATTTTAAAAATGTATGTATAAAGGAGAATTTGCATAAATTTTATTAGGAGTGAATAAATTAATCAATAATATTAACTTGTTCATTATACATGTAGTTTATATCTAATAAAATAATAATATATTCTAATATAGAGTATAGTTATAGTGGTGAAAACTAGTTTTAAAAGACAAATTATATAAGACCAAATCAGAATCTTGGTAACAGTAAGAACACTAATCTGTCGCATAGTGAGAAAATTAATGGAAATATACAGCAATATCCTGCATAAACATATGCAACAGGTTTATACTACATTTTCAATTAATGCATCCTGTCAATTTAATAAAAGTAACAATTATGATTGCTGCTAGGAAAACTACTCAAAATGCTTAGAACTTAATCTTGCTGTATTTCATTCTTTAATCTTTTAATTTTGATGTTTATCATAGTTTCACTACAAATAACTATACATATCATATTTTTTATTTTTCTACATTAAGCCTCAAGGTTGATACAAGGGTATCTTATTATCTTTGATGTAAGGAATGTGTACTGCATAGGTCTTGAAAAAAAGAAAGTGCAAATAAATTAGTAGGCAGTAAATTGGTTAGTGTTGTAAAGAGCTCAATATTGGTTTCTGAAATACTGGTACTACTGAGAGTAAAATTGTTTTAATATACACCATTTAAGCGAAAAGGTATGCCTTCATTTTAGCCCTGTTGTCACCCAGTTGCTATAGATGTTTAACAGCATTGAGAAAAATTTCAAAGTTAAGTAATAATGAGTCTCATGGTTCTCAATTGCATTTAATGTGCAATAAACACATGAATCACTGATCACATTTACAGGTTTTAAAGACAATATTTTACAGTGTTACATTAGAAATACATGGAGGAAAAATATTTCGCATTTTATTTCTTTCACCAGCTTATCCAAAACGGCTGTGATTTAAACAGACTGTTTGTCGCATCCTTTAATTTTTTTACTTTTTGTCTAATGACTTTGCTCTTTTTCGTCTGTTTTAACTGGACACGTCACTTGAGAATCACTTTCCATTTACAACAAATACAGTTTAAACACAGATGGGTTAAATGTCTTGCTCAGGGTCACACAATGAGTCATTAGAGAGGACTAGAAATCCTACCAGTAATTTGACAGCCCTTCTCAATGACCTGCTGCTTGTGTTGGAATTTGACATTTGTTAAGAATACAGGTTGGCCATTAACTCTGGTTATATCATTTTGACATTTTGGGTAGTTTTAAATAATTGATTTATTATTTGAAATAGTGCCTTGTCTCATTCTACATGTACCTTACAATGTACATAAATCAGTCCGTTCATTTTTTTAATATGCTAAGTCCCATGAAGGATCATAGGGAGACAGAGCTTATACTGACAGTCATGGACTTTGAAACAATACTCCACCCATAAATTATATTTTTATTTATATGTCACTTAACCTGTGTGTTTCATAGTGAACCCCAAGAAAAAGTTTCAATCTAACGTTTTAATGGACAACGAAGATAAAAAGTTTATGATTTAGTACAAGGCAATGGTGACCAATACAGCACAATGGCAAAGGATATTAAAAAACATGGGAAAAAAATGAAATTTCACATTACTCATGTTGCATAACCCACATGTCAATTACAAAGTAGTTTGCTTACAACATGCCAGAATATTGTTAAATAAATACTTCCGGAAAAATCACTACACACATGGGATTGAATTTTTGATTTGAAGAAAGGACTCTTGTCCTGAGTATGAAAGGGAGTGGTGGACAACAATGAAACAGACCACACAATGCAATTGAATTATTCAGGAACCCAACTTTGTGTAAGGTAATTCAGCAAACTTAAATTGACACTTTATGACTTTAAAGTTAAATGTGTTCTCATGAACTAGAACACCATTCAGGGTTGGTTCTTGACTTGCTGATAGATGTCATGCTCCTCTCACTCTGTACTGAATTAAAGATGTTGGATGATGCCTTAATGGACTTTAAATCAATTTCCATCCATTTTTCAACATAAGAAAGCAAATAAAACATATATATATAATGTTATTTAAACAAATAATACAGTATGTATGCATTCTTGTATAATTAACTTTAATTTGTGAAATAATTATATGACAAATAAGAAGCACAATTACTGTATTTATGTGTGTACCACAGGCACATTCTTTACCGAAAATTAGCATTAGAAAATCAGGTGTGCATCATACACGAGGAAATGTAATTCTGTAATGTTTACTTCTTCTGCTTGGGCTCTCTTGCTCGCTTGCTCATGCACTCGCGCTCACTCTCTCTCTCACTCACTCGCACACTCGCGCTCTCTCTCTCTCTTGCTCGCGCATTTGTGCTCTCTCTCTCTATATGCTTCCTATACAATCACAATGCGCGTCGTACATGGGGCAAAACGATTTTCGCAATTTTCTTTGTAAAAATTAGGGTGCGCGTCTTACACGAGGGCACGTGGTACACAAGTAAATACGGTATAATGGAAAATAAAATTACAAGAAATAGCTTGGAAGTCAAGCAAACACTTCAACATATTTTAAGCCTTGAATCTTTTGGGGTTTTTTTCCCACTTACTTTGAAAGTCATTCTAGAAGGCGGTATGTTTTTTGCTCAATTTATTATGAAAATTATATTTAATGTTTATGGATTGTTAATTAAAACAGGGAGAAATATATTGTTACACCAAAATTTATTAAACATTGTAGTTACATATTTATATTATTAAATATTAATAATGTGATACTTGTATTTTTTCTACAATAAGAATATTGGTCTTTTTTATTACAATGAGGATTGGCTGTACCGTGCTGTAACAAAATGACAGAAGGTTCTGAAATGTCCGCATGGTTTCTATTATTATTAAAAAGAGATATATTTGAAAATTTAATAATAGGTGAAACCAAAACATGAAAAAACTTCATAAACTTTAAAACAAACTCTCCTTTTGTCTCACTAGATCTGTCTTAACATGATATTTAAACCTACTAACCCAGCAAAGCAACTCTTCCATTTTCCTACCATCTGCATCACAACAAATTTTCCCCAACTCACCTACTGCCTTTCTCTTTCATTAGCTTCAGCATCAATATCACCTGACAGTGTACCCAGCATTCACCCAGCATCACCTCCAAACTCTACATTTACAGTCATAATAATAATACTACATTTTATTTATATAGCACCTTTCCCATGTTCAGGTTTACAGTTAAACTAGAAGAGAATGATCTTCAAACCCAGGATCCTTCCAGGAATGTTCCTTAAGAAAGACCATAACTCTGATTCTGATTTCATGTCTTAGACAGGCAAGAATCACTTGCCCTATTTGAAATGACTCTGCAAGCACTTTCTAGCCTAGAGACGTTATGCTGTCTCCTTGCCAGTTATCCATAGGTCTCATTCTCCCTTTGGCCATATCACTCTTACCATTTCATTGGATTTACTTCTCTCATCCTTAGTCAGTAAGGTCTACTCCTTGTAATGCCTGGACATCCTATGTTGCCTCCAGTGGTCTAAAAGACTTCCAGTGGTTTCCTGCAATCCATGTCCTTCCTTTTACTCAGTCGTTGGTATGTATTAATGTATGTTAAGATGTTTAGAAGTTTTTGTTGTCTTTGTATTATTATTCATCATACTTTTATGTTTAGTTTATTATTGCTTATGTACTGTGTCTTTAAATTTATTTATGTTCCATGGTCTTTGAGGGTGGAGGACCACACTTATGTTACCACTACTGAGCCCTCCATCAGGCTATTTAAAGTGACTGAGAAGGCACAGAAGTGGGAACCATTCATAGTTTAAATGAATTTTCTGGTCTCTTAGTACTGCAGTTTATTGTTGCATTTTCTATATTTTTGATTATTTTTCACTTCATGCCAAGAATTCTGATTACTGGACACTGTTTTGAGATTTTTTTGCTTAGAATTTCCTATTTGGCAACTCCTTAGTACCTATTTTGCTGTTTCAAACCTCTCCTTTTATTTTTCAGTTTTATGTAAATAAGTCTATAATTTGTGAAGAGCCTTTGTTTGCTCTGTTCTTATATTCCAAAGCTTAATGGGCATCCTTCCTCTTGTGGGACTTTCCGTATATATTTTGAAATTTTTTAGGTTGTTCTGCCAACTCCCCATTTGTTGCCTAGAAGCCTGGCTGAAGTTTGGAGAGCCTGTGCTGGGCAGACCAAGTAAGCTTCTAGCCTACCTGCTAGCTTGCTTTGGAGGCCTCACGTTGTTTTGCTTTGGAAGAAACTCCTTTTCATGACAGTTGTGTTTAGAATCTGGTGGTTCCTGACATTTCAGACATAACAAATCAAGTTAAATGTGATGGTCATGCATGCATCCATCCTTCAATACTTTGAACCCCACAGGCAAAGTAAGTATACAGTATATTGGAAGTATTGGGCACCTGGAAGGAACCAGGCCACTTTAAACTGGCAGCACATTGCATAATAATTTCTAGTCAAAGGGGACATCAAACTTAGCAACTGTAGTTTCTGGATTTCACCTTGAAGATCAGGTTACACCACAAAGAATCAGAGGCGATTACAAATTACATGACTCTGAGCAGTCCTTTCAGTATAGTGTCAAAATTTCTAAAGTATCGTGAGATTGCCTCATTCTGATTCAATAATATGCTGATTGACGGTGCCCATAAAAATGTTTTACAGCCTTGGTCCTTTTATTTTCCTTTTTCAGTTCTGTCATGAAATGGCAAACACAGGACATCAGATAGATGAATCTGCTTTCAGTTTGCACAGTCCAAAACACCCACTTTCCTTCTTTTCTCAGGACCAGATTCGAGGCTTTGTACTTCTGGATGAGCATTCATTGGTTGTCAGCTACCGCATACACACAAGCTCACCCCTACAAATAAAGATGCAATCAAGCCTGTTAGACTGTGTCGAGGTGAATCACAGACTGATCTGAATGAGTCGTCGGGCATGTAAAATTACATAATGGGTGTCCACAACTGCCCCAACTTGCTAAGATTATGTAAATGAAGTCTGCAACTTAAAATAACTGTAGAAGTGTCTCAGAGGCTTTCTTTACTAACGCAAGGACAATTTACTGTTGCCTAACATGCACATATTGGGGATGCAGTAAGAAACCAGGAATTCCATCAATAATACACTTGAGGAAAATGTGCAAACTACACCCAGATAATCCACTGGTCTGCATTTCAATCCTACAGCATATTACATATTACTACAGTGCTACCGATGTTATAAATATAGCACATAAAAACAAATCACAGGAAAAAATCCTTGCAAGGCAAGAGGCTTAGAGAACAAAAGAGAAAATCCACTTGTCTCAGTAGTTATGCACAGTTAATAGAACAATGCTCTAGGGTAAGGTCATTTGAGGAGAAAAAACCTTATCATAGGTTTTAAATAAAATACTTCACATACAAAACACACAGTTATAACTATCATTCCTTTATGATTATGTTTCTTGAATAAAATGATGCAATTTTTATAATATGTGCAACAAAAAAATTCCTAAGAAAAGCACAATGGGAAAATCATTTTCTGTATTTCCAGGTTTGACTTTAGGATTCCAAAAACAGCAGCAGAGTCTTTTGCAATCAATGCTTATTGATATACATGGTCTAAATATATGTCAAAAAACATAAGAACTTTATATGTCATAGAGAAGAATGATGTTTTATTTTAACAACTGGAAAAGAAATCCCCTTTTTTCTATTGTTTCTGTCTCTATCCATCTTAAAGACTTCGCCTGAGGCAATTTTTAGACTGAGTGGACATTGCATCACTCTCCCTTATTCCCAAGGGTCAAATAAAGCACATAACAGAGATAAGAAATCTCTACAAGTGTTCCTGGTTAGGTAACTAATGCAATTTACCGAGGCTGAGATGACTGAAATTGAAGCAGCCTTTGTTCCAAAGCTCAATTCAGTTGTTTGTTAATTCTATTATTTTCTTTTCTAACAAACAAAAAAAAAATGTTTCATATACTTGGTCCAATGTTCCCTTAGTTTATAGTTTAACAATATAAAGACACAGAATGTCAAAAATATAAGTACAAGCAGGCCTTCCCTGACAGGCAAGGTCAGAGTCAACAATAGCGTTCATTGTTCATGACCTAATTAAACAAATAATAGAATTAAAGGTGGATAAAAGTTTCTGATTAAAAGATTGGTTATAATCAAAATCTGGTGCTGCTGTGGCTTGAAGGGGCCAGCTTCTGACATGTTTGAAGTAATATAACATGCCTAGAGGCAAGTACAGTAAATATCATACTGTGCTCTGCTAATTGAATGGAACTGTCTATGGAATGCTAAATGAAAATCATTTCAAACGCAAACATGTCAAGTGTAAGATTCACTTTTAAAAGATGCACATGAATAAAGCACTTGAATTGAAGTGTAGCATTATTCTATGGAATAAAATTCCTGCAATCCCTTTTTTGATTTATTTATTAATAAATACTGTTTAACCAAGGCTTCCTCCCTGGCATTAGTTTTTGTTCTTTCTATCTGCTTATTCAGTTTTTTTTTTTTATTATTTCTTTTGTATTTTTAATACAAAATGTGTTTATTTTCTTTATTTTTGTATTGTATTGTTTTTCTTATATATTAACAATTTAGAAATGTTCTATTCGTTTTTAATTTATGATAGTGTGTTACATATTTTATTGTTTCTATGATAAGTCCAAGAGGGCAGGGCCTCCTGTGCAGATTGCCTTTATACCTACTTGCTCACATTGTTCTGCTCCCCCTTTTATCTTCTGCTTTATAAGTTAAGTTGGTCTTTTGACGTTTTCATTTGGATAAATGAATTTTGGATATTTGTCTCTTATTTTTTGTGTTTGGATTTGGACTTGGTTTGTTCGCTTTTGGTTTGCCTATTTTAGAACGTGTCATTTGGGCATTTTGCTTTGTACTTTTTTAAATCAATTTTTGTGCTATTGTTTGATTATAGTTGGTCTGGACTTTTGAAATATTTTTAGTTTGTTTTTGAACATTTCTTACTTTAATAATATATAGTATGCTAAGTAAATATAACACTGGTCTGCTCCAATATCCTCCACCGGAAAAAGAAAAAAAAGGTGCACTCTCAGTGTGCTAAATCCATCTCTAAAATTGGAATTTCTGTACCGTAAATTATTTCCACCAGCTATTGGATTCAGTGAAAAATGTAAGTTTGGAAAAACATTTACATTTTTCATAATTTACATGTGTTTTGGGGCCTAAGGAATTTTATTGCACTGTGTACATGTGACAATAAATCTGAAATGAACTGATGCCATATTTTATCAAAGCCTTGTATTTTTAAAAAATTCCACATTGATATCCACCTGCACATCAGTACTAAATTTGTAATACCAATTAACATTCTGCATTGCTCGTCTTTTGTGGAATATTATGTGTGTTCACGCACAGTGAGAAAAATACCGATAAATTTGGAAAAATGCAAATAATGCAGTTGACCTAAGCAAAACACTCCCCATACTCCCAAGCAGAAATCCATATCATCCTTATGCAAAATGTTTTCTAAAGAGTCCCATCCCCTGTTATAAATACTAAATAAATAAAATGAATAAATAAAAACTAATTATTAATTATCTACTCATAGAATTTATTTTTTAAATTCCAGACATACCCCACATAAATGATATGCCTGGGGATTGTCCTGTAACCTTAACTATCATGTCTATTTCTTGAGCACACCAGGCAGATGTATACATAAGTTCTGGCACTAGTGTGTCTGATTTTATTACATATATTCTCCATATTAGCTTTCCTTTGTTTCCCCAAGTTTTTCTACTTCTAGACTTTTCTTCACTACAATAATTTGTTATCCAGCAGAGGCCTTTTTGCTTTAAGGACAATTGCCCAAAAAGTTGCAATTTTTCAATGGAAATCTCAATTCGGTAGCTTTTTGTGTTTGGACAGCCTTCTTTTTATTTTGATCCTTTTGGGACTCTCAGCATGACATATAGGTGGCGCATATGGTTTTTATAATAATACATGGTCTAATTATACAGTCATATGAAAAGGTTTGGGAACCCCTCTTAATTCTTTGGATGTTTGTTTATTATTGGCTGAGCAACTTACTTGTAATATATGACATGTCTTATGGAAACAGTAGTATTTCAGCAGTGACTTTAAGTTTATTAGATTAACAGAAAATATGCAATATACATCATAACAAAATTAAACAGGTGGATAAATTTGCACACTGCAACAGAGATATTACATCAATACTTAGTCGAGACTCCTTTTGCAAATATACAGTAACAGCCTCTAGACACCTCCTATAGCCTATGATGAGTGTCTGGATTCTGGATGGAGGTATTTTTGACCATTCCTCCATACAAAATCTCTCCAGTTCAGTTAAATTTGATGGCTGCCGAGCATGGACAGCCTGCTTCAAATTATTAGATTTTCGATGATGTTCAAGCCAGTAGACTGTGACAGCCATTCCAGAACATTGTACTTCTCCCTCTGCATGAATGCCTTTGTAGATTTCGAACTGTGTTTTGGGTCATTGTCTCATTGGAATATCCAACCCCTGTGTAACTTCAACTTTGTGACTAATGCTTGAACATTATCCTGAAGTATTTGTTGATACTGGGTTGAATTCATCCAACCCTTGACTTTAACAAGGGCCCCAGTCCCTGAACTAGCCACACAGCCCCACAGCATGATGGAACCTCCACCAAATTTAACAGTAGGTAGCAGGTGTTTTTCTTGGAATTCTTCTTCCGCCATGCAAAGCGCTTTTTGTTATGACCAAATAACTCAATTTTTGTCTCATCAGTCCAAAGCAGTTTGTTCCAAAATGAATCTGGCTTGTCTAAATGAATGTTTGCATACAAGTGACTCTGTTTGTGGCGTGAGTGCAGAAAGGGTTTCTTTCCCATCACCCTGCCATACAGATATTCTTTGTGCAAATTGAGCTGAATTGTAAAATGATGTACAGATACACCATCTGCAGCAAGACGTTCTTGCAGGTCTTTAGAGGTGATCTGTGGGCTGTCTGTAACAATTCTCACAATCCCGCGCATATGCCGCTCCTGTATTTTTCTTGGTCTGCCAGACCTGCTGGGTTTAACAGCAACTGTGCCTATGGCCTTCCATTTCCTGATTACATTCCTTACAGTTGAAACTGATAGTTTAAACCTCTAAGATAGCTTTTTGTAGCCTTCCCCTAAACCATGATACCGAACAATCTTTGTGTTCAGATCTTTTGAGAGTTGCTTTGAGAATCCCATGCTGTCACTTTTCAGAGTAGAGTCAAAGGGAAGCACTTGCAACTTGCAATTGACCACCTTATATACCCTTTCTCATGACTGGACACACCTGTCTATGAAGTTCAAGTTAATCCAACCAATTTGGTGGTGAAAGTAATCAGAATTGAGCAGTTACATGCATTCAAATCAACAAAATTACAAGGGGACCCAAATTTTTGCACAGCCAAGTTTTTCACATTTGATTTAATTACATACAACTAAATACTACTTCACTAAAAATTTTTGTTCGGAAAATACCCTAGTACTCAGATGTTCCTAGGAAATGAAAAACATACCACTGTTATCTTTTTTGTTGAAAGTAGAGTCAATCCCAGCCACAGGGGAAGCACAAACCAGCCAAATCAATATGCGGACAACAATACAAATTTCCATAACGGATTGGTCAAGCCCCGGATTAATAACGGCTGACCACCACTACTGTTAGCCAACAAGGTGCTGGTGGAAATTGGGCTACTGTTGGCCGAAGAAGAAGAAGGAGAATAAGAGGGGGGAGACGTGTCCGGAGGCAAGAGCAGAGGAGGAAAGTAAAGAGAGTAAAATTAAACAAGGCCAGAAACAAATAAAACCTACTTTATATTCCAGGACACAGATCAAAGTAGGGTCTGCACACTGTCTCTAAGTATATATCTATAATGGTTAGCACTGGTACTGCACTACTTCAAAGGCTTCAGGAAAACTTGCAGCTGTGTAGAATCTTCGTGATCTCCTCATTTCTAAGTGTTCCCTGGGCATTGTGGTTTCCTGTCATATTCAGAAAATGTGGATGTTTTGTAATGTATGTCAAATATGATCCTGAAATAGAAAAAATAAAAAAAAAGTATTTGGAACTTTTAATTATGTCCTCCTTTCATTTATGGATCGCACAGAGGCTAACAAGTTAATGTCACCACCTGTTACTCTCTGTGGAGTCTGAACATTCTTACTATGCCTTTCTATGCGACATCTCAAAGACACAATTCTTTTGATGATTAATGACTAAAAACTGACACGATGCAAGTGATGGTGATTCAGAATGTGATAAGCTCTTATATGATACTTTGCTGGTTCTTGCCTTGAGTCTGAATCTTCCAAGACAGGTGCTGAATGCCCATGACCTGTAATTTGGTAAGCAGGTTTGGAAAAATAAATCAATGATTTAATGTTGTTGTGATGTGAGATTTTGCATATAACTTGATAAATGTTTTGTATGTCTTTATTTATAATTTAGGCAAACCAATGTAATTTAGATGTATTCGTGTTTGCCCCCCTCCCCCCTTTTACGACTGTCTCTTTGTAATTTTATGACAGGATTTGGGGATGACAGGGGATGTGTCTTAAACCAGTTTGATGAGTATTTCTCTGCTAAAGTCTTTGAACCCCCTGCAAGGAAGCCAGGATGTTTAACATATGGTTTTGGGGCAGGAGATAAGATGATCTATTCCACCCATTGGTCTGAGATATAGCTGTCTGGATTGGCTGGAGGGTTTGGACAGAAAACCTATAAATTTGCTTGCTCAACCACATTCTCTCTCTCTCTCTTACCAACATATGATGAAGAAGCATCTCTCTTGCTAACCTGTGATGATGAAGACAACACAATGAAGAGCACAGCTCAGCAGCCATATTGAACAGACATGTGGCTGAAAGCTGAGCACCAACGATGCCTTAACTAGAGACATTTTAAGTAACTGCAAGTCTGTGTGCCACCTGAATTACACATCACCATTTTATCAGGTTGTATGGTTGCCAATATTCAAATGTACTTTGCATTTTGTTATTATTTATGAATATTATCAGTAATACATTATTTTATGTGTAACTTAACTCCTGCTTGTCTTTTTACTACATCTAATTGCCTGAGGTTATAGATATAGAAGGGAAGGTGGGGATGTTATATACAGTGGTAAGTTTGTGAGATTAGGCATTCTAAGGCTACATATTAATAATACAATAGGGGAAAGTAGAGCAATACATATATTACTCTACCAAGATAAAGCAAATGTAAAACACTAATGCTATCTAATAAGCATTTTACTTTTTTACTCCAGCTGTTTAAGGAACCTTTGCAAATCACATTCAGATGTTATTGGCAGAGCAGTATTAATTAGCCACACATATAATGGAAACCACTACACTCTCAATATTCAAAGGATTTTACACTTTCAACAGCCTGTGATACAGCTCCTAAAATTGTGAAAACACAGTCTTTCCCATACAATACAGTATGCATGGCAGGCAGAAATATGATACGTAAAAATTGTCAGTGCCATCATGTCCAAAGCTCTGAAATGCATTTAACGGTGAAATGCATTTAAAAAGAAATGACAAAATATAAGCTAAAATTGTTTTCAGGTATCCTATCACCTTTGATGAAAGAAAAAGAAACTGATTCCAAAGTAAATTACCATTACAAAACCCTTCCTTCATCGCCATATATTTTTGTGTGTGTGGTGTATTCATCCTCCTGCATATTTAGCACAGAATAAAGGACAGAATAAAATTGTGTCACACTGTCCGGTCTTCACTTTATATATACAATATCTGCTCATTTTAGTTTGAAGTGATAGAACTGATACTTACTGTGTATTTTATTGCCCTTTTACACACCTATCTCCAATCTATTAATATTTACTTAGAAATCTGAGGTAAAATATAAGTATGCTAAAAAAAGAAAATATGTTTTTGTAAAAGTAAGGAAACACTGTCCTTGGTTATTGTGTGGAAATGGAGAAGCGTAACATTGATAGATGGTATATCACCCATAAACTCCAAACCAGCAGTTGAATCTGATACCAGTGTTTGAAGAGTGTAGCAAACCAATATCTGATCAACTGCCTTAGAGCAACCTAAGAAAAGTATTAAAGCACCATTATTTTTACATTATCTGTACCACATGCACTATTCTCATTATGTATTGCATGTACCATGAATAAATTAATATAAGCAATTATTAAGAACTAGCCTCTGGTAATAAAATAAATAAATTTAAAAAATATCCCTTGCCCTATGTGTACCTTTAGTGCCTTTCCTTGGTATCCTCTTGTGTCTGAACCTCTCTTGACCGGCATTCCTTCTGTCAACTGCATTCCCATAAATCCTGTTTCCTTTCAGGCTCTATCATCTTGTGGCACCTTTCTCACCTCCTATCCATTAGAATACTTTCTATCTTTGAAGGAGACACTCGGTGTGCCTCCTAGGTCTTTACTCCTCCTTGATTATCTAACAGTCACACATCTACTTTTGTTTGCATCACCAAGGACAAAATGACCAATCACATTTCATTTTTCCCTGATGGACCGGACACACAGACCTTAGCATTTTTTATATAGTAGATTAAGAAAAACATGTCAAGAACAGGCATGTTAGTGAAATGTTTTAGATATAGAAATGTGCTACAACTTCATAAGAAAGTAAACAAAGCATATGATAAAGGAGGTGTATATTATTATTTGTATTTACCTTAACTTTAAGAAGCGTTTGATAAGGTGCTATGAGTGAGGCTGGTGATGAGATACAAGACACCATGTTTTGAAGGATGCACAATTGGCTGAAACACACGAAACTGAAGGATTATGGTGAGAAGAATTTCTGAATGAAGTGATGTTAAAATTATTGTGTATCAGTATTGAGGCCACTGTTCTTTTTAATTAATATACAGTACATATATGATTACAATAAGAATGTAAGTAAAGAGCCGATTAAGTTTGCAGATGATAGTAAATTGTGTGGAATGGCTGATAATCTAGAAATTAACCAAAATCCATATGGATGGAATTAGATAGAATTCAGACTTAGGCATGTTTGTAGCAAATGAAATGTTATATAAGTAAATGTAAAGCAATATACATGGGAAGTATTTGAGTACACAGTAGGGGATTTGAAACTTAAAAGAGCAGCTTATGAGAAAAACCTAGGAGTTGTACTAGACTCGGGCACTGTCTACATCCAGATAGAGTACAGAAGCAACCAAAAAGATTAATAGGAGGCTAGCTTATCTAGCCCAGTATGCTTGAGCTACAGTATATAGCATGCTAATGAGGCCTCTTCTGGAGTGCTCTGACCAGGGAGGAAGTAGCACATGATGGTCATCTAGGAACTGTAGGGCGTATCATATCATATGTGGGTAAGCATTTTATTTTTAGAATATGTAACAGGTAACCTCTTTAGATAGACGTGTTGGAGGCTGAAGAGCAATTCATTGATATACTGCTGTTTGGTCAATTGGAGAGGATCCCACTGGTACCCTATAACATCAGGTACTGAGCCCATATAATGCTGCAATATGAATGCTTCCAGGGGCCTTTAGCTACTGTGTCTTGATATACAGATACATCCATCATGGTGCAATAAACTGAACCGGGACACATCTAAAAACACATGGTGATATACGTAAGTCATTCTGTTTTTGGTGGTGTTCTTGTCATTACCGCAGTTTCAGACTCCTGTAGTTCAGAGTCAAGGATATCCAGAGAAATTGGCAGAGAGTGAGAAGGCTCAAACGGTGTTGAAGAGTGCAGACCATGGATGAGTTTTGGACACATATAGGGGCTGTAAGACATGCTATTCCACAAGAACACATTCAGCATTTTCCCCTGTCCATCCCAGGCTGTGGACAGACTTTTATTTCTGACTATGGTGAATACACCAAATAATGATTAATGTGTTTTCCATGTGCATAACAAAACAGTGCTTCTAATCATGAAATGTATGTAAAGTATCATAACTAATACGCCATATAAATATTGTTTTGATATTTCACGTCCTTGTTGGTGTTGAGATTTTAATGTTAATGATTTTAATTTTAACTAAAATAATCAGTCATGCAGAGAGCCAAGAGGAATAATGAATTATATGCTGGGAATAGGATATTAGAAGTAGAAGATGAAGACTGTCAGTTGCGTTAAAATGGAGTGGTCAGTATGTCAAAGGAACCCAAGCTGTTACCAAGGCTAGGCTCTCTGCCCATCCTGATGTAGGCGCTGTTGTTAAGAATGCTCGGCCAAATTCCCTTTGTTACACTGTGATAACCATGACTACATTACCATTTTGAAGCATCATGTCTTTTCACAGCATGCTTTCACTAATGATTGTTCCCTACTAACACACATTCCACCCCATCTTCTGAGTCAATTCTTAAAAAGAGAATATCTCACTGTTATAAGAGATGTCTTTCTGCAGCTACAAAAATGTACAATTTTGTTTAGTTATTATCATAACATAGCTCATATACTCTGGGATGTGCCGTTAAGAGTTCCCAGGGAAGAAAGGGTTAAAATGGGCACAGTGGTGGGGAAATGCTTTTCGAATGGATGAACTGAATTGGTCTTTTAAAAGTAAATAAAATGATATGGCAGCTGTGTAGTGACAGCTTCCTACAGGAAAATGTAGGACGGTTTGTTATTTTTCAGAATTGTATTCTTTGTTTTTTTATGCTTCCTGTTTATATCAATATCTTTTGTGCCATTTGATAAATGCCACTATAGCCCAGATTTATAGTAGACTGCAGCCAAACTCAAATCTTGTTTTGTTATAGTGAAGCAATTTACTGTTATTTTTGTTAGTATTCTTTTCTTTCACTTGTTTTGACAAATTGTCAGCAGAATCTGAGTTGTGGCCGGTGCTAACAGGAGAATTGTTCTACTCCAAGGAAAACCTTAATTTGGGGACATCTCTTTAAGAAGGTTATGTCTTTGACTGATTCATTCTAAAGAAAAATGTTTACATCTATTATTCACATACTACAAGAAAAGTAATTAATCTGTAAATTTATATTATCCCGACTAAAAAGTATAAACTGAAATATATAAGTGAGAAATGATAAAATATTTTAAATTGTAAACAGTCATTTGAATCATTGCCAATACTGGTAATCGTATGAATAATACAGTTTTTCACATATAGAGAAGTTAAATACACTAGATACTGTATGTTCATATTAATAACACTGCAGAAATATCCTCTGGTGTCAGTGTAATTTGAGGTGTACAGTAAACTGTTTTCGTGTGGATTTAATAACAGCCTTTCAGCAAAAATGCCTTCCTTTATGCTGAGCACATGCCACTTAATACCAATAATTATTTAATCAATAATATCTCATCTATGCAAACCGCCTTGTTTTGAATGGTGAAATCAAAGATACACAATGTATTCCTGACAGTTTTATTAGAGGCCTTTTTCAGCAAAATGTACATTTAAAAAAATAGCTACATGTTTGTAAATTATGTAAAATATTATTTTTAGGTTACACTAATTAAAAGTTTTCTAATTTTCCAGCAGCACTTCAGAAGCTAAGCAGAAAACTGCATATGTTTAATACCTCTGCTTTCCAAATTAGGCAAACAAGTTATCAACCTTTTGGTTTACACAGACAGTGAAATTCCCATAGTGTGTGATTAAATGTGGGAGTCTGACATAATTCCTTTTATCAACTTCAACAGATGTTTCCTGTACAATGCACATAACTGACTATGTGCAATTCCACTTCATTATGTAGATTGCCATTGTTTGTGTTATGATGCTTCGAAACAAATGCAAACTGTGTGCTATTTCACTGAAAATATGCAAGCAGGGTTAAAAAATGTTTCAAGCCCAGGGCTTGTTTACAAGCACATATTGTCAAAAGAGTACAAAATAAACATCTAATACAACAGCAGTTTTGGAAAGAAAAGACTTTTTAGGATGTAAAATTATGTGTTTTGAAAATCCCATAATTAAATTCAACAAGAGCTTATCATTATGAGCCAGGCACATGATAATTATGGTCATTTGTTTGCATAAAAATGCAAAATTTACAAAAAGCATATGAACGAAGGTGCTTTGTCTCACTTACTGATAGCAGGAATCAAACATGTTTACTCAAGAATGCTTCTATGAAGATGTCAGTGAGACAGGATTTTGTAAATGTGTATTCATTTGTATATTAATTGACCATGAGTGCATTAAGTGTAAATTACCTTATTGCCAATGCTATTAAAGCTGTTAGTTTATTTGCCACCACAGCTACATTTAAACAGAACACAAAGGCCAAATAAATATCCATCTAACTAGAAACAAAGTGGCAACAAACAGCAAGTTAAGGCTGAGAAACAACTGCTTTTCAACCACATCCCGCTAAAATATATCCAGCCTGAGATTTACAATACCATATGCTGGCTTCCATTGCAATCAAGTATTGATTTACATTTAATTATATTTTCTTGATGATGCTAGCATGGGGAGGGACAATAATTTAGTGCTTTGATTCCTAATCCAGTGGTCTAGGACTAGTGAAAAAGTGGTCATCATGCTAAAAAATCAGTAAGGCAATAAATAAAATACCTTTAAATGGTTCAAATATTTTAATATCTGCGACTGTGCATATTTCAAGAAAGATGGACAAGCTAAGTGAGTAGTATAAATGAGTCTGTATTAAATATCAAAGAAAAGAGTTAAAGGCTATTTCCATGCTGAAAAGTAAAAAACACAATGCTGTTTACATGGCACCAAATGCTAATACAAACTCGGCTATCGAACTTTTACACCGCAGTATTAGCAGTCAGCTGACCAAGCACCCTGATGCTGTGTATGTCTTTGCTTGGGACTTTAACCATGTGGATTTAAAACCTGTGCTCCTTAAATTCCATCAGCACGTTAAGTGTGCCACCAGAGGAGCTAACACTTTGGATAAAGTTTACACAAACATTAAACAGGGCTACACCACTACCACACCTGGGCCACTCTGACCATACGTCGCTGTATACAGTATATATATATATACACAGTGGTGTGAAAAACTATTTGCCCCCTTCCTGATTTCTTATTCTTTTGCATGTTTGTCACACAAAATGTTTCTGATCATCAAACACATTTAACCATTAGTCAAATATAACACAAGTAAACACAAAATGCAGTTTTTAAATGATGGTTTTATTATTTAGGGAGAAAAAATCCAAACCTACATGGCCCTGTGTGAAAAAGTAATTGCCCCCTGAACCTAATAACTGGTTGGGCCACCCTTAGCAGCAATAACTGCAATCAAGCGTTTGCGATAACTTGCAATGAGTCTTTTACAGTGCTCTGGAGGAATTTTGGCCCACTCATCTTTGCAGAATTGTTGTAATTTAGCTTTATTTGAGGGCTTTCTAGCATGAACCGCCTTTTTAAGGTCATGCCATAGCATCTCAATTGGATTCAGGTCAGGACTTTGACTAGGCCACTCCAAAGTCTTCATTTTGTTTTTCTTCAGCCATTCAGAGGTGGATTTGCTGGTGTGTTTTGGGTCATTGTCCTGTTGCAGCACCCAAGATCGCTTCAGCTTGAGTTGACAAACAAATGGCCGGACATTCTCCTTCAGGATTTTTTGGTAGACAGTAGAATTCATGGTTCCATCTATCACAGCAAGCCTTCCAGGTCCTGAAGCAGCAAAACAACCCCAGACCATCACACTACCACCACCATATTTTACTGTTGGTATGATGTTCTTTTCTGAAATGCTGTGTTCCTTTTACGCCAGATGTAACGGGACATTTGCCTTCCAAAAGTTCAACTTTTGTCTCATCAGTCCACAAGGTATTTTCCCAAAAGTCTTGGCAATCATTGAGATGTTTCTTAGCAAAATTGAGACAAGCCCTAATGTTCTTTTGCTTAACAGTGGTTTGCATCTTGGAAATCTGCCATGCAGGCCGTTTTTGCCCAGTCTCTTTCTTATGGTGGAGTCGTGAACACTGACCTTAATTGAGGCAAGTGATGCCTGCAGTTCTTTAGACGTTGTCCTGGGGTCTTTTCTGACCTCTCGGATGAGTCGTCTCTGCGCTCTTGGGGTAATTTTGGTTGGCCGGCCACTCCTGGGAAGGTTCACCACTGTTCCATGTTTTTGCCATTTGTGGATAATGGCTCTCACTATGGTTCGCTGGAGTCCCAAAGTTTTAGAAATGGCTTTATAACCTTTACCAGACTGATAGATCTCAATTACTTCTGTTCTCATTTGTTCCTCAATTTCTTTGGATCTTGGCATGATGTCTAGCTTTTGAGGTGCTTTTGGTCTACTTCTCTGTGTCAGGCAGCTCCTATTTAAGTGATTTCTTGATTGAAACAGGTGTGGCAGTAATCAGGCCTGGGGGTGGCTACGGAAATTGAACTCAGGTGTGATACACCACAGTTAGGTTATTTTTAACAAGGGGCAATTACTTTTCACACAGGGCCATGTAGGTTTGGATTTTTTTCTCCCTAAATAATAAAACAATCATTTAAAAACTGCATTTTGTGTTTACTTGTGTTATATTTGACTAATGGTTAAATGTGTTTGATGATCAGAAACATTTTGTGTGACAAACATGCAAAAGAATAAGAAATCAGGAAGGGGCAAATAGTTTTTCACACCACTGTATATATATATATATATATATATATATATATATATATATATATATATATATACTAGCAAAATAACTGCGCTTCGCAGCGGAGAAGTAGTGTGTTAAAGAAGTAATGAAAAAGAAAAGGAAACATTTTGAAAATAACGTACCATGATTGTCAATGTAATTGTTTTGTCACTGTTGTGAGTGATGAGTGTTGCTGTCATATATATATATATATATTGTAGCGACCCGTGGTGGAGTCTTTAAAGATTTTAGAGCCGAACTCTGCCGTGCACCTCTCCCAAGCTGTCGGCTAGCGGATTGCCAGCGTTATGCGCAGCTGCACCCAGCTCTTTAGATAACGAGCACTCGTGTCCCATACACCGCACGACTCCGAGTGTCTCGGCAATAATTGCTTAGATAGAATCTTAGCAATGATACAGCTCTGTCCTTTTGTATCTTTTTATTAACAGATAGCCAGTAAAACAAAGCTTAAAAACTCATTGTATAGCCATTGTCAAGGTCATTTACAGAGCCATCTTTCTCATTGATGGTGACTATTTACAATAACAACAACCCCGGACGGCGATAACCCAACCCACCCCACTGATTGAGCACAAACACATACAACACTTACAACAAGAAAGATAATTAGGTTACTAAGTTAATTTCGACACAACAATAAGCTTTACATAAATTACCCATAAATTCCCCACAAACTATTTACATAAATTACCCATACGGCGTCACTCCGCCAGCGCTTGCTGCCGGGTCGTTACAATATATATATATTGTAACAAAGGCGCTATATAGGCACCTGACCCGACACAGAAAGACACGGAGGCACATATAAAAAGTACAAAAGACTTATTTTTCTTCAGCTGTGGGACACGTCTTCCCCGTGCCACACAGCCCAAACACAGTCCCAAAGCACAAAACTCACAAACACCACAATACTCCACCACTCCTCCCATAAAAGCTTCGTCTCCTTCCTCCCAACTCTGGCTCCTCGAGTGGTGGTGGCTGGGCCCTTTTATAGCCCATTCGGAAGTGTTCCAGGTGATTAACCACCTGGTCCTAATTGCACTTCTGGGTGGGGCTGAAGACTCGTCCAGCCGGGCTGTGGGAAGCAGACAGCCCCCCCTAGCAGCCACCCTGGGCCCCAACCCAGCTGTGGAGGACTCCTTCTCCGGTTGGGGAATCACCGTCGGCCAGGGAGGCTGCCACCAAGCGTCCCGGGGGAGGTATTGGACTGCCCATGGCGGCTCCCCCGGAACATAAGCAGCAGGGGCGTCCCTGCCGGGCATGGGACCCGGCTGTCCTTCACACTATATATATATATATATATATATATATATATATACACACACATATAAACATATATATATACATATCCATACATATATACAGTACATATACACATATACACATATATATATATACACACACACATATACATATATATATACATATATACACATACATCCACATATATACACACAAATACATATATATACATATGAGGTGTGGCAGAAAAGTAATGAGACTGATTTTTTATTTACCAAAGTTTTTATTTTTTTCAAACATCAATGTTATCCCCTTCAAAGTAGTTCCTTTGGGCAGCTACACACCGATGGAGACGTTGTTCCCACTGTTGGTAGCAGAGCTGGAAGTCTTCAACCGGTGTTTTATCTTGGTAGAGTAATATATATATTGCTCTACTGTCCCCTATTGTATTATTAACATGTAGCCTTAGAATACCTAATCTCACAGACTTACCACTGTATATAACTAATCCCCACCTTCCCTTCTATATCTATAACCTCAGGCAATTAGATGTAGTAAAAAGACAAGCAGGAGTTAAGTTACACATAAAATAATGTATTACTGATAATATTCATAAATAATAACAAAATGCAAAGTACATTTGAATATTGGCAACCATACAACCTGATAAAATGGTGATGTGTAATTCAGGTGGCACACAGACTTGCAGTTACTTAAAATGTCTCTAGTTAAGGCATCATTGGTGCTCAGCTTTCAGCCACATGCCTGTTCAATATGGCTGCTGAGCTGTGCTCTTCATTGTGTTGTCTTCATCATCACAGGTTAGCAAGAGAGATGCTTCTTTAATCATATGTTGGTTAGAGAGAGAGAATGTGGTTGAGCAAGTAAATTTATAGGTTTTCTGTCCAACTCCCTACAGCGAATAAGATATCATGGTACTTGAAGGCCTCTGAGACAAGCCAATTCCAAACAGCCATACCTCAGACCAATGGGTGAAATAGAACATCTTATCTCCTGGCCAAACAAAAGACCATACATTACACTAACCTGGCTTTGTGTGGGGGATGGGGGAAAAGACTTTAGCAAAGAAATGCTCATCAAACTGGTTTAAGACACATCCCCCAAATCCTGTCGTAAAATTACAAAGAAAAGTCATAAACATGGGGGGGATAAACAAGAATGCCTCTCACCAAGGTACCACTAAATTACATTGGTTTGCCTAAATTATAAATAAAGACATACAAAACATTTATCAAGTTATATGCAAAATCCCACATCACAACAACCAGTATGGTCTTCAGCATGTCCGTTACACTCTTTTGGATGTTTTCTAAAGTCCCGAAATGACGTCCTTTGAGGACATTTGTCAGTTTAGGAAAAAGGAAAAAGTTACACGGACTGAGGTCAAGTGAATAAGGGGGCTGGGGAACCACAGGAATGCGTTTTTTCGATTGTCCTTCTGCTCAATTGTGAGGTTTTTCGGCACCATTTTGGCACAGACCTTTCGCATGTGCAAATGTTCAGTCAAAATTTGATGAACGGTAAATCTGTTCAAATTTAATTGTTCACTCAACATTCTTAATGTTAAATGACGGTCTGATCTCACAAGAGTGTTCACACGTTCGATGTTTTCATTGGTTTTCGAAGTTGAAGGCCTCCTGAAAAACTTGAGCTCGGGATAAAGAATGTTCCCCATAGGCCTGTTTTAACTTTTCAAACGTCACACTTGCCGATTCTCCAAGCTTAACACAAAATTTAATGGCACAACGTTGCTCCAAATTCCACTGTTCCATTTTGCGTGACGCACAACCAAAAACACAACTTCGCTAATAGCAGTCACAAAAATCACGTAGTTAACGGAAGGAGTTGAAACTCGCACTGAGCTATGGTAGGGTACTGATACACGTGCTCTATCAGGGACAACAGCGCAGCGTTGCCAGATCGCTTGCAGTGTTGCCAGTCTCATTACTTTTCTGCCACACCTCGTACAGTACATACACACACACATATATAAACATATATATACATATACATACATATCTACATATATACATATACATATATATATATATATATATATATACTCTTTGGGGTGCAAGCAACTGTTGCTGGGGGTGCCAGAATCCACCAAGGAAGAAAAATGAAAAACATTATTTGTACAAAATTTTAATTTATTTATCCATTCCTAAATAATTGAATGGGCAGGCTATTTCGTATCAGTGCAGTACGGTGTTTGTTAAAACGGATGACTCCCGCTCTTATGTGCAAGTCTGCGTGGATATTATGAACTATCGTATCTGTTCAAGTTCTATTTAAACTTTAAATAGAAGGAATTTTTATTTAGTCGACAGAAATATCTTTGGTAGGAATGCAAGTTAAATGTAGGCATCATTGCATAAATGTTTCTTCACCATATAAATGTAAAGAGTAAATTCACCTTACATTCCAACCAAAGACATTTGTGTCGACTAAATAGAACTTGAAAAGATATATTTTTTCAAATGTGATCGCGCAATTCAGATTGAGTTGATGCGCACCGATGCATCGAGCCCACGTGCTATTGTGGTTTCGCCTGCGTGCCTCAATAAGTCAACCTCCCCTCGCTCTTACTTTTTTGCCGTTCATCTAATGAATACACTGAGTATGGCTTTACCAAAACAATCATTGATGGTGAATAAAGTATCCATTATTCATAAAGCTTCAATTGGTGATCTGTCTTTCTGCGTTAACCGCATATTTTTTCATACATCTCAAACCAAGGGGATGAATCGGGAAGCACACGTACATACTTGGGAATCAAACCTCGGACGTCAGCGCTAGAGGCGAAGCCTCTACCATTGCGCCACGGCGTGTGGTTTATCTATTTGAGAGTATGTAGATCGGGGTATATATATACATATATATATATATATACCCGTGCTTCGCAGCGTAGAAGTAGTGTGTTAAAGAAGTTATGAAAAAGAAAAGGAAACATTTTAAAAATAACGTAACATGATTGTCAATATACAGTAATTGTTTTGTGAGTGTTATGAGTGTTGCTGTCATCAAGGATTTGATTATCATTATTTCTTTCAATCAGGTTCATATTTGTAGGATGTGTTGTGTTGAAGTTACATTCCGTGTTTGTCAATCGTTGTAAAGATAACAGGTTTCATTCATCGATTCGTTTTTTACTGCATCAATAAACAGCTCGTCTTCCTCTTTATCTGAGACGTGACAAACTGCATGCACAAGTTTTTTTTTACACTGTCTTCCTTTAGCGGGACATTCACTTTTTCTACCGTGTGCTTTGTTTCTGCAGTAGCTGCACTTATGAATATGCTTGTGTGTATCACACGCTTCATATTTTTTTGCTGCCTTCTCAATTGTGTAATTCGGTTTTTGTTCAGCACTCTTTGGAACTGTTGGTTTTTGTCTGTGCACTGCATCATTTCACGTGAGCGGCTCGGTGTACATGCATCAAAGTTTCCCAGCTGTGCTGGTGCCATCTCGTGCGATGTCCACGGCTGTATTTAATGTTAGCTAAGACCCGGCACTTAAAAGTTTCTCTCGCAGTTTCGCTGAGTTTGTACCAAACACCACCGTGACCATCTCATCTTCCTCTGCATAAGCACAGTCCTTCACCTGTGAATATTTAGCGGCAGTGTTTCTATTGGATTGCCACTGACGGACGGCCTTATATGGGCATTCACTAAATTACGTGGGAGGCGTAACTCCGCCTCCCACGGGCATTGAGCAGAAGTCTATTATAGTATATGGACGAAAAAATAGGTTCCAGTTATGACCATTACGCATAGGATTTCGAAATGAAACCTGCCCAACTTTTGTAAGTAAAATGTAAGGAATGAGCCTGCCAACTTTCAGCCTTCTACCTACACGGGAAGTTGGAGAATTAGTGATGAGTCAGTGAGTCAGTGAGTGAGTGAGTGAGTGAGTGAGTGAATCAGTGAGGGTTTTGCCTTTTATTAGTATAGATATATATTCCCCGACCTACATACTGTGAAATAAACAAACCACACGCTGTGGCGTTAGTTGACTTGCTGACCAACCACAAGTGTTACCTGGTAGGTAACCACCCATACAGTCAGATTGTGATTCAGACTACGAAGGCCTTTAATGTAATTACCCCGATCTACATACTGTCAAATAAACAAACCACACGCTGTGGAGCAACGCAAGAGGCTTCGTCTGTAGCGCTGACATCCGAGGTTCGATTCCAGAAGGGGGGTGCAGTGAGTGTGTACACCTGATGAGCCCAGAATTAGGGTGAAACACATGTCGCGTACTGTTTGCATTATTTGACAGTAAAAACTATTTCAACCATTCTATGATCTGCTTCTCACAACTGAAAGATGGCACTGTGTCGAACATTAGCCGACTTGCTGACCAACCACAAGCGTTACCTGGTAGGTAACCACCCATACAATCGGATTGTGATTCAGACTATGAATGCCTTAAATGTAATTACCCAGATCTACATACTGAACCACACGCCGTGGCGCAACGTAAGAGGCTTCACTGCTGACGCCCAAGGTTCGATTCCCGAGAGGGTGTGCAGTTAGTGTGTACTCCTGATGAGCCCAGAATTAGGGTGAAATACGTGTCGCATACTCTTTGCATTATTTGACAGTAAAAACTATTTCAACCATATATATGTGTGTATATGTATGTGTATATATATGTGTATATGTATATATGTATATATATATGTGGATGTATGTGTATATATATAATGTATATATGTATGTATATATATATCTATGATCTATGTATATGTAGATATGTATGTATATGTATATGTGTATGTATATGTATGTGTGTAGATATGTATATATGTTGTGAACGATAGGGGGCACTCTCGCTCCCTTGAACCCCTGTCCACGACTCCAGACACCAGGTAAAAGTCCAAATGTTGACTTTATTTTTCTTCCACAGTGCACAAAGCACACTCTCCACCACAATACTCATATAAATCACCAATAAACTACTAATACACAATCCTCCAGCTCTCAGACGCGTTGCCACCCTTCCACCCAGCTCAGCTCATTGTCTGGGAGTTCCCATAGTCCTTTTATACACTCTGACCCGGAGGTGTTTCTGCTCAACAGTCCATAAGTCCTTATTCCTTCCGGGTCAGGGTAAATAGTCCTTTTTTTCAACCCGGAAGTCCATCGCTCTTCCTATGACGAACCTCCGGGTCACAGGGCACGAAGAAGCCCTCGGTCCTCCCTGCAGCTCCCTCCTGTGGCCCCCACGGCATCCAGCAGGGCTTTGCATAAAAACTCCATTGTCCATGATGCCCTGCTGGTCTTCTGGGGACCTCCATGCTGCAAGGAGGGCTCCACCTGGCGGCTTGGGGGGTATTGGCTGGGATAAATGGCCGGCCATCCTTCACAATGTATATACTGTATATATGTGGATGTATGTGTATATATGTATATATGTATGTGTATATATGTATATATGTATATATGTATGTGTATATGTATATATGTAGATATATATGTATATGTATATATGTTTATATATGTGTGTGTGTATATATATATATATATATATATATGACAGCAACACTTATTACAGTGACAAAACAGTTACATTGACAATCATGTTACATTATTTTTAAAATGTTTCCTTTTCTTTTTCATTAATTCTTTAACACACTACTTCTTCGCTGCGAAGAGCGGGTATTTTGCTAGTAGTGTAAAAAAACAGTAAATAGTATACTTCTGGGGGTGAACTATTTGCTAAATTAAATAGATTCCATAAATAATGAAAGAATCACAAAGGAAATGGTTTAGATAAATGAAAAAAAAGACATTATGAAACATGGGACAAATTGGTTATTATTCGCAAAATATAAAAAACCCACATAAATAGAGACCTAGACGACTTTGTGAAATAGCAACAATGGACCAAAAATATGAAAAACTGATAAAATAAAACTTCGAAATGATCATCATTATCTGGATCAGAAAAAAAAGAGTACACTGTTACGTTACATTAATTACAGCAGTAAGGTAAAAACATCCCAGTCCCAAACAATAGACACCTTATCAAGGCCCTTGTGTTATTTTCAAAAGTCTGAAATCCAGGGTTCTATACATTCATCTTTTTTATTACTCAGAATGGAAAAGTCCTTCACCATGACCACTTATATCCTTTTATTTATAATTCTATTCACAAATGGATACATCAACTGAGACATAAAATAGTAAAGGAACCAGCCAGCATGTGCAATTAACATGCTTTCCACTTTAGCAAAGTTCACTGAAAAAACAAGTTGGAAAAGGCACAAATTTATTTCTCCCAGCAACACTTTTCACTATCGACATAACAAAGTATAAATGAGCAAGGAGGATAATTTATTTCTTTCTGCTTTTTACCATTTTTGGTATATAACTGAAACTGTGGACTGTTCAAAGATTAATTATGACTTTATTAAACATTCCAAATTTCCATGGATAATTCGATGGGTGTACCAGGCATTATGAATTTATTTCTGACTTTTTAAAGTTTCCCTTTGTGAAAGTTAGTGGATCATTAGTGTATTCAAAAGAAGCCAATGGGGATTATAATGACACATGAAGGTCCAATCACTGGTTTGCAATTAAATAACAAAGTAAACTGTAAAAACACTGCATACTAATATGCAAAGGCATACTACTTTTTAGCTTTTATTGCTCCAAGAAAGTGGCATTCAGTGACAGAAGGCTATCTTGCACATTGTCTGAGGTGTATAAATATTACCTTCAAATGTCAGATAAAATACAACAGTGGCTGTAATTGCCAGAATTCATTTGAGAAATGTGTGACACTGACATACATTATTTAAAGTCACAGACAAATCAGAATATAATCTTTAAAACAATAAGGAAGTAGTTTTTTGCAGTTATTTGTAAGTGAAATAATTATATGCTGACTATATATTTTGTGATAACTCTTTATGCTCCAAAAATGTTATACACTTAACAACTTCACTTTACTAAAGGGCAGGTTGTGACAAGGAATTCTCCTGTGCCTCTGTGTCCTTGCCTTGATTATGGATTGTATAAGAATTCCTTCTATCGTGGAAATTCAGGAAGAAAAGAAATGCAATGATGTGCATTTGTCTCTCTATATATAATTCTTTTTCTGTATTAGTTAGAATGATCTTTAAGCCCAATAAGAGCTTGCATTTGTGAGTAATTTTACTAAATTTGCCCAATGCAGCATTGGTTCTTTAAGGTATGCTAGGTGTCAGAGTCTAGTCATATATTGTCTGGTTATACTCTGTGGGTTTAAGATATTCTCCTTAGTTTCCCTAATAAAATCCACTGCTAATTACTTTTTCCCCACTTATGCAACTTCTTTGGTGATGGTGCATGGTCATATCCAAATTACGAGTCTGAGATCTTTATTTCCAGTAGAATTGCTAGTTGGGTGCATTACCCAGTGATTGACATGAGCATGTGTGTTTCTGCCAGCAATATTTATGACTTCTTATGATGGATTGCAACTATTTCGCCTGAGGCATTCAGGACGATATTTGAGTGTTCTCCTGTTATTTCTTGGGATCTAAGATCCTTGTGAGGTTTTATGTTGGAGGTGCAACCGCTTGCATTAGCAGACTCGGGAACACTGTTAACATTTTCAGCTCTTTTGATGTCATTTGGAAATGTCAAACTCCATTAGTACTATATTTTTGCCATTAACAATTACACCAATTTTTCTTGTATGCATGCATATCTAATATTTTTTAAATTGTTTTGCACTAGTTTCATGCTCCAAAACATTGCTATTAATAATGTTATTGAAGTGATATACTTTTTTGTGCTCATTAGGAGCCATTAGATTGAGGCAGGTACTTCTAGTAAGCAAGCTTCTTTTAGATGAATTCTTCATACTTGTTTTCTTATACTTATATATATATATATATATATATATATATATATATATATATATATATATATATATATATATATATGGCTTAACAATGTTTTTATATAAGCATGCAACATAAGGACAACAGTAACTATCATTCCTCAACAGCCAACAAACAACCTCTTTAATTAAAACAAGTCAGCATATGCATTGGTTTGTATTTTTTTTCTTTTGTTATTACTTGTTTAATTTTAATGAAAATGTTTGAAAACCAACAATTCAATTACACTGTTACTAAAGCCAAACCCCAAGACAGAAATTAAAGTCAGAAAAAACTATCACAAGTTGAGATCAGAGAAACTTAGAAAAAGAATTTTTTAACATAACGACAATTGATAAAAAGAGTTTTGGAATCCGAAACTTGGGAGAGAGAATAATTTTTATAACATAGAAGGCTAGGAAATAGGCTGAAAAGGATTTTAGTCAGATAAATCAATGAAAGATGAGCAATATGCGGTCTAAACTGAGCATGACATGATCAGGTATAGAAAGAAGAGGTACTTTGAAAAGCCACTGAATGAAGAAAATCCGAGAGTAGTATTTGGAGATGTCCCAAATGAAAGGCAAGTACCAAGAATAAGGAGAGAGAAGGTAAAGGAGGCAGTAGGACTGGATGAAATTCCAGCAGAGTTGTGGAGGAGATTGGGAGATGAGAGAGTAGAAGTGCTGTTGAATCTAATGCAGAAGATCTATGAACAGGAGAGAATAGCAGAGGAGTGGAGGAACAGTGTGATTGTACCCATTTATAAGAATGTGTGTGTGATAGTGTGATATTCAAGATTGTGGAAGCTATAGAGGATAAGGCTGATGTCACACACATTGAACATTTGGGAAAGGGTTATAGAGAGAAGGTTTAGAGAAGAGACCACAATATGCAAGGACAAGAACAACTCATGGGATTTTTGCATTGAGACAACTCATAGAGAAGCATCAGGAAAAACAGGTCTGAATATGGTGTTTATTGATTTGGAGAAGGCTTAT
This sequence comes from Polypterus senegalus, assembly GCF_016835505.1. Taxonomy (NCBI): domain Eukaryota; kingdom Metazoa; phylum Chordata; class Cladistia; order Polypteriformes; family Polypteridae; genus Polypterus; species Polypterus senegalus. The sequence goes on from NC_053158.1 coordinate 43,965,552, forward strand.
GAGAAAGTGCTACATCAAGAGGTCTGGAGGTGCATGAGAGAGAGAGGAGTACCAGAGAAGTATGTGAGGAATGTCCAGGATATGTATCAGGGAATGGGGTCTCTGTTTAAAAGCAGCGTTGGGGTAACAGACAAGATCCCGGTTAGAGTAGGTCTGTGCCAGGGATCTTCTTTAAGTCCTAACCTCTTTGATCTGCTTATGGATTTGTTGAGTAATAGGATAAAAGGCCAATCCCCCTGGTGCATGTTTTTTGCTGATGGCACTGTGTTGTTTAGAACCAGAAAAGAAGAAGTGGAGAGAAAATTGGAAGAGTGAACAAGGGCTTTGGAAGATAGAGGGTTAAAGATAAATAGGAAGAAAACATAATATATGAGGTTTAATGATGATCTGGATTCAGCCTGCAGGGAAAGCTATTGAAAAGAGTGGATACATTTACATACTTAGGATAAGTGGTAGCCTTAGATTGAAAATTAGATGCAGAGATAACCCTTAGAGCCAGTTTATACTTCATGCTCAGAAAGTGTACGCACATGCATCACGGCTGCCACATGTTTCCAGCGTTCATTTGACGCGTCCTCTAAGCATGTCCTCAGAAATTAGCACAATGCATGTGTGAGTTGAAGTACCAGCAAAAAGTTGTCATAGTGGGGCGCAGTGCGATCAAGTTGGAAATTGATGTCAGAGTTCCTGTTTACTATCTACATGTGACAGCAAGCTGCTTTGTAGATCCTACAAGATTAATGTGTGTATTTCGATGTTTGATGAATGGTTTGATGTGGTGAAGCAAAATGCCAACATACAAATGCATTTGTGGTGCTTTTAAATTCAAGTGTTGTATATTCCCCAACATAATGACACAATACATTTTAAAAGTCTCACATACCATCTTCTGTGCCATCTTTTTTTTGCATCTTCACAATAGCATCAGAATGTACGGCAGCGTATTTGAACCACAAAGAAAAAACTAAGGATACAGTGAAAAGGTCTATTTTGTGATTAAAGTGGAAATTTCAGCTTTAATCTCAAAATGTCCACTTTATACTCATAGTTTATTTTATCATTAAAGTAGACGGTCGTCAACCCAGTTCTCAATCACTACGTGCTTCTGGGGCTTCCTCCTGAACTGACAGCAGCAATTGCCACACAGAACACTAATATTCCAGCTCTCTTCATATTTAGAATCCTTAGATATTATTTGATATCAATTTCATGATGGAATGCATTAAAGTATGTATGTTACATTTTACAGCTAAGTTGTTAACTTAATTTCTGCCTCACAGGTTTTCATGTCCCTGGTGTTCCCTGCCTGGAGTTTGCATGTTTTCCTGATGGGATTCCACAGTGTGCTCTGGTTTCCTTACAAGGACATGAAGCTTTGGGGATTTGGTGACTCTAAAATGACACTAGTGTATGTGTATGCTTGTGATTACATTTTAATGAGCTGATACCCCATCCAGGGATTGTTTCTGTCTTGCGTCTGATGCTTGCTGGAATGGGCATATCCCTATATTGATGGATGTAATCATTAACCATCCTTTTCAGAGATATTGTGGCAAGGTGTTCTTGGAATTTAATGGACCATCTGGCAATTCACAACACATAAAAGCCAAACATTTTCTCACCGTGATGATATCTTGCACTGCCACCTGGTGGAACCTTCCAGATTTACATAAAGTACACACGCAAGTATAAACAGTACAACACTTGCTTGTCCAGTAGAGCATGCATTGCGTCGCGTGAACTATAAACCTGGCCTTACAGTACAGTGTGGATGGAACATTTGGAAGAAGGTATCAGGACTATTGTGTGATTTAAGAATTAAGGTGAAGGTTAAAGGTAAGGTTAATGCACCACAAATGCATTTGTATGTCGGCATTTTGCTTCACCACATCAAACCATTCATCAAACATCGAAGCACGCACATTGATCCTGTAGGATCTACAAAGCGGCTTGCTGTCATTGTTAAGACCAGCAATAACGTATGGAGCTGAGGCATGGCCAGTAAAGAGAACACAGGAGAAAAAACAAGACATAGCAGAAATGACAATGCTGAGATAGATGTGTGGACTTACAAAAAGGACAAAACAAGAAATGAGACAATTAGATGTACAACAAAAGTGGGAGTGATATCTAAGAAAGTAATTTGAAATGACATGGACATGTGATGAGGAAAGACAATGAATATGTGGGCTAAAGAGTAATGGGAATGGAAGGGAAAGCGATGGAGGCCAAAGTAGAGAAAGATGAAGAAAGAAAGAGATGATCTGAAAGAAAAGGGCCTGATTGTGAAGGAGGTGCAGGACCAAGCTGTTTGGAGAAGGTGGATCAAACACATCGGCCCCACACAGAAGTGGGAAAAGATGAAGAGAAAGAAGAAGTAATATGGAAATTTGTATAAGAAAGTAAACTTTTCATGCAACCATTAAATATGTTGAGTTAAAATCAAAGGTCGGAATCTCCAAGGGCATTCCTCTGAAAACACATTAACTACCCTAATGACAGATGAACAAAATGGGGACAATAGCAGTGCAAATGAAATACCAAAATTCAAAGTGCACTTCTGACTGAAAACTTAATGAACGATGCATCAAAAAATAAAAAATAAGCGTCAGATCTCTCAAAATAATAAAGAAAAAAGTGTAAATAAGTAGTCTATAAAAATGGATGTTTTGTGATTTTTCGGTATGTGCAAGGGGGGTTGTGAGAACAGGGGAAGATTGTGAGTGCTGAGTAGAAATGCTAATTATATGGAGAAGACTCTGATATACTGTACATATTAGTCTTGGAATGTCTCCTCTCAATTATATTCAGAAAATAAGGATGTACACCATGAGTATTCTTAGCTTATTAATAATCGTGTTTGATTCATGTTTAATGTTTAACTTAGAAATTAGGTAGATGCTAGTGAAAACCCTTAGGCTTACACTTTTTCTACAGCAATATTCTACATACCATCCCAAGGAACTTTACAAGGACAGATACATTTTACAATTCTTTACACATATTTTTACTTGACTATATGGCTGGCTCAAGTCATTATGCATTAGAAAAGTAAATAATTGCAAAGTATTGTTCAGAGCTCTGGATAACCTTGTTAACTTAGTTCCCAAATGTAAAGTAGATTCATTACCTAAGTCATGTAAAATATTTTTCTCTAGTAATAAAATTATAAAGTAGAGACCTCTGCCCTGTGTAGGAAGTAAATGTTGTCTTTATTATGAGAAGAAGAGCTCAGAAGTACAGATACGTTCATCTTGTTCTATTTGTATGCACCTACTCAGACTACTAAAAGAGGTGATGAAAACCATCCGCCCAGACATCGCTGCACCCTTGTGAATGGTTGTGTCCTTTGCTTTAAATCTTCTGTTGTTTACTTCCTCTCATAGTCCTTCATATTTACTAAGCAATTTAGGGGAATTTGTAAGCTGTTAGTTATTAGCTTATTCATATAGTAATAATCTATCACAAAATTACTACCTGATTTTGACTCAGGACATACTTCAGAAATTATTCTAGTTAAAATAACTTGTGCTTACCTTTGATATATGCAGTAGTTTTTTACTTTATTAGATCTCAATTATGCATTTTCAAATCTATGATAATTTCTTTTAAATCCACTTCATGATTAATCGGACAGCAATGACTTAGATGGTACAAAAAAAATATAAATAGCCACCAAATTTGCTGTTATTTCTTCTAGGATTATAGCAGAAATATGGAGACAAAGAGAGCAACTTATAAAGCTAAAACACTAGAAAGATTTAACACTAACCTGCAATACAGAAGAAGCCAATTACAAATCCCTTTTAGATTAATCTGTAGAGGAATTCTTTGCTTACCTGTGTCTCTGTTGGGATGTGACTGCTTAACATTCATTTAACTCCTTTAAAAAACATCACCACAGTGGCAAAAAATTAAGAATGTACAAATTAAGTAATTTTGTAAATTACATTCCAGAGAATAAGACAAAAATGAATCAAGGAAAACAGTCAGTATTACATCTCACATATTTACTTTAAATCTAAATCTTGGTACAGTTCCAACCCAGTACCCAACCCAAAGAGCGGTATGATCAGAAACCTTAATATGAATTTGCCCTCACTGATACTGAGATGTAAAAAAAGATACCTATTTACTTTATTCTAAGTGTAGAAAAATATTCAATACAACAATAGTAATTTTCACAAAGAGGGTGATGAAGAGAAGACCACCTATTAACATCGCTTGATACTTTCCGTAATGTTGCAAGAAATGAATGTAAATAGGTCTTTAACATTTTTTGTAACTGTAATCATTAGAATTTATTGTAAAGCAATTAAAGAAAACTGACACAGTCCAAGCTGACATACAGAACTGTGTACCTAAATAATATTTTCTCATAATATGACCTTAAGGGTGTCATCCACGGCTTTCCATTTCACCAATTACTCTGCCTTTCTTTTTGCTTCTCCCTATTCTTTCGATGATGAAATATTGTTTTATATCATCACCCCACATTGTTCTTTGTCATCATTTACTTGTGGTTCTGTCTTTTCCTACTTTTATTCCCAGTTTCACTATTTTCCCACCTGGCCCCCTCAACATGTCTTGTGAATTTTATATTTCTTTTCATCATCTCCTCCATCACCCACTTTTTTATACCCATGCTCTTCATCACTTCTTCATTTGTCACTTTCTTTGTCCAGCTAAATTTCATTATCCTTCTATAATAGCACATCTCAAAGTTTTTCACCCTCTTTATAGTTGCTTTCCTGTATGTCTATGTATCACTACCTTAACTTATGTATTATTATTATTATGATTATGTTCTTATTTAAGTAAATACTAAACTCAGAAATCATATAGAATAATTTCAATAGCTTCAATGCATGTGCCAGCGGTGCATATAGATCAGCCATGTGGAACACCATATATCATCAGCATAAAGAGCTATTTTTTGGTCAATCTGATCATTTACAATCTCTTAAATCTCGTGTTGTTTACGGAAGCAAATAGCTAACACTTCAACAGCAATGGCTAATGGCACTGGTGTCTGGTTTCCATACAATCTTGGAAAATGGAAGGTCACCAGACAAAACATATTCATCCCGCTAACATAAGAGCAGGCTTTAGAGGGGCTGCTCTTGACTGGGTTAGCTTTTATCTTTTAGGCAGAAACTGGAAACTTTCAATAGATGAGAACATGAGCACTTACTGTATGCTGATGGCACAAATTACAATAACGCTCAATGAACAGGGTAGGTATGACTATACAGTATATAATGTCAAAGAAGAGAGTGCACTGCTGATTATTGGATAAAATAATGACTTATAGGTACATTTTGATCTAAAAAATATTTCAGCAAAAATGTAAAATAGCTTTCCAGTAAACTATTAATTAAACATGATTTAAAGAGCACCTGAATTTCAAGTGAGACCAAATAAAAGAATGCATTACTATCTTAATTTCACAAATGCTAAACTTAGCTGATGGAGATTTTACTACACTTAGCCTTTTAAATAAAAGTTTTTAAAATTCTTCTGAAACTGGTCAACAATCAGACATGTCTGTGATTCTGAATTATCACCAAAAACATCAATAATAAATATATATATATATATATATATATATATATATATATATATATATATATATATATATATATCAGTTCTGCATCTTGCTGTGCATTTATTTTAGGGTACTGATAATTTTAGTTATTAGTACCCAAATAGTACCTTTTTTCAATAATTTTATGAGTTAAAAATACTTATATATAATACTATATATACTTATATATAATAAGGTGTTGAAAATTACTCAATAACCCTGAAAACAACATATTGCATACTAGGACCAACCCATTAATCTTATCCAAAAATAACACGTAATCTTGCACACTATTAGTAATATCTGAAATATTATAAACCAAAGCAGTTTTAACTTATCTAATTATCTTCTACAATTTTGGCACTTAGCTTTGCACTTATCAGTTCTGTGATGCCGTATCTTCAAAGTAAAAGACTCAAGTTGTGCCCTGTTACTCTATATTGATTGTATTGACATTACAATCACTCAGAATTAATTCATTATTTAAGCAGTCAATTGGGAAAGAAGACACACCTGAAAACTGGAAAGTTGCAAATGTAACCCCAATCTTCAAAAAAATGGATCCTGGTATTTACAGACCAATACGTCTTACTTCTGTATCATGCAAAATTATGGAAGCTATAATAAGAAATAAACTAGAAAATAAATTGAATAACAGCAAGCATGGGCCTATAAAAGGAAGATCTTGTCAACCTATATGACATATGGCTTAGTCCCACTCCGAATATTAATTTTCAAACTAGAAGCAGTAGGCATTAGAGGTACCCTACAAAACTGAATCTAAAGTTGGGCAACCATTAGGAGACAAAAGAAGAATGCTCCACATGCAGCGAGGTCATCAGTGAAGTCCTTCAGGGATTTGTCCTGAGACTTTACTTTTTGAAATTAAATAGATGACATAGATTTCAGTATGATTATGAATTTCACAGATCGTACTAAAATTGGAGCACTAGCAGATGCTGAGGCAGCAAAACAATTCAAGAAGACTTGGACAAACTTCAGAATGAAGCAAAAATGCAGCTTAAATATAGAAACATACAAGATGGGAGACACTGTCCTAAGGGAAGCAACCTCTGAAAAGGATGCAGGGGTTATGTTGACATAACATTTTCATCTTCTAAGCAATGTGCAAAAGCAATTTAAAAAGCAGGTTATGTTGTAAAACTGATGGAAGTAAATTGAGGGAAGTTATATTTAGGCTATATAATGCACTAGTGAGACGGCATCTGGAGTGCTGTGTGCAGTTCTGGTCACCACACTAGACTTCCACACTTCTGCCATGTACAGTACAAGAGCTTAATGGCACAATAGTTAATCCACATTATTGCAGTAGACAGCAAAAAATAGACGAAAAATCACCAAATGACAAGCACCTTAGCCAATATACCATGATGCCCATCTGCTAAAATGTCCTGTTAACATCAAAAGGTCATTGTAGGATTTTTTTGTTCCATGCAACATTAAGGGTTAACCACACTTACCATATAAAAAGGCAGTTATGTTACACTTTGGATGATTTAGAATTTTATTCAAAAATGTTTTTTTTTCTCTTGTAGACACCTAAAGCTAGAACACAAGTGAGCCTGACAGCATGCATATACTCATAACTGCACATGAACAATGGGAATGTTTATCAAATTAACAAATTCTAACAATATTTACAAATTAAATTTCCAACAAAAAAGAGTTCACTGAAATCAAATGAAATGTCCATTCTTTTATCATGCCAGGTATAATAATTGTAGCATAACTACCTCTACTGTACAGAACATATATTTTACAGCATCATAATAATTTCACATATATCTGTAGAGTTGCTTTTTAATCTCATAAGATCAACTTTAACACGAAGTAAAATATTAAAATTACATCCTTATGGCACTGTGCTGCTGGCTCATGCATTCAGTAGACTGTTAAATTCCAAAGTTGCCCAGTTTCTCTGTCAAGTATGCATTTTCTCCTTTTTCCTGTATGGGCTTACCCTGTGAACACTGACTTCATACAAGGAGCCTAAAAATGTATGTTTTAGAATAATTAACCACTCTGTGCTGGTCTGACACCAGTGGATGTTGCTGTATTTGTTTCATGTTTCATGACTTGGTTATAACCTTGACTTGACTCCAGCCTTGAGACCTGTATTGGCAGGATACGTGGACATCTTCCTGTGAGATTATATTTGAAGATGCAGGATCCAAAAATCCAAGGGTCTTTGTAAACATTTTAAGCAGGTTGGCTATAATAATGAGGACTTGATTCACTACTGATTAAACACAATGTGTGTGTAATTAAACTCATTCTGGTAAGGTGGAAGATTTTCCAGGATAGTCATAAATATATTTTGTAACAATAATGATTTAAACTAGGCAGTACAAGATGTTTTTATTCTGTATTACAACTTGGTATGTTGCTGATGTATACCGTTTTTATAGCCTTTTGCTTAAAGTTAAAATATATTCTTCAAAAATGCCATTTTACCCCTGGTAATCAATCATTATTAATTTAAGCAGAGGTGTACAAAATAAATAAATACACATCCGTCCATTTATTTTTAATTTCATACTTAAATATTTTTATTGAAATGGCCGTAATCACACATGACAAAGGTAAAAAGTCCCTTCTGGCAGATTAACTGGGGAAGTTAACATTGTAAACAGAGAGGCTAAAATCATTTTTTCTTGTTACTATGGCAGCGTGAATTGCAGCAAAAAATTGAATCATTTTGCTGTATCATATAGCATGAAAAATATGACATTTTCACATTTCCATCTGTGAAATATTATGAACAGAACACATTTAAGTAAAGAGCATACACTAGGCTAGCTTCAAGACAATTGGGGCGGTGAGAAAGTATAAATCAGAAAATCTGTGGATCACTGATTATCTTAGAATCATATAGAATTATAGGCAAAGGTGATAAAGAAATTAGTTCACTTCAGTGATCAAGATTTTATTTGGAATGGTTGTTTCCTTCATTCATATTCATGTCTGCTTACCCCATTAAAGAGCTGAATGGTCGTGAGCCTATTACAGCGGCATGAGGAACAAGGAAGGAACCAGTTAATGCTGAACAAGGTGCCATTTTTATTAATTTTATGCACTCTATGCATTTTTTGAAATAAAAAAATATGTAAAATGCCCTGGTACATACAATTGTTCTTTTTTTACTTCACTGCTTTTATATGCATAAAACTAAATTGACATAAATACACAACATATGTGATAGGTGTACTATATACTGGAATTGTTAATACAGATATTTATATTTTCAGGTTGTCTGAAATTAACCTTAATTTGTACATTAATGTTTTCTTTCATAGTCCCAGTGAACGTGACCTTGTTGTTACTATGTTTGTAGTCTCACAAGCTGGGTTTTATTCTTGGTAAGAGTTAATTCATTCTATTCCTTTTCTAATTGTGTAGGCACACCATCTAGTATGTGCAGTGGAAATGGGAGAAACCTTCTTTAATTCAGCTGGACACGCCATACTTTACAAATAGAAAATGTCACACAACATCGGTGGAGAAACAGCCATTTTCTCTATTTTTTTTATAAACAAGGCAAATTATAAGCAGTTTAGGATACAATATTATATTACAATTATATTACTTACTGCAGAAGTATCCTTTTTATAGATAGATAGTCTAATCAAATGCCATTTAACCCTGGAGTTCAGATCATTTTTAAAGAAGGGCTGCCATATTTTATAAAATATTTACAGTGATCTTATTTAAGTACATTTTTTTTTTGTAATTTTCATATAACATATGAAATGTTCAAGCAAATTATAGAAAAAAACCCAATTTAAATCCGTTAAGTAGTTCTCTTGTGAAAAGTGGCAGACAGAAAGACACTGGATTTTATTTATTATATATTAACAACCCTTCAAAATAATGTGCAGTTAAAGCCTCAACACCATTCTCAGCATTTCTGGAGCTTAGTAGAGCAAGATAACTATAAGAATCTTCACCAAGCAGCTCTGAAAATGTCTGTTTGTTTGGGTCTGCATACCTCGCTCTGTGAGTCTGCCCTTTCTGACATGAATGTCATGAAATCAGAGTTCAGAACAAGACTGACAAATGAACATTTAAATGACTCCATAGGAGTGAACCTAAGTGGCTACACTCCACCATACACCTCTCTTGTTGACTCCATGCAGTGCCAGTCATCTGACTAACTAAAAAACACATCACACATGCAACTGCACACGTGAAGTGAAACAGTGACATGGAACAAAATGACAAATGAATTAGTAATATCTGTGTATTTGTAATTGCATCGTTTTCTATTGACAGTATTCATATTTTAATTCAATAGTGTGAGATACACTAGAAAATGCATACAGACATACAAAATGCACTTGCAGCTGAACTAAATATTTTTGTGATGTTTTATGCAAAATCTGAGTTGTGGGCAACAACATTTTGTAAATGTTCAGGCAAAACAAGGATATTTAGTTTGTTTGGGTTGAAATAAGCTATGAGAATAAATGTTAGAAAGCATGGGTAGCTCTTGGCCATTTTCATTTTGTAAAAGTAGCTCTCAGGGGAAAAAAGGTTGGAGACCCCTGATCTACAGAAATATAGTAATGCATGCATTATCCCCAAGGTCCAGTACAACATTATCAAAAGAGAAAAAATTCTGCTGCTTCAGTCATGAATAAGAACAAGATATTCACCGCACACTGGCAAAGAATAAGATTCTTTTCTAAAAAAAGATCATGACATTAGGTTTTGAGGTGTTAACTCCCAAATGCTAACTAAGATCCTAACTGTATCATGTTTAGCTGTGAGGTCTTCCAGTGCACGCCTTAGATCACATTCAGATGAATCTAACATAATTTGCACATAGCAGGGATGCCACACTTCGATTCCAAAACTGTATACCCTCCAAACCTGGATATCATATTCATGTAACCTATGAATAAGAGAAGAAACAAGTCACACCCCAATCACACTGTTGAGTCCTGACTTAGAATACTAAGTGTGTAAACACATCTCTGTGGAATAGTGAGTCTGCTGCTTAAAAGATAATGGACAAATAAGTAAATAATTAAATAGCCATCTCGATCACCATGTATGGGTGGGTGGATGAATGTGCATGCTCACATGGCTGCTGGAAGTTGATGGGGTGATTGAGATGGAGCATGCCTACATGTGAGGGTGTGGTTTATCGTGATTGCTCCATTGGCTTTCCTCGGTTTGTGAATAAGATACTGCACCAAATGAGGCATATAAGAGATGAGTTGGCACAGCAAGAGGAGAAATGAAAGGGAAAGGGAAAAACAGAAGAAAGGAAAAAAGGAAGAAAATAGACTGGCCAGTGAGGGAGTGGAGAAAGGAAGGACAGAGGTTAAAAGAAATGGAAAGGAAAGGTGGGAAGAGAGACAGGTGGTTCAGAACAGGGCCTCAGGGCAAGGAGCCTGTGGCTGAAGAAGAGGTGCTCCTAGTGAACGATTGACTGGGATTAAGAGTGACCCATATACCATGTTTCCAGCAGACTCTGAGGAACAGGTGGTTCAGCATGGCACTCTAAAGGTGCTAAGAGTCCAGGCAATGGGGACCCAAGACTAGATAGAATGGTTTACTGCACCTGTTGGTTGGGTGTCTCCTCGATTGCCCGATCATGTGCTGGGTAAGTTGAACAGATATTGGCTTTTAGATGGCAGCATTGGGGTATGTGAGTTTTAAGGAACAGTGAATGGTCTCTCAGATTTTAACCTCGGTTTTTAAATGATTGTTTATTGGTTGGATATTTTTTTTTATCTTCACTGACTACATTCACTTTTATGGATTATTTATTTATTTAAAGAAGATTCTGCACTGTACTTTAATTTGTAACACTGTTTTTTTTTTATTGTTTTAGTAAAAGTACTTTAGCACTCTATGAACCTACCCCTTGCCTGGATGTATGTGTCCTTATCTGCCCGGCTCAACTTGATTACGGTTCTGACGGTGGTGGGTTCAAGAGGTGCCTGGGAGAACCCAGTAGCATGGAGCCGGCCATCACAAGCTCTAACTCTTCAAATGCAGGGACCAAATGGCACACATGAAACTCCATACTCTTGTAGCACCTTCCATAAGGCTTCACAGAGTACACATTCATAACCTTCTTCCAAGTTTCTTCAAGCACATGTAAACAGGATTTTCAAACTCCAGAAGCTGAGGTCCAATTTTTAGAGACAGACTCTATTCCAGTAGTCCAGTAATGACTCTTTAAGAAGAGCTGAAATGTCATTTGTAATTTAATTTAATTTAATTTTATTTTTAACTTTACATTGTAATTAGAACACAAGAAGGGCTACTACCCAGTCTCCCAATCCCAAGGCTATGTCCTGCATCATCCATATGACATTGAACAACCACTTTAGCTAAGCCACCTCCACAATATCCACTGCTTTTAGAATTTCTTTTGAGAATCTTTTTCACATCTGCTGGTTTGCTACTGAGGAACTATTTAATCACTGCAGGAACTTTAGCAAGAGAGATGGACCTAATTTAAATCAGTAGTTCTGGCACTGCCTCCATGGATATATCTGCCAAGTTTAGGAATTTTTCATTGTAGTCTTTGATTTTCTCAATGATATCCCCAGTTGAAGTCCACATTTTCCCCATCCATCCATCCATCCATTTTCTAACCCGCTGAATCCGAATACAGGGTCACGGGGGTCTGCTGGAGCCAATCCCAGCCAACACAGGGCACAAGGCAGGAACCAATCCCGGGCAGGGTGCCAACCCACCGGAGCCACATTTTACCACCTTTTTAAAAACAGCTTGGGCAACATCCTGACTAATCTACCTCAGTCATCAAAAAGCTTTCCAGAACCCCTTTAAGGCTGCCCAAAAGTCATCTTCCATGGACTCATCAAACTCCACCTACACATGTGCCTTAACTTCAGCAACTGCCAGCTGGTGCATTTGAAAATCTGAAGACCCTTCTTGGAACACTGCACAGAATGCCAACTTGATTGATTGCTCTTACTGCTGGCATCCATCAATGTATTTTAGGGTCGTTGCTATGACAAGCACTAACAACCTTTTGGCCATTGCTCTTTACATGTGTCTTTAATACTAAGGTATTGAATAGAGGCCACTAATAAATCTACTGCATACATTACTTAAAGGTTTATATTTTTAATATCATACACTACCTTTAATTGTATATCATTAATACTTCATTCAGTATTTGACAAAAATAAAATCAGTTGTTGCATATTACATGCACAAGTGGTTCTTTTGTTTTATTTTGTGTACCCTGCCCATAAAAACATAATTCTTATGTTATAAAAAAATATGAACCCAATGGCAGTACTGTACAAGGCCATATTTTTGACCATCCTTTAAAGGTTTACATTATGTCAGTATGAAAAGTGAAAAAAAAATATTCTTCAGGGCACATATGCAGAGGTCGGTTTGCTTGCATAGTCTGTCAACAGTCCTAGCACTTTGGTCAGAACGTGAGTTCTACAGTGCTATCACAATAAACTAATTTCATTTTGACTTTTGTACCCTCACTGCACATTAAAAACTATGTTATGTAATAAACTGTACTTCTTTGTACATAAGCATGAATGTATGTTTACATCTAAATACATTTTAATATTAAACCTCTTTAACAAATAATGAAAATGAACATAATCATGAAAAAGACTGATTGGTGTTAATGTTTAATTTTGTGAAGTTTAATTTTGATAGAATAAAATAAAAATAATCTAGAATTTTACATAATTCCATACATATACAAATTGTGCATGTGTATGTGCGTGTGAACCTCTGTGAGAAGTAACAAAAATAGGACAACTAAAAATATAACAGAAAATATTACCTGGCATGAACATGACAGCCAAGCCAACAGTTTTGATTTATTTTGTAAATTAACTAACTGATTACAGCCTTTTTTTCTCATTATATCTGCCTATTTATCCATCAGATTGGCTCTACCTGTCACTATTCACCATAGTCAGCATTTCTAAATGCCATTTAAGTTTTCAAAATTTGAAGTTTCCAATAAATCAAATTCTTATATCTGGAAAAGGTATACTATTGTAAAAAGGGTATTTGTTATTTATATGCTATGAAATTAAAGTACAAGAGTATTTAAAGAGGCATAGAGTATATGTGAACCCTGTGTATTTTACAAGGGCTCTGAGCTGTAAATATCCCTTTGCCTCATTGCACAGTCTGTTTGTATTTGTGGAGTCTTGTTCATTTGCACAGAAGTTTTGGTTGATTTTCTGTTCCAAGTGCTTTATATTTATGGTCAGTAATATTCCTAGATGTGCTTTCATTTCTCTGTAATGAATAATGCATTTTTACTAGCATTTACTGAATCAATTTGAACCAAACATGCTGGGCATTACATCATTTTTCAATACATGCACCATCACATTTATTTTATGAACTGTCATTTTGATAGTGCTTAAAATAAATGTGTTTATAATGGACTAGTGGAAAGTCATTGGCTTGCTTCACATTTCTAATTTTTATTTGTGGCTGCATACATTTACATTCTATCACTATTTACTCCCTTTTGATATTGACACAGTTAATATTTAGCTGTTCTCATTTATTTTAACGACTTAGCTATAATGATATTTGCTTTGATGTTCTTTGTTTTATATTTTTATTTGGTTGTTAATTTATGCGACAATAGTAGTAATTGCATATAGTTTTAAGTAAGTTACTGTTTTGCTGAGGTCTGTATCAATTAAATGCTAATTTAGTGTCTATAGAGCAGCATCTTTACAAATTGCTGTTTAACAAAGGATTGTCAAGAAAGACGCCTTTTCACAATTTTTAAAGCCATATTGGTAACCATAGCTGAATTTAGAATCTTTCTTAGTAGGAGTGAATACGGAGCAGATGCAGCAAATTTTAACAAGGCCATGTTGTAAGTGCTGTCTTTTCTATCCTGCATTTCTGTTTCAGTACAGTTTTAATCTTTCATACTATCACAATTACTTAATCTCTTATAATACATAAAATCAAAATATTATGGTGCTTGCTTGTTGCCACATGTGTTATAAAGCAATATTGAGTAATTAAATAACAAAATAATAATCTAGTAAATGTGAGCAAAGGAAAAAAATCAGAGAAATAAAAAAAATCACAAATACCTTTAAAATATAAATGAAGACTCTGCAGTTAAAATGCCATTTTGCCAAGCAGTTCATATTCTGGAATTTATCTACAATTACCTTGTAGCTAACTGCAATTTCCAAGTTTATTTTTAATAGATGGCCACATGTAAATTATATATTTGCAATTTATCAGATTAAAATTAATAGCATTTCATGCTCAGCAACTAGGATAACTTGGAGACACATTTCTTACTTTAGCATACTTGTGATTTGATTGTGTGTAATCAGTAATTTGTACTGAATGCAAAAAATACAGACCATTCAGAAATTAAGAATGAGAATCAGGAGAAAAAAATCATTAGAGCCAAATTATAAACCAAACAAACAAAGTCAAAAAGCGAGCTTGTTTCTAGAACCAGTAACCAAAAAGTCAAAGAAGTCACTAAGTTTTATCTTGAAGGCCAAATTGCTGTTGATACGATCTTTAAGCCCTAAACAAATTGACTCCCCGATGTCATGACCCTAGATGCCGCACCTCTATCGACCAGGACCTCCATCACGCCAACAGAATCCACAAAATGACCGCACCCAAAGTCAAAACAAAATGGCATCCAAAAAGATGTTAAATAAAAAAAACAAACTTCTAAACAAAGGTCCAATTAAGGAAATTACCACACAACTTAATTTCCTGAGTCTACAAATATACCTACATTATTAGCTCAGGAAAAAGCTGGGAAAACTCATAACATAATTAAAGCTAAAGTACAAGCATTAGACAAACTTTTTAAAGTTACAAGAGTATGCACACCCATCAATCCACAAAATGCAATTGATTCAATGTGATGTGTAAATTAAAAATTCCAATATAACTGAGTATTACAGAAAAACTAAACACATTTATGTGAATAGTTCTAATCTTTAAATAGAAAAAAGTAATAAATGTTTTGGCTTTCACACTAATAAGTTAGGCAGAATACCAAAATCAGTATTTTCATTATTTTTAATCTGCACCCCTCCTAATATTCCCATTAGGTGGATAAGTCAGTCTGATTCTTTTTGACATCTAATACTGCATCTCAAATATTTTTAAACTAATGAAATCCCTAGCATGCAATGACAGGCCAAAACAAAATATGATACAAGGGCAATTTGTTGTTTTTATTTAATTTGAATAACTTTGTAGACATGAGGATGCAAACAGTTTCATTGTTTCCGTCTCTCATGAGTGCCACCTTTGCCTAAAGGTTAGTTGTTTGTGAGCCACAGCAACTTTTTCTGTTGTCTATGACCATGGAAGCACCATGCTAACAAAACACTCTTCCACTTTTGCAACTGTTTCATTTCTATATCTTATATGGCACACTTTTCTAATTATCTGAGCTTTGGACTTTCAAGATCATGGGCCAGAATGTCTCAAAACCATTATCCTCCATTTTAATAAGCTTCGACACTATAGAATCTTCAAAGGTGTAGTACTATTCTTTCACTTTTTCACTTAAGTGAGACATTTATTTTGAAATAGGAAATATAGGCAATGTATGGACATAATGAAGCAAAGGTGTTTGTAAAAAGGAGTTTAAGTATGCATTGCCTTAGATTACACAATTTATGACAAACAAACTTTCTAATGTTACAGTCATGCTTTATTATATTTTTTACTACAAAAGTATTTAAGGAGCTGCACAGGAACATTTATGAAATTTCATGTCCATTAAAAAAGCAAAAAGTACTATTTTTTGCAAAGTAAACCTTTACAAGTAAAGAATATGGTTCTCAAGCCTACTACCCATGTAGTAGTAGTAGTGATAGATAGATAGATAGATAGATAGATAGATAGATAGATAGATAGATAGATAGATAGATAGATAGATAGATAGATAGATAGATAGATAGATAGATAGATACTTTATTAATCCCATAGGGAAATTAAGATACTCCAGCAAAAGCATACGGATAAAAAACAATAAAAACAATATTAAATAAAAGAGTGATAAAAATGCAGGTAAAACAGACAATAACTTTGTATAATGTTAGTACCCATAACACATGTAATATATGTGAAATGTTACCCAAGATCAAAAGAAGCTGAGCTCAACATGTGAAAAGTATCACCAAATAGCAAACTTCACTGCAAAGGTTTATGTATTTGAAAAACAGCACCAGACACTCCAAAATCTAAAAGAGACTGAATACACAGTTAACCCAACAATTCCTTAACAATAACATGAGCAACAAAAGAAAGGCTACACGAGATTGGGCTTAGCAGGAAAGAAGAAAAGATTAAACTCAGGATCTCATCAGCAAAAAAGACTAAAATATCAGATATATATGTGCTGTACGTGCTGCAATTACCAGCAAGAACTGATGATAACATTAAATAATAGGGCAGAAAAAGGAAGTACTTTTTTGAGATTACATCCTTACAACATAAGCAATTGAATGTGCTACAGAGATTACAAAGCCACAATACTGTGTCCAACACCATTGAAAGACTCATACTGCAGTTTATGTTGAGACAAAAGTAGCGAGAAGTCAAGCAAAATGACACCTTTTATTGGCTAACTGAAAAGATTACAGTATGCAAGCTTTTGAGACAACTCAGTCCCCTTCTTCAGGCAAAATGTAATCTTGTGCTGAGGCAAATGGAATTAGAAAGATAAATGCATGTGCCTTGCAGAAGAAATTCTAAAAAATAGGAAACAAATTTAAGGTGAAACTTAAATCAGTATTTTCAGCTCCAGGAAAAAAGCTATACAACATTTACTTATATGGCACATTTTCATATACCGTATATACTCGCATATAAGTCGGGTCTTGAAACCCGAAAAATAAAATAAAATTAGACCCCAACTTATGCACCTGTTGAAAAATATGACACTTCAGATTCTGAGACACATCGAATTTTTTTGCAGCAGTGCAGTTACCAAATTCTTTTATCAGTTCAAAGAATTTTAATTTAAAACCAGCTTTATATTTTCTTCTGAACCAACACTCCATTGTAGATAAGGGATGCTCTTACGATAAAGGTGTAAGAGGGTGTGAGATACAAAAAACACAAAACAGTGCAAACGTCGCTTCGGAATAGTTCAGGTATTACCGTGTGTTCATGTAGACATAATACATAGAAAAAAAGGCAGTGTGCTCCATGGTTACTCTCTCAGGTAGGCGTTAGCATATCATAATCTCTTGGATCAATAGTGAGTTTTCCGCATTCGTCTTATACGACTGACATTATAAAATACCTGAAATTATACGCTAAAATCAAGCCCTGACTTATCCACGGGAGAACTTAAACACAAGGGTATACGGTAAATTGTGTAGCTCAAACTTACTGTTTAGAAGTAAATCAAGTTTACTTCTATGACCCTTGCTTTTTATTTTTGCAAGCAGCTTATTTTTTTTCTTGTTTAGCTGGAAGAAATTACTATTTTTAATGCTAGTTAGCACATTGATTAAGAGGGCTGTAGATAAGTAAAACTGTATGTCATCTTCACTTTGTGTTTTGAAGTAATCTGGCCTAGTATGTAGATTAAAAATAACGGTCACAAAACTTATCCTTGCGATTCAATATATACAATATCATTGACTTCTAATATACAAACACCACAATGTAATATGATTTTTTTATCTATTATATAAGACTGAAACCAAATTAAGACATTGCCAGAGAGACCCATTCTTTGGCGATTAATGAGAATACTATGGACTGTGAAGTTAAGTGTTGTGCTCAACACTAACAGAACAAGAACAGATATGTTGTTTGTTTCAGCATAAAGCTGCAAGTCATTAGCTACTTTAACCAGTTCTGTTTCTATACTAAGAACTGGTTATAAAACCTGACTGAAACTTATCAAGAATATAGTATGTATTAAAGTAATCATTTAAAAGTTAACAAATTGTCAAAGATAGAGGAGTCATAATTATTTTTCTCAAGGAGTGTTTTAACTACAGCTTAAAAACTCCCTTCCAAATTCTTTAATGACAGTCTTTTAAGAACCTGAGTAAACACTAGTAACTAATGAAATGTAAACTATTCTAGTACGCTGCCAATTAGCTATGGCAAGATGCATGAAAGATGAGAAGGTACCAAAACTGACATTTTTACAGCTTAAAAGGCTTGAGAAGATACTTTGTAAACCACCCCCTCTCTTTTCTAGACAAACACGATTCTTAGAGTTGACAATAGTGTAATTAGGAGGGGCTGCTTAAATGAATACTACAGCACCACTACGTCTTAGCCACATTTTTCACAAAATTAAAAGGTACATTTTCCTATAACCGTTAAGATCATTTACATTAAACATCTGACTTGTTAATGATCTGACATCAAGTAAAACCATGTTAAAGAATTTGGAAGAACATGGCTACATCTGAGTTTTAGGACAATTTAGGATGTCAATTACTTTATTCACATATACCATTTTCTCAGTATTTTCTCTTGCTGTACCTCATCTGTGACATATTGTTATATATTCAAGGAATTGTACTTCTTTAGGTGAACCCACTGCAATTTTTTCATATTTTAGTGGTTTATGGCTAACATTAAGCTTGGTGCTCATGAATGCTGCATTGCCTTTGAGATATTTTCAGACATGATACTTGTGCTGAATCTGTTTTTCACATCTGAAGAATCATGATGTCTCCTAGACAAAAAAATCCCAGCTGCTTACACATCCGATGTCTTGCTTTTTGCAGAAAGCTCAAATCCAGATATTCAGTGCCAGAAGTTGGCTGTGGGCTTTGTTCAATATTCTCAGCATTGGCAGTGGTCGGGATTCGATAATTCTTGTAGCAAGAGATGTCCCCTCCATGGCTTGAAAAAGCAATGAGAAGTATGTATTCAGAACTTCCGAATGTTGACATTAAATAACATTTATAACTGTGTGCAGTCACCAAAATGATCAAAAGGCACAGATGATTCAAAGATATTCTGTATACATGTTCTTTTAGCTAGAGTTAGCATATCTAGTTTTAAAGTCATTTGTAACAAAATGCAACAAATCATTTTTCTGTTATTCTAGATTAACTATGCAAATGTGGTGTGACCTGGGGAGAGGACCTTCAATAAACCAGGACACTAAGAGTTTTATTGAGATTTCCTTCTCCCAAACTGTAGGAAGGTCCTCCTCTCTCGTTTGGAGTAATAATTCTTTATTCTGCATGTCCCTGGTTAGTAATGATAGAGTCTCTTTTATGGACTTATAACATTTAGCAGTCATTGAAGAGCTCTTTCTCTTCAAAATAAATGACACTTTCACATGTCCTGGGGACACATATTCTGAAGTGATTTCTCATTTACTGTGGAATTTCAAGGTTGTGGTGAACTGTCTTGCACTTCTGAAAACAGAAAGGAATATGCTTTTAAGTATCAAGAGTTCCTCTCCCTTTCGAACAGAGTTTTCAATGTATGCTCCTGACATGGACCACATGAGAAGATGAAGATGGACCATCTGTGCCTGTAGCAAATATATTTTTAAGTAAAGTTTGGGCATCAGTTTGGAAAGTATACCTCTGATTTCATTGGTAAATTTTTAAGTAAAAAAAAGCTTTGCAGAAGCAGAATGGCTGTCCAGCATGCTCTTTTACTTCCGATGGTCAAATTAAGTTCACTAGAACCTCTACTAGCCATTTACTTGTTAATATTATTTTCCCTTCTTTTACTATACAACATTTTATTTTAAAGGGTTATTGTACTGTAAAATATTACATATACAACTTGTTTTTCCCATTTTAAGCTGTAATCTTGATAATTGATTTTTAAGGTTCCATAAAAATGGACCTATTATAAAATGTCCTATACTATACTATACAAAAACTAATTAATCAGTTTTTTTCTCTATTACTCTATTAAAGCTCCCTTTTAATGATCTTTTTTTCATGTTTTGGATGGAAAAGTTACTATTCTGTGTTTTAACAATAATTAGTTACTATTCTGTGTTTTAACAATAATCGTCATAGAAAAAAATTCTATAGAAAGAGGTGGTGACACTCCATCTGTAATCAATTCTATAGAAAGATGTGGTGACATTTCTTCTGTAATGTGACAGCAAAAATAGATAAAAATGGTAAGAAATGATTACCTGAAGTGAAAGCACTTCAACTTTTAATGTGAGCAAGATTCTGATATACTTAAATTCCTCTGCTTGAAGTAGCACCCTATCCCTAACCTGGAGAGGACAGTCCACGCTTTTCCAGTTGGGAACCATGACCTCCGACTTGAAGATGCTCATGCTAATCCTGGCCATTTCACACTTGGTTGCAAACTGCCCCAGTGTATGTCTAATGTCACTGCCCAATGAAGCCAACAAGACCACATCATCCACAAAAAAGCAGAGACACAATCCCGAAGCCACTGCACAGGACCACCTGTACTCCTTGGTTACACCCCTAGAAATTCTGGCTATAAAAATTATGAACAAAATTGGTAACAAAAGGAACCAAGACAGAATCGCACACCCACTTGGAATGAGTATGACTTACTGTCGGCAATGCAAACCAAGCTTTTGCTCCAGTTTTACTGGGATCAAATATTCCGCAACAGCTAGTCTGGTGCCCCATACTCCCAAAGCATCCCCCACAGAATTCCCCAAGGGGCACACTCATATGCATTTTCCAAGTCCAGAAAACACATATAGACAGATTGGGCATACAACCACAAACCCACCAGAATTCTTGTAAGAGTAAAAAGTTGGTCCAGTGTTATATGCCTGGAATGAAATTCACCACGTTCCTCCTGAATCTGAGAAACGATGAACAGCTAAATCCTTTTTCCCAGAGAGGCTAAGGAGTGTGATGTTTGATTCAGAAACTTTGAGGTAAAAAGAGAGGAGATTCTTGCAGGCTTTCTGAAGAAGGGCGGATGTTCTATCCAAACACATTTTCATGTTTCTGAAAGGCCCTGTCATGAAACTTTTAATCAATGATGTAAATAATATATTAGAATTTCATGCAAAAGGTTGTGGCATTCACCTTTTATATTAAATATTAAATATAATATTAAAGTCACATTTTTCATAACATTTCACAAGCTGTTTTGAACAAATGTTTTTCCAAATATTCATTCAAATATTATTTACTAGCAAAATACCCGCACTTCGCAGCAGAGAAGTAGTGTGTTAAAGAAGTAATGAAAAAGAAAAGGAAACATTTTGAAAATAACGTAACATGATTGTCAATGTAATTATTTTGTCACTGTTATGAGTGCTGCTGTCATATATATATATATATATATATATATATATATATATATATATATATATATATATTGTGAACGCTGGCCCGGACACAGACAGACAGACATCATATTTTCACCATACACCGTTTATTTACACTAATATTTACAAGATTACCGTGCAATCACACCCCAGTGCCTCCAGCACCGATCCCCCAAAGTCCAGGCCACACAGTCCTTTTGCCTTTCTCTCCTGGCCGCCTCCAGTCCTCACTCCAGCTCCGTCTTGCTTCCTCCCGACTCTCGCCCCTGACTGGAGGGAGGCGGCCCCTTTTATGGGAACCCGGATGGGCTCCAGCTGCTTCCCGGCACTCCTCCGCAGACACGCCCTTGTGTGGCGGAAGTGCCGGTTGCGCACTCAGAAGCCGTCCGGGTGTCCCCTGTCGTCTTCCCCCCAGCACTTCCTGGTGTGGCGGAAGTGCTGGGCTCCAGGGCTGTTCAGGCAGCGGGGCGCCGCCTGGCGTTGGCCACGGGCCCGTACAGGGCTGGGCTTCCATGCCCCCTACCCGAGGCCACCAACGTAACCAGGGTGGGCACCCCCTCGTGGTCTGGTGGAGGTACAGGCCCTCCTCCGGTCCTCCCGGGCATCCCGGCTGGGCTCCTGCCTCGGCCGGATGTGGCAGATGATGGTCTGGAAGTGGGGCTCGCCTGGCGGTGACCACGGGCCCCTACAGGGCTGGGCTTGCATGCCCTCTACCCGACCCGGCCGGGTGCCACAATATATATACACACACACACAGACACACACATATAAACATATATACACATACATATACACACACAGATAAATATATATATATATATAAACACACATACACATACATACATACATACATACACACACATATATATATATATATACACACAGACACATATATATATATACATATATATACAGATCTACATATATACACATATCTACATATATATACATATCTACATATATATATACTGTATATAGCAAAATCCCCGCGCTTCACAGCGACGAAGTACTGCTTTTAAATTTTTATTAAGAAGAAAAGAAAACATTTTTAAACTGAGGAAAAATATACCAATAACTATCTGTTAAGATCTCTTTGTATACCACGTTGTCAGTTCAGTACTCCGGTTGTAATATGACCAAGCTGTGCACTGAGCTTACTCTTGAGAATGCAACGTATAGTTGTCCAGGAAGAAAAGCAATCTTGTCTCAAATCAATGGCAACCTTTTGTAGGGTCTGACCCTGAGACTTATTAATTGTCATCGCGAAGCAGAGCCTTACTGGAAATTTGAGGCATTTAAATTGAAATGGGAGATCAGAGGGTATAACGGTGATGTGAGGAATACATTCAGAGTGTGGCGCTCTGCTGTTTTTTTGTGTAGCTGCCTTCACACAGATTCTACGCTGCTTTATAAACGAACGCCATATAAGGCTGTCGTTTCTCCTTGCTTCGCGGTTCTGTAATGTTTTATTGTTCATTTATTACGATTGCTATAGTTATTGTGTAGCTATTTGAGACTTACTTTACTGTTCAGATACCCATTTTCTTTATTTAATCCGCGGCTTGTACGTTATTTTTTGTTTGTTTATTACGTTTATAGATATTTATTGATTCCCTTCTTTAGCTGACTGCCTGCTCATATAAGGCGCTCCACTGGTTTTTTGTGAAGCAGCCTTTACACAGCTTCTCCGCTGTTTTATAAACGAACAACATATAATGCCATCCTTTTTTCTTGCTTCACCAAGGAAGCTGCCTTTTTATTTAATCCATGGGTTTTCCGCTGTTTTATTGTTCGTTTATTATGATTTTTATAGTTCTCTTTGTATAGCACGTTGTCAGTTCAGCACTCCGGTTGTAATATGACCAAGCTGCACGAGCTCACTCTTGAGAATGCAACGTATAGTTGTCCAGGAGAAAAGCAATCTTGCCTTAAATTAATGGCAACCTTTTGTAGGGTCTGTCCCTGTGACTTATTACTTGTCATCGTGAAGCAGAGCCTTACTGGAAATTGGAGGCATTTGAATTGAAATGGGAGATCAGAGGGTATAACAGGGATGCGAGGAATACATTGAGTGTGGAGAAACTCTAGAGACAGCGTGTGTATTAATTTGTGGATTTTTCTGTGATTATTTGGTGGCAGTGTGACGAAGTTGCTTCTGCAAGACCGCGTTAGCTGTGGAGCTCAGCTCAGAGCATATTCTTTTCCTATGTTGTCAATTGTGTAATGCGTTTTTTGAACAGGTTTGATGCATGGAAGTGATCACTCGTACTGCGTTCAGTCAGTTCACGTGAGCTGCTCTCTTGTGTGATGTTGCGATGTTCACGGCTTTATTTAATGTTAGCTAAGACCCGGCACTTAAAAGTTTCTCGCTACAGCAATTTTAACTCCGTTAAAAGTGATCCAAAGTCTTGTTTATACCTCGTGTCTTCTCATTAAACTTGTATCTTGTGAATAAAGTATCCGACGAAGGCAAGACAAACGGCAGCGGGAGCGTGTCCATAAACTTAATTTAAACTTACGGTTTACACCGTGCTTTGTTTCACTTTGTTTGCACTTATGAATAAGCTTGTATGCGTTTTTCTTCATTGCTCTTTGGAGCTCTTCCTTTTTTTCTTCGTACTGAGTTCACAGTCAGTTCACGTGATTACGTGGGAGGCGTGATGATGTGACACGCAACTCCGCCCCCCACGGCCATCGACCTGCAGTCCATTACAGTATATGGAGAAAAATAGGTTCTAGTTATGACCATTACGCGTAGAATTTCGAAACGAAACCTGCCCAACTTTTGTAAGTAAGCTGTAAGGAATGAGCCTGCCAAATTTCAGCCTTCTACCTACACGGGAAGTTGGAGAATTAGTGATGAGTGAGTGAGTGAGTGAGTGAGTCAGTGAGGGCTTTGCCTTTTATTAGTATGGATTACTATGACCAAACAGACAGAATTTAGAATGGGGTGCATATGACTAGTAAATGAGTAAGGAAAGAGGCTTTCTGGCCAGTTGGAATTATGGCCATAACCTTTAAAGAACAAAAAAAAAACAATAAAACAGCGGAGAAGCCGTGGATTAAATATAAAGGCATGTGAATCTCGTGGCGAAGCAATGAAGGGAATGTAGAGACCAGAGCGACGGACGGCCTTATATAGGCAAGTAGCCAACAACGTGGGAGGCATTGAGATGGGGCACCCAACGCCGCCTCACATGGTGACCGAGCTGCAGGCTATGGACATACTGTATATATGTACGTAAGTAGGATTCAGTTAGCATTGGGAACCCGCGTACCAAATTTCTTGAAGATGGGCCTATAAGTAACAAAGACCGTTGAAAAGTTCAATATGGCGGCCGACAGTGGCATCATACCACCGAAATAAGTACGTATATTGATTTTGGTTAGCGTAGGGAAGCCACCTACCACATTTCGTGAAGATGGGGCCATAAATAAGAAAGTTCAACATGGCGAACCTTGTCAACCGCTATGACCGTTATGCGTAGAATTTCGAAATGAAACCTGCTTAACTTTTGTAAGTAAACTGTACGGAATGAGCCTGCCAAATTTCAGCCTTCTACCTACACGGGAAGTTGGAGATTTAGTGATGAGTCAGTCAGTCAGTGAGTGAGTGAGTGAGTGAGTGAGTGAGTGAGTGAGTGAGGGCTTTGCCTTTTATTAGTATAGATACATGGTTTATATTATTGTTACTATACATGTTTGTTCAATGTATTTATTTGCTTGGAAGACTATAAAGTTCACCAACACATGAAAACAAATATCTTAAATTAAACTTATGAAATCTAGGACTGCATTTAGCAAAAAGCAGAATAAATATATTCTATATATAATAAATAGAGTAAAATAAGAATTATTGTTTTTTAAATATTAAGCTAAAATTCAGCAGCCATTTGTGATGAAGTAAGTGCACCCTACTTTTCTCATATAAAGGAATTAGGTTAATTAGAGGTAGGAGATGCTAATCAAGTACACGTGAATAGTTTATGATCACCTCCATATTAAAGCGCACCCTTCTGCACTTCACTCTTTACCCCTGATGTTTGTGGTAACTCATGCTAAGAATGAAGAAAATCTGCATTGATTTCTGAAAAGCAACTCTTACTGCTTATTGGCCTGGGTAAAATAATAAGGATTTGTACATGGAGAAAGCTTACAGGTATATGGTAATCTTCCTCAGGGGTAGGCATTCCAGCATATTAATCCAAAAATTGACATCCCCTTATGCTTTGAAATTTTGCAAAGACCCCCAAAAGACTTAGCAATTATGATTTTCATGGAAGGGTAACCAGAAAAAAAGTTGATTCTTTTCAAAACAAATATGGAGTCATATACAATATTCTGCTCAAGGTGGTTCTGTAGTCTACTGAATCAATGAGAAGAATTCAAAATTCACAGAGTGTAGGATGAGTAAATAATAAAATGTATAATTTGTTATTAGATTATATCATATACTTTTATTGCATTGAGATTTAGCTGCAGTGTTGATGAGATAGGGCACTGACCTTCTTGACTCTCAATTATATTAATCAGGTTGATTGACTGGATGCTTTATATCTCGTGCTTTGAAGCTCTTTAATATTATAAACAGTTTGTTCACAAATGATTCTTGTAGCTCCAGTTGCAGTGTCACAAAACAGTGACAATTAAAATGGCTTGATGAGATATAACATTTAGAGTGCACGTTAAATACGAAAGTTCATTGCTATAGGTAACGGAGTGTGCCACGTTTCCCAGAAGGTTGGAATGGGCATCGGAATGGGCGAAATTTAAAATGTAATCAAAATATGATTATGAATTGCTCTCATAACGTACAAAAAAGAAGCTGGTTGTAAGCCAGTTAGTAGCTGCATGTAATTAGTTAACCAATTTAATTACTACTTAGTAGTGCAGTGGTTATCACTACTGCATCGTGGTTCAAATGACCTGGGTTTGAATGTTTACCTTTATAAACTCGCCAGTATCCATTTCTGTAGAGTGTGACTGTGTGCATTACATCAAACCGTTAAGCAGTATGTTCTGATCACAGAGAATGATTGACATATGCATGCAATTGTATTTGGTGTTCATCTAAAGCAAGGGTCGTCAATCACAGTCCTGGAGGGCCTCATTGGCTACAGGTGTTTGTTCTAATCTGGTTGCTTAATCAGAAAGCAATTCTTGCTAATAATTTAATTTCATGGCGTGTTAGTACTTTAACTCTGCTATGTCAGGTCATTCTCATATCCTAGATTTTATTCCCCTTTCTAAGGATATCATCGAAATGATTTGAAGTCTAAAATGGATGAGTAATTCTCAGTCCTTCACTTTTTTCTCTTCACTTTCCTTCCAAGTATTTAATTAAACCCAGTAGTGCATGATAAATACACAAAGGTATAAATGGTAACAAGTTAAATGGAGAAATGCTGCTCTCTTTTGTCATTAGCATGTTATTACTTCTTAGGAGCAATTAAAAACCAAGAATACAGCTGTTTAAGACTAAAAGAAGTAATAAGGGTTCAAAATCTTAACGAGTGAGACAACTAAAGTGTTACTTGAGAAATAAGTGCTTCTTATTAACATTTTTGGTTGGAGGAAAAACCCTGCAGCCACTGCAGCCCTCCAGGACCGTGATTGAGGACCCCTGATTTAAAGTTATTTGGTGCACACTTAATATTAGCTCGTGTGAACTTTAAATATTGGGCATGGTATATATAGTAAGTGGTGTGCATGATAAAGTATGTGGTGCACAAAACTTTGCTTCCTAGAAAAAAAAATACACTATGTCCCCTCAGGATCTCCGTAACAAAACTTTTATGCTAATTCAAAAGCTATTATTCACAACTCATACAGCAAGACTTTGAAATTCAGAATTCTGAAAAACTGAATTTTATTTACATTTTCACAAATTCAGTATTTCTTTTATTTGAGAGATACAGACTATATAATACACAGCTGGAGTGTTGTGTGCAATTCTAGTCACCCCGCTACACAGCAGCACTCGAAGCTGTACAGAGGAAAGCAGCCAAGTGCATCTGAGGACCTAAGGACATTTTGTACCATGACGGACTCAGAGAATTAAATGTGTTTAGTCTTAAGTAGAGGAGACTGTATGGCGAGCTAATCCAGGTCTTCAAAATTCTCAACACCAATGATAAAATAAATTCAGCGGAATTCTTTCAACTAAAGAGTGAATTGTGTACTCGAGGACACCAGTGGAAATTAAGGGGAAGTGCATTTAAGACTGAAGCCGGGAGACACTTCTTAATGCAAAGAGTTATAGGAACCTGGAACAAACTCCTGAGACATATATTTGAAGCATAAATCTTATTTTTAAGAAGTGTCAGGATGAGATATTGACTCAGCTTAGATAATAGCTAAACAAAAGGGCCAGATGAACTGAATGGTCCCCACTTGTTTGTCAAATTTCTTATGTTCTTATGTTCTATGTTCTTATGATTAAATTAAACACTAACACACACTGAATGGTTTCTGAGCCCATTTGAAATTTACAAATTACAGACTTTTTTGAGCTCACTACTTGCTTTTCAAACACAGCAAAAAAATTATTTATTTTTCCTCTGTTTGAGTTTTAATATAATTCATTTGCATCTTCAAGCTAATCTGACGAAAAATAGCATCAGGATTAGTTTGGTCAAGTTATAGATTAAATAAAATGGTATGCTTTTTTAGTGTGGTCAGTCATTATCCATATATTTTGAAAATCCAAAGATTAAATAACACTATTAATAACAAACTAATCAAGTGTTAGTTGACAGTCAACATATCTCAGCATGGTGAGAACCTCATGGGGAACAATTTAATGGTGCACTAGGCCAATGTTTCTCAACCACTGTGATGCTAGTTACTATTGTTTATATTAGTAGTGGGTTGCAATGTTTCAAAAAGTGGGTCTCGAAGTGGGTCACATCAGATTGCCCCCTTCACTGCTCTGCCGATCATCATGCTTGATTCACCCAGAGGAACCCATTCCCCCACTATGATGACAACGCTTGATTTACCAAATGAATGCCTATCCTGCTCTGACAATTGTGCTCAAATAGCCGGGGGAAATTGGCAGGTTGCAAAGACACTTGTATGGGAAAAAGTGGGTCATGACACCAAAAGGTTTGTGAGACATTGCACTAGTGGAATTACACTTTCTATAACAGCAGTCTTCACTTCTGTATTTAGAATAGTAGAACATCATTCCAAGGAGTGCTCCACGAAATTCCACCTATTCTGCTCTTATAACCAGGCCCAACCTGGAAGATGTTGTAATTCAGAACACAGCAACCCTGAGATATGAATCTCCTAAGATGGCAGTGTGAATAGAAGACAGTGCATCTGCCACTATGTATTACTCTATCCCAACCAACAACATCCAGAGGGGTGTTCCCACCTTGGATACCAATTCTTTTTGTGGCTGATGGTCTGTTAGTTCTTTACATTACACTACTCTCTTATATATGTGTATTATTTTAAAACATACTGTAAATGTATCCAGTGTTTGCTGATATAAAACCCTCAGTTCCCAACCAGTGTCGTAGTATTTATTCATCAGGCTTTGAAAGGTATTGTAATTCATCTGTGTATTTTTATATTTATGGGATTTCTGCTGTACTCTGTTTACATCTACATAAAACTTTGTAATGAGCACTGAGTTGGAAAACAAGGACAGCACTCAGAATTGACAGCTCAGTCCTTCCTCTTTTAAGGTTTATTTATTGTTTCATTAAAATCAGACTTCTCCTCAGTCTTGCAGCATCTACTTGGAATTCCCTGCAGTTACAACCATGGAGCTTGTCTCTAAAAGAATTAAAATGAGCCTTCCATTTAGGTTTGTAACTGATCCAAATTCTTTCTTAGCTATACTCACTTGCAGATTCACATGTAGTGCTAGTTTATGCTTTCTCTTTCTTCTAGTGCATTGTCCTCTCCATCTAAATTATTACAAAGGAAACTGGGACAGAATACAGCCTTGGACAAATTTATTATGGATGAAATTTAAAGTAAATAAATGTAAAGTAGATTTGAATATACAAAGAAATTAAAGCACACCTTAGGAGAAGGACTTAGGAGTTTTTTCAACTCATACAGTAATCTCTTTGGAGCAGAGTGAATTATCTCTCTATTATAAAAAAAAAAAATCCTGTGGGAGGGAATGACTAGGAGATGTTATGTGATCTTCACGTTAAGATCACGGAAGACAAATAAAAGACCCATGAGACAAAAGATTGCAGGAATATTGAACATGAGATTCTTGCAAGGCACGCCCTACTTACAAGCAATATCAGAGCACGGCCAGCAAAAAAAATCAGTAGTGTAAAAGGAAGCAGCACACACAGATACAGGGGTCTCTGTGCATATAAAGCTTTTAAAGGAAAATATGTTATAAATGAAACGTCGACGACTAAAAGATCACATTAGCACAAAAAAAAGGAAATTACTCGTCAAAACCAGGTGTGATTGAAAAAATAGCAGGACAAAGCGAGGTCAAAAATAAAAGGCAAAGAGCAGAAAACAAAGTCTTTTCGCATTCGCATAATTCAATGCACAAAATGTAGATTTACACAATAATGGAACATACGCTATGAGAATCTTTGGTCCCGCAATAGTTGAAGCAACGACAAGTTTAATTTCAAAGAAAACACAATTCGGTCAGGTATATGTTTATGATCATGAAGAAGCGAGCACAACGCGAGCAGCAGAGACACAAAGTGGCAAAAAGGAGAGTGGCTGTACAGGCTTTTAAATGATCGAAGGTCAGCGCGACGGCAGCTGCCCCGCTCCCATCCTCCTTTACAACGCGAGCAGCATTATACATACTGCGAGAAAGAGATTTAACCACGCCCGGGGCTGGAAATAAAGGACAAGTATTGTTTTTACAACGTCATGCGAGACAAGGCAGTGAGTCATCATTTAAAACAAGTCCACAGACATCTAACCTAGCAGTTGTTGGATTGCATTTGGCAGACATGCTTCATGTGCTCCCAGCTCTTAAAACAATGACATGCAACAAGCAGAACAGGCAGCTCACCAGAAGCAGAAAGACAGCAGATGATCCGACGGCAAATCCTTCAGCATGCATTCAGCTGCTCCCCCCTTCACAACGCGAACAGCATTATACGACTGGTGAGAAAGAGATGTAACCACGCCTAGGGCCAGAAATAAAGTACAAGTATTGTTTTTACAAAAATTTATAATGTAGAAGTGAAAATAATGCATATGTAACAATTCCCATGAAAATAACAATCACTTTAAATTATATATCCGGTAAACCAAACACGGGGTGGGCGAGCGAAGCGAGCAGGGGGCAGAGCCCCTAATATTGTAAATGGTTATAAAATATTTGTATGTTTCACCTAGCAGCAATTTCTGTGTACTTAATGTAGGAGAATTAATGGTAGTGGGAGACAGGAGAAAAGCTCTAGTTTTAATGATCACTTGTTCGAAAGATTCACTAATGCTTTGATTGAAAAAGCATGTACTGTGTAATAGAAAATAATAATAATTAACAGAGAAGCAATGAGAAAGTTCTTTGAAGACATACTTTAGCTAGTTACTAAAAATGAAACAGAGTTAAGACTTACAGTGAGCAATGTGAAGGTAAAATTGTGAAACTCTAAATGTAATTAAGTGAAAGATCGGGCTCCATAAAGGAAGCAAAATGTCTTTCTCTGAAAACAAATGATTATTAATTCTTGTCCAGGCAGCAACATGAGAAAATATTTCAAATTCAATTGTAAAAGTTATTACTATTGCACATATAGAAAAATATATATATTAATAAATTCATACAATACCAGAAAAATAACAAACATTTATCATAATATAAAAATATTCTTCCACTAACTGATAAAACAATAATGAGCATATAAGGTACAGTACAACCTTTAAGCAAAGAATACTAAGGTCTGATCAGCCTCCAAAGAGACTGTGATTTTAATCTGTTTATATTCCACCACACTCTGTCCATTTTCATATGAATGCTTCTTTCAATAAATATTTAGTACTCTTGTTTGTCAGATCAGTCTTTTACTTCCTAACTTATGTTTTATAATGTTAGCACAAGAACAGCTGGACACCTTGTTCTAGCATGTAGAAGACAGGTATACTGTGCAATAGGCAGCATGGGTTGGCTGCCATCCCGGCCAGGATGGATTGTTCCTTATAGAAAGTAGTCGGACAAAGCTCAGCTGCATGGAGTGGAGAGTGTGTGTTCTTCTTAGGTTCTCACTAAAAGTAGTGCTACATTGAAAGTTGAAAAATTTATATTTCACTGTTTATAATAAATGTACTTTATGGTCCTTCGGGAATAAAGCTACACTCATTACAAAAATACGTATAAAGTGCCCCCCACTATTATTGGCACCATTTGTAAAAATTAGTAAGAAGGTTTAGAAAAAAATCACTGTTTGCTGAAGAACCGTCATCTTCCACTGAAAAAATGAGAAACATCTGACTTTTAATTGAAACAAGTTCATTCAAAGAAAACCAAAGCCCTTATCAAGAAATAAATATTTTTAACAAAAACACATGTGCCACAATTGTTGGCACCCTTGGAAATTAATGTGAAACAATGTAACTGAAGCATGTGTCCTATTTAAACTGGATATTGTTAAGTTGATTGGAGTGTATAGGAACTTTCCAGCTGAAACCAATAATGTCCTGATTAACTGGGATAAAAGTATGAGAAGACACAGAACCAAATTTTCTTAGCCAACCATCATCATGACAAAGAAAAAAGAACACTCAATCCAAATGAGGGAGAAGTGTGTTACCCTTCATAACTCAGGGAATGGTTATAAAAAAAATAGCTACTCACCTGAAAATGCCAATTAAAAAAGTAACCATCACTGCTTTGTGATGAATTACTAATATAGTAATTATTATCATGGAACATATGGATTGGCTGACACCCTTGCCAGGACAGATCATTCCTTGACCAGCCATGAAGCCTTTATAAAAGATGAATGGAGGCAAGCAGCCTCCTGAAGCCATTTGCTCCCCCAGTATGATAGCTGACTGCATCCCTCTGGTGGATATCCCATGTACACACCCACAGGGCAGCATGGGAGTTGTAGTCCCAATGGGAGGATTTGCTGGGTAAAAGGAAAAAGGAAAAAGCATTCGGTTTAACAAGTTTCTGTTTGACCTGGATGTGGTTCCAATTTGCAATGTGGTGGCGCTGGAAGTACTCTTTCGTCTGGCATAAAGGAAGCCGGAACCCCCCGCCTCACTCAGGCAAGTTGGAGTTGGAAAAATAGAAGAACAATTCTCACTTAAGAAAACTGGAGAAATAATAATAATAAATCCATCCATCCATTATCCAACCCACTATATCCGAATTACAGGGTCATGGGGGTCTTCTGGAGCCAATCCCAGCCAACACAGGGCGCAAGGCAGGAAACAAACCCCGGGCAGGGTGCCAGCCCACCGCAGGGCGCGCACACACACACACACACACCAAGCACACTCTAGGGACAATTTAGAATCGCCAATGCACCTAACCTGCAAGTCTTTGGACTGTGGGAGGAAACTGGAGTACCCTGAGGAAACCCACGCAGACACGGGGAGAACATGCAAATTTCAGTCATGGAAGACCCGGGAAGTGAACCTAGGTCTCCTAACTGCAAGGCAGCAACGCTACATAATAATAATTAATAATAACAAAGGAGAAGGTGGAGAGTTGTAGGTTGAAAAAAAACCCGTGAAAAGTATTTCTTTAAAACACTTATTTGATCCTGGGACTTGTGTCTGAGAGGTTGTCTCTGGAATTTGGGGCTATTACAAGTCATGTTCTGAAATAAAATCTAACATATTTTGTTGGACATTTTACACAAAATAAACATTTTAAGCTTCATGAAAAATGTCAGATATTTTTTTGCTTAGGCACTTTTATCTAATATTTTTAAAAATCTCTTTTTAGTGGAGTCTATCAAACATAGTTGTTTACATTATAGTGTTTCTACAGCAGTTATTGCTTCAATAAAACTAGAGGCGAACTTCTGCTCTTCTTCTTTCTCAGATTCCACTTCTTTATTTTTCTTCTTCCTCCTCTTCTTCTATACTGTAATTTGTCTTAAGACATTCCATTTTTTACTTTCCAGTATACGAAGTATAGAGAAAGTATTGGAATCCTCCAAAAATTCCATTTCGAGATTTTGATGAACCTCAATGTTTTAGACCTCCCTGAGTCCGAAAATATCACTTTTTGAATTATGTCTGATGTCTGTGTGTGTGTGTGTGTGTGTGTGTGTAAACGTGATAACCTGAGTACACTTTCACTTAGGTCAACCAAATTTTGCATACAAATATTACATACAAAATGTAGATATCTACCAACTTTTGGGCTATTTCCCTTAACTGGAAATGGTACTTTACCTTTTATTCATGCAGCTGCAGAGTCTGATTTATTCAACTTTACTTTTATAATAATTGTTCAATATATTATTGATTTGATTTGATTTGTTGTTGATGGTTCTTTAATGTACATAATATAAAAATATTATCATTGTCTTGTGATTTACTCCTCAAATATCCATCCCCATATGTGAGTATATGAGAAAGTTCAGGGGAGACCACTCCTGATTTTTTCTGTATATAAACATACACAAGACACAAGCTAATAGCATGATGCAACTGGCACTGCTTGTGATAGCTGCATGCTAGGCGGGTATAAAACTGTGCAGTGCTATATTCTTGTAGTTACTTCTGAAAGTGTCCCATAAACAACAACATCAACATCAAAAAACATGAAATGTGGAAAAATGGTAAGTATGGGAATCTCAAATTGGGGTTCTGCTGTATTTTAAAAAGTAAGCTGCCTGTGCTATTTGAAATGTTTGAATCTATGTATCATTACATAAAATATTAATTTAATTAATCTAACAGTTAATCTACAAGTTGTGTAGTACTATCAGGCTATCGCATGTGTAAAGCTTCTGAAGATGCAGTTATGTTGAATTCCAGGATATACCTGTGTCTTACTGCTTTATTGAATATATAGAAGTTTACTTATACAGTCTAAATTCCTATAATCCTTTATATTTTATTGCACTGCATATCTGTTATTATTATCGAACACTGTGAATTACACTGTCACATCTAATCCCTTGTATATTTTTGTACCTGTACTTATTATTTTTAATATATAAACATATGCCTGTAAGAATTAGCTGAAAATAATATTGGAAAAGATTTCTGTAATAATCACTGGGGATGGTTTTCTTATAAATAAATGTAAGCCAGGTCTTGATATTAACAAAAATCATAGAATTTTCTAATGCAAGGACAAGGACTTGGCAACAGTGGAACTAGGAAGGAACATATTTTCTTTAACAAGGAAAACAACATTGCAAAATCATCTGACAAAAGAGGTCTCATAAAGAATAACAGGCCTGAGTAATGAGAAAGAGGGAAATGAATGAGATGGCAAATGAGAATTACTGGAAGTCAATCCATGAGCATCAAGAAAAATTGAAGAAAAGGGCACAAGTAATAAATAAAGAGAATAACAGATGTAAGATATAATCGTTTCATATAAAATGCCTAATAACTAGTACATTTATGTTTGAGGATGTTAAAAGCAGAGGAGCCCATTAAGAATGATGTTCATTATTAGAAAGGAAAATGGTTTATTGCAAAAAGGTATTGAATATTGAGAAGTCTATAAAATGATATACAAAAAAACTAATAACGGAAGTTTATCATCTCCGATTTGAAGGACTGGCTGTAAAGAAAAAAAATGAAAATATATGTTTGGATAGCAGACAACGTTACTCTGCTGTAAATTGTAATAAAGTAATATTCAACAACTTCAATGTAGAATGCATAAATTCTAGGCTGTACATTATGAATAGTATAAAAAAGACAACAAATCTAAAGTCTTTGAGTATTAAAATGTGGGCAATCCTTCAAAAACATGACAAAATAGTTTCCAGCCTCTCCTCAAACAAATTTTGGCAACAGAAGAAAACTGAAAAGAATAAAACTGACCTGCGGATTGTCTGGAAGTTTAGTATTGGAGGTACATCTTAACCACAAATCTGCATAAAATAAGATCCACTTTTTGGAGCTGTAACTAACTTGCATTTTGAAGCTTGCTGAGGTCTTCACTTGTGGTGATCACTTCTGTAAAGTTCCCAAGCAGACCTCCAGACTGATGTTTATTCAATTATGTTGACTCCTTTCATAATTCGCTTTGGATATATGTGTCTGCTAAGCAAATTAATGTAAATGTAAACGATCACAACCTAATGCCAAAAATATAATTTATTTGTAAAGTAAAACTTTTGTTCTGTGCCTACAACTCAGACCTTCATCTAAGACTCACTCCTCACACTTCCCAATCTTGCATTCAACTGAAACTGTCTTGTATGTTTTTGCCCCAAACGCCGTCTCCTCTGAATCTGAACTGTTGAATGTCTTAGATTCCCAAAAAATTTGACACCAGCTTAATTTCTTCATACAATGAAATGTTTAAAGGTGCAGAAAATAAGTCTTTGGTAAGTACAAGAGATATCTATGCCCTTGCTTTGCTGCACCAATTTGACACAAAGCATACGGCTTCTTGCTAGAAACTAGGTCTTATGGGTGGAAAGGAGGCAAGCTCAGGATTTACTGCTTGACTGCTACATTTCACAAATGCTTTGGCTTTTATATGGATGGGTAACGTTTGCCTGAAGAGTCATGGTCTTTCTAAATTCATTTACATAATTGGGTGAGGGTCATTGCTGTCCACACACCATACACATTTAGTGTTACCTACTGATGTGAGTGCATGTCATGAGACTGTGGGAGGAAACTCCATGAATGGAAGATGAACTAGAGCATGAGGAAAGTCAAAGGCTGCAAGGGCTTCAAAAATATACTAATATCAACAGATATGTATGTCAGGCTGTTTTGTCCTGTTTTGTGTTCTGGAAGTCAGGGGAACATTTAGGGCACCAGTGTTTTAGCAGGTAGCTGCTATTACCTGGAACATGTAATGATTGCTGTTACAATAATTATTACGAGCCATATGAACAACTGAGGGTTTAGCCAGTTACCTTACTAACAAGCCAGCCATCATGTTCAGTACCATCACCGCTGCCAAAGCTACTTTGCCTCAAAATAAATGAATTATGGGTTAACCCAGGCCACCGAGTAACAGTGTTTGTCAGTCTCATCTTAACATCACAGATGACTTGTGAGTTAATGGAATGGCACTGCTCAAAGTTGAGCAAATGCAGCTTTATTCTGACTAGGTGCCTTAATTGCAATATGAGTGCAGTTCATTTCTGTCATTACATTAAGAGTGCCAGACACTGCTGCAAATTGCCTTTTTGTGTTGGCAAAAACATTTCATGTTTTATTTATGTGCACCCACACCATATGAAAAATGGACCTAGCATTTCGCCAGTCTGTTAATGGCTCCCTAGACAGCGGGCATGACGTTGGCATGAAGTGACAACAGGTAGCTGATATAAACAGACAAATAACCTACAATATTCTGCCGTGTAAATATGCTGCATTGGCCCTCTTAAAAGTTACTAAAATATTAACATTAAATCCATCTCTTTTGAGGTGTAATGTCTGTTATAATAAAGTCTTGGTGATATGAATTATTTTGCATGCAAGTCGTCATTTAGCTGGTTTGGATTCATTTCCCTACTTAATCAAAGGTGTTGTCATTTCCCAGTTTCTCTAAAATGATTTGTACTCATGGGTCAGAGTTGTGGTAAATATATGCATGTTCCCCCTTCAAGCAGTCTTTTATAAATACTGACCTTTGCATGGAAAGTTGTGTACACACAGTTCAATCCTCTTTTTCTGCATATGTAAACTTTATAAAATGAATCCCCTAGAGAGAATCTACCAGGAAGAATGGAATAAACAGCCCAAATGCAGGAGAGCAAAGTTTGTAGAGACTTTCCTATGCTGCAACTGCTGCCAAAGAGACT
Organism: Polypterus senegalus; assembly: GCF_016835505.1. Classification (NCBI taxonomy): domain Eukaryota; kingdom Metazoa; phylum Chordata; class Cladistia; order Polypteriformes; family Polypteridae; genus Polypterus; species Polypterus senegalus. The sequence goes on from NC_053158.1 coordinate 44,003,356, forward strand.
TCCACAAAGCACTGAATTAAGAGTCTAAATAGTTAAAATGGAAAATATTTTTCTAAATTTACAAACCGTTTTTCATTCTCCCATTCCTACCAGATAACTTAGTAAGAAAATACCTCTATTTCCTCACTACATAGTCTCAGATCGAAGAAGCAGAAGGTTTAAGGCCTCCCATAGGGCACCTTGGGAGTTGGAGTTTGGAGCAGCCCTGCTGGGTTCCGTGGGTGCCACTCAGGAATGGCTGAGCCCTTTGGTGCAGCACTTCTGCCACACCTGAAAGTGTGGAAGATGTCATTTATAGGGTTTCTAGTGTTAAATATATTTTAAGAACTGCAGAAAAAGTTTGATGAGAACTGGCCATTCAGCCTATGATTGTTGACTTTAGGAAGACTAAGAGTGACCATCTGCCACTGAACATTGACGGTTTAACTGTGGAGGTCATCAATAGCACCAAATTCCAGGGTGTCCACCTGGCAGAGTATCTCACCTGGTCCTAAAACACCAGCTCTTTAGCCAAGAAAGCCCAGCAGTGGCTCTCCTTCCTGCGTAGACTGAGGAAAGCCCATCTTCCACCAGCTATTCTAACAACATTCTATAGAGGAACCATAGAGAGCATCCTGAGCAACTGCATCACTGTCTGATTTGGAAATTGCATGGTCAGGGATCGTAAAGCCTTACAACAGATAGTGAAGACAGCTGAAAAGATCATCGGTGCCTCTCTTCCTTCCATCATGGACATTTACACCACATGCTGCATCTGCAAAGCCACCAGCATTGTAAATGAGCCAACACACCCATCACACTCACTTTTTACACCAAAGCATTCAGGCCCTTACCACCAGAATGTGTAACAGTTTTCGCCCCAAAGCAGTCAGATTTTTGAACACTCATGAACCAGTCTGATATCTGATATATGTGTTCTGTTTTACATGGTTGCACATGTTTGCACATTTGACTCACATGCACCTTGTTATATATTATGTGTTTTTATGTTATGTTTCGTGGATTCTCCATTATCTTGTGTTCCATGTAGCATCATGGTCCTGGAGGAACGTTGTTTCATTTCACTGTATGCTGTACTACTGTATATGGATGAAATGACAATAAATACTCTTGAATTGAATGAATGATAGATTGGTTGTTGAGTTGTGGCAAGAAAATCATTAACTACTGCCTATAATATATCTTCTGGGAACATATCAGGATCAGGTATTTAAGGAGAAATAATAAGGAGTATTACTCAGCAGGTACAAATTCCTGGTAGCATAGCATGTTTGTGTTTTTAGTAGATTAGCATAATGTAAGTAACACAATCTGGTAGTCATGAGATAAAAGCTACTCAAGAGATTGCTGATAGTAAACATAGCTACATTTAATCTATTGTAAATCAGAGATATACCAAAATATCACATCATTCTTCAGAGGATCAAACTCTGTGAGTACTGTAATGTCTTACCCAGTGATCACAAAATCATGCAAGATTGTTTAAAAGTGATATCCATGAAATCACATAGCGAATTCCTGCTGCTGATCAGTATTAATGCAAACAAGTCATTAATTGTGAGAGGAGACATGAGAAAAGCTGACACCTCTCTCTTTTGTTTTCAAAAAAGAATGTAAGGGTAGTGTACAGAAAGTAGGCTCCTAGCAAACTTGCACCTACCTACATGTGAACTTAACCGTTATGATGTTAATTTTTGTGTGAGGGCTTTTGTTCAATTTCATTTTTTTTTTGTAGTAATCCACACTGCAAATTCATATATGCAGATGTTTGAAGCATAAGTGCAGTGTTTTGAGTTTTTTTCTTGGTACACATACCCTCGCTAGACCGTGTGCCCATGATGCCTCATCCATTTCCCTATATAGTTAATCTGGCCTTGTCAGTCATGGTCCAACCATATCACCAGTGTAAGCAGAACTGACCATTTTATTGTTTGAAGAGGCAGTTTTTATGTTGCAGGCCACACTGGATATCTATTCCTGAAAAATGGATATCACGGATAATGCTTATTGGCAGGAAACCAAGTATACTTTACAGTAATCAGATTTATAACTGATATTTTTCCTGCTTTAGATGATTCTGACTTAGAATGCTTGTGCATTGCTGCTGGATTCTCTGTTCACTTTATTTAATGTATCACTGCTGCCTCTGTTTTGCCTGCAGTCAATGCTTCCACTTGGCTTCAATGACATGTACTTGTTTAGCACAGTTTTCTTAAGCAAGCAAGATCTCTGATGGTGTTCAACGACAAGCAGTCTGAACTATAAATTAGATACACTGAAGCATGCTGTCCCATTGAGGGTCAATCAAGTGAAAGTGTTCTTTGACTGTAACTAAGGAAGACTGCAACAGATACTGTGCCTGATAGATATTCACCATATTTTACAAAATATGACATTTATTATTTCTTTCTTCAGTGCACACTGTCTAATAATTTTAAACTGCATTTCTTCTGTCACTCATGTTTCTTCAAAGTAAGACAGACTTAAAGAAAAAATGTTAAATTGTTTGTTTATTTAACAAATGTTTAATAGATAATAGATTTAAGTGTGTTTTCCTTACCAAATAATTTGTATATGTAAATTAGATAAACAAGGAATAATTTTCTGTTAAACATTTCTTAGATTGAAGACAGAAAAGCAAATGAATAAAAATTAAACAAGCATGTTATAGCTTTACTGCTAAGAGTCACAAATGTGTATTTTGAAAGGTTTAGGTTTAGAAGCATATCATATATTAGCATTAGTTTTGCTTCTGAGTAGATATTTCTATCATGTGAAACTCACTGTATTTATGTAGCACCCTTTAAAAACTCTGATTACCCACAGATTATAGACAAGAAGCAATCACTAGTTTAAATTGTAGTTATCAAATTCAAACTTGATCTTCGATACCATTACTAACGGTCAATAGTACTCCAACCAATATGCTGCTGACATACTTAAAGGATCTTTGGTATCCTTCTAAAATGTTTTGTCAGTTTGTAATGATCATAAAATGAAAGAAAATGTTTATACTCTACTGTACAAGTGTGTCAGTCTACTGTTTTTTGCAGGATGAAGATTATTCTATGTGACAGACTGCCAAGAAACTGAAAGTTTCATACAAAGGTGTCTATTACTGTATTGAGCGAAGGGGGCAAACTGGATCAACCAGAACAGAAAAAGAAGGGGAGAGCTAAGATGAGCATGAAAGCGTAAGTACAGCACATCAGAGTACATAAGTACGTAAGTACATCAACGTCTGCAGTTTGAGGAACAAACACCTTGCAGGTCCTCAGTTGGCATCTTTCTTAAATATACACCAAATACCAGTGTCTTCTGCAACAGAGAAAAGATGACCAGCATCCTATAATCAGCTTTTCTCTGTTGAAGATGATACTGGCAAATATATAGTGTCATCCATTGCAGCCAGCATCAAAGTGCGATGGGTGTCTAAGAGAAGTAAAGCTGTGAGTATAGCTAGCTTCAATTTGATGTGGGGAAAGGAGAAATCACAAAATGGCATATTGTGAACTGTGTATAAAGAATGCAACACAGTAAATTGGTGCAGGCTCTGCTGTTTGCATTCCAAGTTGTGTGAAAACATTACAATGTACAGAACACTGCATCCTGGACAGTGTATACAAAGGAAGAATAAACAGTTGACTTTTTTTTCTTGCATCAGTATCTGCCACAAAACCATGTGTGTATGTGAATCAATACATGCATCAGCTTTTAAATATAGCTGTATTCAATTTTTTTTTTCCTCATTCATGGCCAAGTACCACTTTCCATTGGTCTTGATGTCTTAACAAAGAAAGTGCACTGTTCATTTTCATATTTGCATTCACGGTCTGTTCTGTCGGGTCTATGAAAACTGTAAAAGCAAGCCACTTCATTCGCAGCTTGATCTGTCCACAATGTGTAATCTTGTACGCTCTCCTTTCCCCATGTCAAATCGATGCTGTCAGTCTACTTTGTATTCCAAATATGCAAAAATATTGCATTGGCATTTCAGCTGAGTTTATATGTATTTTTGAAATAACTAGAAAATTTGCAGACTGTGGCCAGTTTTATAATAGGTTTCTCATGCTGCCTGCCTTTTACGTATATATTCCATGAAATATATGTATGGCTGTAATTTTTATAATCTATTTATATAGAACATTATTCAATTTTACTTCATTTATTATTTCATGTGCCCAACTAACTAAAATGTTTTGTGTCACTTGTCACTAATAAATACTGAAGAAGAGTTTGGCAGGTTTTTTTTTGGTATTATAAATATATGCTAATATTTAAATTGAAAATATATACAAAGAATATCTGTTGTGTGAAAAATTATTGATTTTTATTTTAAGTCAAGCTGTATTAGGTAGAGATGCACTTATCAGCATGCATAGCTGATGGATTATTGATAACAGGATTCAGATGCCACAGGGCGTAGCCTTGGCAGTTTTGGTACTGCAAAAAATGCATGCTGGTTATAGTGTTGAAACATATAATTTTCTAATGATTTGCCCTATTTATCAAATATATTATTAAGGATTAGATTTATTTAACTGTATTATTTAACAATGTTTTGGAAATCTTTATTTACTAAAACTTCTACAAATTCTTTCTTATCATTATATATATATATGTAGGGCAGAATCATATATAGGGCAGAACTATATACAGGGCAGAATTTTTATTTTAGAAATAACTTATATAGTGGTGATAATTATTTTTCTGGACATACATTTTTGTATATAAAGCAAAAAATGTGATCAAGATTAAAAAAGGTACAGGTAGGAATTAAACCACAATGCAGTTGGACAGGTGCTATACTGAAAATGCTGTAGGCCAAACTGAAGACTGCTCTTTCCCACTCTTAAATATGAAAAGGTTTTCTTTGATTTTTCTCACCATTATATTGACTTTGTGGTTAGGGTGGATGTTTTTTGGCCTCAACGCAACGAGATTGAGTCTTTAGTAACAACCATTTTTCCTTCGGATCTTGGCAAACAGCCGGAGTCAAGCAAAGATTTGCAGCTTTATAAACTATACATACAGTACATACAAATATATACACAGCCTTACAAATATATACACAGCCGTGCCTTTGTTCAACCCTTGTTTCTTTGAGCAAGACTAAACAGAATAAAATTGTTTCCATATATTTACTGTATAATGACATTCCACTAAGATCCAGAATATTATTTTCTGCTGGCCTCAAGAGGCACTACACTGCTGAATGTTTTTTTTTTTTAATGTAGTGCCAGCTAGAATCACACAGGATATCCTGCAGAGAGTCTTGTATAAATTGGATGTGATTTCACCATAGTGTAATTCTTTTTACTAATTAGAGTGCAAGTATGATGTGGACGTCTTTTAATGTAAAGGGTTTCATTTTTCTTTTTTGTTTAACCCGTAATGTTTTTAAAAGTTAACTCTGATAAGCCTGTAGGAGTACTTTCTTTTCAAAGTCTGTAATTAGACTGTTAATTTCATGCAAGTTGTTCATTAAAGCCTCAAGTTTGCTTTCCTTTTCCTGCTATATTCATCATATTACTATAAGATGTCACTAGTTGATGCATTTGTGTTTTCTATGTACGTAACTCAGGGTTCATATTGTCTCATGTGAAAGAATGCACTTTTGGGCTACAGTAATGTCTGCATTGACATCATTTTAAGATTCACTAACAGGTCGAGAGAAAGACCAAAAGAGAGAGAGAGAAAAGCACAAGTGACTGATTCCTTTGGCATGGACGTGTGTTCAGTTTGTGGAGTTGTGTTCAGGATTCTTATATTTCTTTCCATTCCAATTGTATTTACATTATTTATGTTGGCTCATGAATACACTATGTGCGTAGTAGTGTCAAACACTAATTAAATACACTAATATTGAGGAGAACGCTGCAGTGACTGTATCCTAACACACTTATTTATTAAACACTGTGACATTCTCCATCACCACAGTTAGCATTTGCCTACCATTACAACTAAGGTCAACCTTGATTTTAGCATCTGTCAGGGCTAGCTCCATCACCCAGTCCTGTGTATGATATGAATGTTAAGATGACAAGACAATGCAGAGATATATTTATTATGGTGCAATTTGAATTTTTCTGAAAAAAAAAAACCAAAAACATGAAAATACTTACATTATGGGGAAGTTTACCTCTTTTTTTATAATCTTTTCTTGTGGTATCAAATGCCCAGTATTGTAATCTGTGTGCACTTTCAATGTCTTATAGGACATTTTACAGTTTGATTGCATTTATTCAAATCTGAGTGTAGCTGCAATTTTTATTTTTCCTCAATTTATATTTATAAATAAAGCTACATGTTGTAAGCTTGCCAGAATGAAAATATTCCTTTGGTTTGATAGCTGGTGCTACCCTATGCTGAAAAACAATAGTCATCACAGAAACTTCATTTAATCATTACATGTTACATTTCAGAATATTTTATGTTCTGGTCATGCAGTGATTATTTGAAGAATTACCCTGGATCAGCAGGGTAACAAAAACGTGTTTTATCTGAACTGGCAGACCAATACATTAATAGGAGCTGTTCTATTTGTCCCTGGTGACACAGTGGAGCAGTGGTAGTGCTGCTGCCGCACAGTTAGCAGACTCGGGTTCGCTTCCCGGGTCCTCCCTGTGTGAAATTTGCACGTTCTCCCTGTGTTTGCGTAAATTTTCTCCCGGTGCTATGGTTTCCTCCCACGGTCCAAAGACATACAGGTTAGGTGTATTGGCGATCCTAAATTGTCCTTGGTGTCTGTGTGTTCTGCAGTGGGCTGGTGCCACATACAAACACACCTAGGTTATTATAGCTTTGCCTTTTTATATTAGTTTTTATTTCTAAATTTTTTCTGAACTTACTTGGAAATTCAGTTTAGTTTTCCTTCATCGTGTATTTTTAGTTTTAGTTTTTATTTCACAAAGACATTTCTATTTTATTTTTTATATATATTAGTTTCAGTTTTAGTTTTAGTAATTATGGCATTGAGAGCCTGCAGAGTTAGTTTTGTGTCACAATCAGACAGAACTGTACACTTAGCAGATTTGTATATGAGTTTAATGTTAGTGGAAGCTTACTACACTGCCTGGTTTACTATCTGGTTTTGTTTTTGTCTGATAAAAACAAGCATAATTAAAACTAAACACTGAATATGAACAATTTTACACAATTTTATAATTTTTTAAATATTTTCTCATGAAAATCACAGGGGCTTAGGAAGAACAGGGCTCTTAGACTTGAATCAGTGCGAAGACCCCAACTAGCTGTATTGAGGGAAATAAAGAACAACAAGCATGTAGTGTCAAGGTTAGGGGCAATCATACTTGAATAGCCCACCATAAGAACAGTAAACCCATAATGAGCAGGGCAAGAGCAGATGTACAATTGTGGTGTAACAACCACATGCCGCATCTATCTAGTTGCGTTTTTGAGTTATTGTGTTTACACACACACAGACGCACACACAATTCCAAAAAACTGTTTTGTTGGACACTGGTTAGTGTATAACGTCAAGATTCATCAAAATATTGAAGTCGAATTTTTTTATGATTACTATACTTTCTCTATACTTTGTATTTGAGAAAATAAAACCAATTTCTCCTGTGCAAAGTGGCAGGTGAATTGCTGTCAACAAAAAGCAGACACCTGCGAAATAAACTGAAACGTTACTCACTCGTGATTTTTCTGTCCATATAGTAAATGTTTTGTTGACCAGCACATTCTGATTTCAGCCGTTTGAATTACATCTTAATATACAACAAGCGCAAAGAAAGGCGGCACGCAAATCGCTTTCTATTTCACACCCGCACTCAACTTGCTCTGTCACCGCAAATGCTGTGTGAACAGCCGCCCTCTGTCAACAGCCACCGTTCACTGGATGTATATATGCGGATGGCTCGTGGTGGATGACTTTCTGTTTTACTGTTAAAACTTACAAGGGTTAAAGACTAATGGCAAGGATATTCATTAAAAAACGAAAACTAAAAATATTTTAGTAAATTATTATTTTATTTCAGTTAGTCTTTCCAGCTACTTTAATAGTTTTGTTTAGTTTTAGTATTTCATTTCAGTTTTGTTAATTATTTTAAATTCAGTTTACGAAAAAGTTTTTTTAACAATAGTTTCGGTTTTAATTTTAGTTTTCGTTAACTATAATAACCTTTGAAACACACACACACACATAAATATATACATCAAGGTTAGATTTTTCATTTTAAAAGCTGTCAATGGACAAATAGACAAAACAAGCTTTATTAAAATGTATTACATATTTTCCATCTACTACTGTATATAATAAAACACTACGGTCTGTGTGTCCTGTCCCACAATCTGATTAGTCAGTTCACCTTTGTTGATTCAGTAAAAGAAGAAGAGAGTATGAGATGCACAAGGAGAAGTAAAGGCACATGGAATACGCTTAGGGAGCTTTCTTCAAAGTCGATAAGTATAAAACAGGAACAGGAGAGAAAGGCACCTCGAAAAGAACAAGAGTCTGAGAAGCAGGCTTTATTGAAACACACTCGAAAGACTTAGTTCCAGTGAAGAGATGTTCACAAATGCACAAATACAGAGGAAAGGCACTGAAGGGACATTTAGGGTAAAAGATAGCAAATATTTGTAAATTATTCTATTACCTGTCTTTGACAGGTACCGTGCCTAGTAGTTCAATAACATCCTTTTGATCTATAGCTATAGCATAACAGTTCCTTAGAACATGAAGTGACAGACTATCTTTATTCTTTAACTTTAGACAATGCAAGATAAATCTGCCCTCCCTGTTGCTGCTATTCATCTACATCAAGCCAGTCGTTAAGACGAACAAACCTGTTGACATTTCGTGGATAGTAAAGCAACTAAATATGACCCCAGAGTGAAAGCTAACTCTCATATAATACTGATGTAGCAAGTGTTACCAGAACTTGGGAGTAACTTGAACGTTGAGTGGTTGGATACAATTTGAATGACATCTCTCAGGCCTTTGCCCTCTACAATGTAAACTGGGATACATCTTTTATTCATGAAAAAAGGCACACAACTCAGCTCACTTAATCTAGAAGTACAGATAGTTCAAAGAGTCAACCAAAATGCGTTAATGGCAACAATAAAATAGTGCCATCAAACATTTATTGTATGAATGCTTTATTAACTTCTTAACTATGTCAGCTGTTATATACAGTATATAAATATAAATATGTAACTTTCATTTATCTTTTGTGTTTTTTATGATCCTATTACTGACGATATATGTTTATTACATAAAAATACCGTATATTTGAAATACACAATTCACTAGAAAGTGTTTTATATTTGCTGGGTCACACATGTATTGACCTTAATTCTTCAATAAATATGAAACTTTTATAACTGATTCATATATTCTAATATAAGTGGATATATAGAACATATATTTTTATTTAGTTGAAATGTTTTTTTAAATTGACTATTTTATCACCAGTTTCTAACTCACCATTCATTGTTGAAACATACTGTAGCACTGACCACTGAAGGTTTGTTACATTTACATTTTTTCATTTAACTGATAGATTAGGTAGTGGATGTTCTAATATGCTCTATAAAAATATAATTTTAATGACTCCTCTACTGTAAAAATGTTCATATGTTTTCAAAATTCAAAAATAACATTTTGCCAGTTAAACGAGATTGGAAAACTGCACTTTTTTAACATGAGTCAGTAGAGGTAAGATGTTCTTTCTCAAATTATATACTGCCTGACAAGGACAGTCTCCTAAAGAGCTGGTTTCTGCTCTGCACTCAATGCTGCCAGGTTAGACCTTCTATGACCTTCAATGACCCTTTACTGGATATCACAGATAGATGGATTGTTATAATATACACAGTTAATACAGATGGAACAAAACCTTATATTGAAAATACTACCCACCTTTTTACATGAGAATTATATGAACAGACACTAGTTCTTTATTAAACATGTTATCTCCTAGATTGAACATGATATCATTACATTTAGTTTGGAAACTGTTACAGTTTACAAAATAAAGCAATATCAGAAATTTTAAGCACTACAGTTTTTAAGGGTTAAGATGTAAACTTATATCACCCACATTTATTCTATAAATAAATATTATTTTATATAGTATGTTTTAATGACCATCCAGTAACAGTTTTACCAGACTGGTTGATCTCATTCTGGTGTCCCCACTCCTTAACATATTCATTTATTAATTAGTTTATGTTTGCCTAACTAAACACGCTTAAATTAAACGCTACACATGAAAATGTGTCACACTGACAGACAGTGCCATTCTGTACACAGCATTGAAAAAGTGATTGGATGCCACTTACATGCTCATAAGAGAGGTTGCATGTTTATCTGCATTCAATCTTTACTCACTTGTGTTAATAGTAGAAAAAAAATAATTTTAAAAGAAGTTATTTAAAGAAATACATGGAAAGACATCTTGGATCTCATTGGCAGTGCTTGAATATGCAGGCAAACACAGATGTCTGGGGAACATTATGAAACTATTTAATCAATCAGGATAGTGCTATTTTCTGTTGTAAAGTTTACACTCTAATATTAATAAACATACAATTAATATTTATTCCTAATAAAAAATAATGATTACCTAGTCTGGTTAAAACATTTGGAAAATGTACATTTTTATTGTACTGTACTTTAAGAACTACATTAGTAAAATAAATGTTAAATAAGTGTAAAATATGTCATCTTAATCTTAGCCATCCAAAGAGCAACAGAGAAAAAAAGAAAAGGAGAAGAAGACTTAATTTAAAGCTATTACTCAGAAACATCCAGGTGTCCAAAAATGGTTCAGCATCCTCAAAAATGAACAAAAATATCATTAAATAAGTGCCTAGAAAATCTAAGCAAAAAATTAAGCTCTTCTTTATAAATTTACTGACTATGAAAGTAAAATAGGACAGTGTTTTCTCATGTGTTTTTATTGATAGATTAAAATCCTTCTAGTTGAACAAATAATAGAGACGTGTAAGTTACCACAATAGACTGTCCATTAAGCAGTCCCATCAAGTGTTGTGCCAATCAGTGTTGTCAGTGGATTGGGGATAATTGTAATTTCACAACTGTCTCATAAATAAACAATAATCTTATCAAAATAAGACCTGAATGTGGGACACTTGCAAAATGTTATCTAATGAGGCAGGTATCTGGTGACAACATTCACAATTAAAATCTTGACCCAAGTATGTAAGATAAGACACGTGTGGAACTTTAATTAGACAATGTTTTACAGCACATAAATATGGGAAGAGTGTATTTTATTGAGGGTTAAATAAATTGGCAAACACTTTATTAGATAGATAGATAGATAGATAGATAGATAGATAGATAGATAGATAGATAGATAGATAGATAGATAGATAGATAGATAGAACTTTATTTGTCCCCAGTGGAAAATCCAACTTGTTATAGAAGCTCAAGAAATGAAAAAAATTCAAATACACATCAGAATGACTGAAAAGTAAGAAAACTTTGACTTTGGCAGTTACATTCGCCATTAGGTTTTATGCAGGCTTTTTGCCGTAGGTACTGTATGTGTTTTTTGGGTGAAAGTACTCAGTGTTAGTGTGTCAGAGAGAGGATGTGCATATTTCTTGATGGCACTAAGCTGTGTCTTCATTCTCTCCTACACTACTACCTCGACTGGGTCAACTGTGCATCCTTTAACTGAGCCTGACTTCTTACTTAGTCTGTTGATTCTGTGGCCAAGCCCAGCACACTGCAACATAGAAAAGTGCACTTGCCAACACAAAGTTGAAGAAGATGTGTAGGATGTCACTACTGACATTAAAGGAATGCAGTCTCCTAAGAATAAAGAGTCTGCCTTGCCCTTTCATTTATAGTTGTGTTACAAGACCAGTCCGGTCTGTCATTGATGAGGACCCCCAGGTATTTGTAACAATGAACCAATTCTACATCTAAACCCTGGATAGAAATGCAGGGACTCTTTGGTACAGCAAAAGTCGATAACCACTTCTTCATTTGACTGCTATACTCTGTCTCATCCTCCTTGTCAATACACCCCATTAGTGCAGAATCACCATAGGCTTTATCCAATTGCATATCTTTGAGTTTACCTCTTAACTTAGATAGCTGAATTTACTGAAGTCACTGGAGAGATCAAAAACAGCTGAAAGCTTTATGAAGATGGGGATATGTCTCCTGGAACAAAAATCATCAGTGAATTCCTTGTTTTTACTGATGCTAAGTTGCAGACAATTCCTTCTCAACCAAGAAACAAAGTTCTTCTACTGAACTCTACACTCTGTCTCATCCCCTTTTATTTCAACCGATAAGTGCAGAATCATCCAAACCTTTCTGCAAGTAACATGACCAGGTGCTATATTTATAGTCTGACATGTACAAGGCGAAGAGAAAAGGAGACAGTAGTGGTCCTTGTGGTGTTCCAGTGTTACTTTCATCCATATCAGAGACACAGTTTTTGAGCCACTTAAATTAAGGTCTACCTAAAAGATGGTCCATTATCTTGGACACCATAGGCTTAACCACCTGAGTATCTCTGAGCATACCTCTTAACAGGGATGGCTGGATGGTACAGGCACTGGAGAAATCATAAAACATCATCCTCACAGTGCTTTGTCCAGATCGGGATAAACCTTATGGAGCAGATAGATAATTGCATCCTCCATTCCATTCTTATACTCCAGGACCAGACCCCCAAAGGTCTTTATGATATGAGACATAAGTGCCACTGGTCTGTAGTGCAGGTGGACAGATAGTGCACTTGTGGTTTTGGCCTTGTACCTAGTGAGGTTGGAATAGCCTCCAGCTTCTGCATCTCTGAACTGAATTAAGCAGCTTCATGATAGTTCCATGGACATTGTGTGAAAAAGCATACTTCTTGAGTGGTGTGCTATGATGGGATAATATAGCAATAGATGAGAAAAAGTATCAGGAGAAGAGACGTAGTCAGGAGGCAAGCAACAATTGTAAACAGTAGATCAAAAATACACGCACCAAAAATGTTTAGATGAGCATTAAAATTTTAAGATAAAATAGAGCCAAGATTCATTACTGAATTACAAAGAAAAGATTTATAAAATACACTAGAAAAATCAAAGGTTTTTATCCACATAGAGACAAGTCCTAAAAGACGACCTCAATGACATCACGGGCTTCATTACCAAGAAAACTGTAAACAAATTATAGCAAACACCATTGAACAAAATAGCAAAAAAAATGAAAAAATAAAAACACATAAATCACGCTGAGGTGTCAGAACCAAAAACCAATGTAATAAATAGAATCCTTATATTCAAAAACCCAATTAGGGCATGAGAAGTCCAGGAAAAAGTGAGTGAAATTATGAAAAAAAAGAAATGTTTAACATTAATATAGCATTGGGTTATTTAGAGAACAAGCGTAAGGAGTCTTCATTACACACTTTGCTCATTAACTAGATTAATATAGAGGAAAAAAATATTTTTTTTCAGTAAAATTCCAGTAAAGTGCCAGTGACCTTGAATTGGACTGTGAGTTGGGTGTTATGTAATTATGCAAATAAAGTTAACATATGTTCTAAGACTTTTGTGCATGCTTATTATTTCTTTTCAAAGAAATAATCTTTGCTTTTATGTAATTTATTTAAAAAAAATCTTTATTTAGTGTATATAGTACTTTTCTGCAGAGCGAACCATTCAAAAGCTCTTTCTGAAATGGTACTACAGCACAGTTGATTCCAATGTTTTCATTAGTTCAGTGGCAGGTTAAGTGGCTTCTTCAGGTATTCACAGCAAATCAGAGACTTGGATTGAACCAGCAGCCTAGTCGTTTATGGTCCTGAGCCACTACTAATTGTTTACTCTTTAAAGTAATCGTTTTTTTATTTACCTTTATTTCAAAGAATATGAAAAATATAATTGCTGAAAGTCTTAAATATTTAATTTCAGCGTGAATAGTTCTGTTGTAGTTTTTCTGTTAATCAGAGTATATAATTGTAAGTCAGACACTTGATTAAAAGGTAAGTGACCTTTCAGTTAGTAGAGATTGCTTCAGAAAGTTAATTTTCTCTGTAAATAACAGAAGCCTTTGAAAATGGCAGAGTGACAAATGAAAAACTGACATGTTTTTCTGCTCATGGTAATTAAAAGTATTCTATATAGGTTAAAATGAACATCATTTTTATTCATAATAAGTTGTTTATATTGACAGTGTAAAGAATTACAAAAAGCACTTCTTGTTTTGCATATATCAGGACAAATAAGTTATAAATTATACAGGTTAATATGATTTTCACAGCATTATCCTGAATACAATCTACATAGTGTGACCTTGTTTATAGCCTATTTTAATCACACTAAGTACAACAAGCAGTCAAAGCCGTTTACAGATGAAGACTAAATATTTAAGAACAAATTCTCTCTTCAAATGTAGTTCATCACTCTGGTTTACTGCACGTTTGATTCAGTTAAACTTTATCTGAATGAGATCTTAAAGAAATCTAAACTATTTAAAATAGTATTTATATACACAATCACTGTTTATACTATTTGTTGATGACTATTAAAAGCTTACATGTACTATGCCATCTATGCAAACATTTAATCTGGAAAAAATTGAATTGTAGAAAATAACAATTTAAATTTCCAGACATGCACATAATTTGTAGAATAATATAATAAATTTCTTTATCAAATTCCAAGTACAAATCATTCATTTAAAAACATATTTTTTTTCCTATACTGTTATACAGAAACTGCAAACTCAGGGATTATCTGTCAAGAAAATTTGGCATTCCACAGTATATTTCTGTGTGGCAGAATAATCTCTATTTTCAAAGTTATTTATATTTGAGATTACTTTAATAAGCAAGGTTTATCTTTGTTCATCAATGAATTGAAACAGTGGCAGAACTCTATCCTTAAGTTATTTTTTGAATATAGTAGTTTTTGTTTTAAAAATCACTTAAAAATCTGTTAACTTTCTATGTAGTAAATAATAGTAGTCTTTCTATCCCTGTGAATTTGTGTTTTGCCATTTACATTTTTCTTTCTGTATATTGCTTGTTAGCAATTTGTAAATTTGTCTTGGTGAGCAGTTGTTGCATAACTAAATGCATGGTACACGTCTTTCTTACAGATAAAATCTCTTAAAATTGACTGTGTGCAATATAATACACTTTTATGTTTAGTAATTAACTTAAATGTTCCTAATTTCAGTCAAATTGCATCATAGCATAACATGCATAACACTGTCAAGCTTGCAAAATCTAGTTTAGGATTACAGTCTCTTCTGACCATCTCTAGAGGTGTTGTCAAACTCTTGAATGGTTGACATTCTTATTATGCTGGATGAAGGAAGATGGAAAATGGCTGCTTTATTACACACTGTGTTCTGAAGACATCAAAATATTCAGCTACAGGGATGAAGACACACTACATAAGTGAATGAAAGACAAATAAGGATTGAAAATATACTTGACAAGAGTAAGTGAGGAGGAAATAATAACATACATGTTATACAAGACAGCAGTGTAAATTCTGGTTTCTCTTATATCGGTTGCTGGTTCTCTTCAGAATATTATGAGATAAACGAGGAATTAGTAAGCCACTCAGTTACTGTGACGCCTCGGGCAAGGACGTGCCAGTAGATGAGACCAAGCGACCAGGGGATGGAGTAAGTGAGACTCAGGTTGAAAAAGACTATTCAAAAACAGCATTCTGTTTTATTCCAGCCGTGTCTAAACTATTTACAAAGCAATTGCCTTGCAAAAGTATTTACAAAGTCCAAAGTAAAGACACTATCAAAACAAAAGAAAATTAGTGCTGGTGCCACTTATAATAAGAAAAACAACAACAACAACAAAAACTCTTTCTCCTCCTTCATCCACACCCAGCTACAAGACAGTTCATCGAAGGACTGGCTAAAATGTCGGTACATAAACACCTGGTCAGGAACAGTCCACTCTATTTAAACATTCCTCCTCTCACGCGCATGTGCATACCTGTCTGTTTTGGTGACATTAAGGTTCCTTATTCAGCCTCTGGTAAAGTGAGAGCTGTTTTACTTTCACCTGCTTTTACTTCCATTCCCTTTGCTGGCTACTCTGAAACAGAATTCTCTATCCTCATGAGCTGTTACTCTGAGTTTAAATATAATACTTTCACCTTCTATCCTACAGAAGTTATGGGAGTGTGCCTCCAGACTCGGCTGCCAGAAACCATGAGAGCTCATGAAAAACGTCTTCAGATGCGAGCCTCGATGTCAGCTAGTTCAAGCCCCACAGCTTGCTCTCAGAGTGCCTGTTGGCCTTCAGGCAGCCCTTTGAGAAATCTTGTGCTGATACACCAGTGAAACTTTGTGCCACTGCCATGTGTGACTATCGTCCCCTTGAACCCTCAGACTATACGCCAGACACTAGGTAAAAGTCCAATAATTGACTTTATTATTATAATACAGTGCACAAAGCACCCTCCACTCCACAATACTCATACAATAATCCACAATAAATCAATAATCCTCCACTCTCCCAGACATGTTGCCACACTTCCTTTATAGTCCATGACCTGGAAGTGCTTCCGAACCCTGTGTCCATGTGACTTCCTAGCACTTCCGGGTCAGATCAAAAGTCTTCTTTTCATCCCAGAAGTAAGTCATTCCTCCTGTCCATGTGACTAGGTAGTACTTCCGGGTTATAGGGCACATACGAGTCTCTGGGCCTCCCTGCAGCATCCTCTGTTGGTCCCCAAAGTATCCAGCAGGGCTGTAAAGGAAAACTCCATGATTCCCTGCTGGCATTCAGGGAACCTCCATACTGCAGGGAGGACTCCACCTGGTGGCCTTAGGGTATTGGCTGGGATGACTGGCTGGCCATATTCCACACGTGTGAATCTGGGAAGGGGGGCGTTAAAACAGGTAAATGGAAACTTTATTCCTCCAACATTTTTCCCCCATGTCTGTGATAAGCCAAGTGGTTGTGTCTATATTTTCTTTATTTCTACAGCCACTGAACTTTGCTTATCATAGTTACCCATGTTTATGCAGTGCTTTGAAAACCATTGCACCACATTATAGGACTAAATTCCACCTTGCATAAAAATTAAGCCAGAACCTTCACTGGCCAGCCCAGAAGAGGCTCATCAAGCCAGCTAGTCCCCAACAGCTACCTACAGACTTTGGCCTAGACAGGCCTATAAATGGGGAGCTGGCATTTTAAATTTCAGATGGAGTCAGTCATTGGGTTCTTAAGGCCTATGCTGAGCAATTATGTGGTATCCTCTGCTGCTTTTTCAGTCTGTTACTAAGTTTCCAAGAAGTGTTGCTGATAACATCCTGTATTTTCCCAGTTCCAAAGAAGGCAACCACCTCTTCACCTAAAGACTGTACACTAGTAGCTTTACATTACATATCACAAAGACTTTCAAGAGGCTGAAGATGAAGTACATGACTCCTGTTGTGAAAGGTCACTTGGGCTCAATGCTGTTTGCAATTATCTATTCACTCCAGAAATTGTATCCCCATTTGCACAAGGCTTTTAGCTGTTTTCTCCAGTGACTTCAATACATCCAGGTATCTGTGTTAAGAAGTAAACTCAGAGATTTGCAATTGGATAAGCCTATGGTGTTCTGGATAATGGACTATCTGTAGTTTGTGAGACTCAAGGACTACATCTTTGATATGTATGTGTGCAACATTGGAGCATCAAGATGAACAGTCCTGTCAACAGAAGTGTACCAAGAAAAGCTGCTGGGGCTCCTTCACAGCTGTATTAATTTATCCTTATAATGTCTTATTGTGACTGCACTTATCTTTAGCCAACTGAGATTTTATGTAATGTTTTTGTATGTAGTTACAGTATGTAATGTTTTGTGTGTATTTTAGAGGGGCTATTGTTGTTTGTTTATTATAACATTTCTTGAGCTTCTGTAAAAAAATTCCCTTTTAGGACAAAAAATCTATCTATCTATCTATCTATCTATCTATCTATCTATCTATCTATCTATCTATCTATCTATCTATCTATCTATCTATCTATCTATCTATCTATCTATCTAATAATAAAGACTTTCTGTCATCTTAAATGACAGAGGACACAGTAAGCTGTTTATGGCACATTGCAGTTATATGCTTTTTCTTCATTGCATTACTGAAGGTTCCTCCAGCATTACCTAACTGTATGTTAATTTAGTCTGTGTGTCTTTGGAAACATGGGAGGAAAACTGCTGTACCCACAGTGAGAAAGAGAGAGAATGTGCACAGACACACTGACAGTGATGAGGTGGAGGATTTAAACAAAGGATTCTGCATTTGTGAGGCACCAGAGGTAACTATATGAATTGGGGTTTTACCACCACAACTGTCCACAGGCACATTTTATTCCCTTAAGCACAGAAATACATTTTGTAATGAGTGATCTCTCACAGGTGTATGATTGGTTTTTTTACGCAATACATTTTAATCACTCTCGTTTCAATATTTATTTCAATTTCCAAGAATTGATAAGTGATTGTTAGTCCTGCCCTCAAAAGATACCAATGACCCGTGACAGAACTGTCAAACTGAAATGTCCATCGCTTCAGACTAAAAAGTATCTGAGCATTTTATAGCTGTTCCTGAATCTTGAACAGATTACAGTTAGCTAGAAGGCTGACCTTTCTTCACAAGCATTTCTAGGGCCCAATCATTTAAGTCGAAATTTACCATGGGTAACACACTAATTCACTTGCCTGGAGATGCTTGTTAAGAAAGTCAGAAAAGAAAGTCATTACACAATTCATAAAAAATTCATATGTATATGTAAGGAAAACATCAGTTCTACTACAGTCCTATAGAGATATAATGTATTTATTTTAAAGTATATGATTATAATATGAATGAAGATTACTAAATAATGAGATGAGTTTCAAAAAAGTGTTTTGTTAAGGAAATAGTTATATTAACATATTATTCCTTTAAAAGAAATTTCTGTTGAGTTACTAACCTCACCACTGGAGCCTGCCAGGTCTTGAAGCATTCAATGATGTCATTTTATGAGAATGATTTAAGTAACTCTGTAATTTCTTTTTTTTAACCAGTGCCTTTAATTAGTTGAAAAAGTTGTGTCTTTCAAGCAAACTTCTAATTTTTGTGAAAAGTAATGGTAGAGAATCTGGCAAGTCTAGAGAGTATTCTAACATTGATATTTGGTTGTCATCTGTTTTTTTTCTTGTTTTTATTTGTGAATTACCTTTTAGACATGTCAACTTCAAGGCATTCGTCAAGTTGACAGGTCACTATCAGAAGGCTCAGCAGTAACTAATATAGATTTGTTTTTGAGATCCACAATCAAGTCCAGGAGATTTACATACAGCCTTAAAAATAATGTATTTTATAAACCTTGACAGTATTCCCAAAAAGAATCATTTCTATTAGTACCTGATCTGTCTACCATTTTTGAGTTTTGTTTACATATCTTCTTTATTTGTATTTGCAAATAAATGTGTGCATAAGTTCTTTACAGCATGTTGCTGTGAGCTGCCTTTTCTTTTAAAAATAGTCTGCTTGAAGATGCTGACTTTGACTTATCTTGGAACCACAAATTGATTTATAAATAAGCATTTTATCTAGTCTGCAATTTAATTACTGTTTTTTGTTAATTAGAGTTGTAAATATTTTTCTCCTAAGATTATGGTTTAACATTTGTAATGAATGGTACTGCTTTTGAAGAAGTAATTGAAATAATACTAAGACCTTTGTTTAAGTTCAGTTCTTAATATTTTTGAAATGTCTGCAGATCTCACAGGATTAGTATTTTTCTGTTCATCTTACTTTTTAATTATAACTGCAAATATGTTAATGGCCACACAAAATGCCAGGTCTCCTGCTAAATATTTTTTTTGTGTAGAAACACCTGGATGAAAAAAAGCTTGTACACTTAAAACTGTAATTTCTAGAAAGTTGCTTTAGATAGGTTTTAACTTTGCTTTTCTATTATTGTGCAAATTACAAAAAGTACTGTATATATTGCACCAGTTGCTGCAGGAATAGGCATTGGTTCCATACAAGTCTGTAATATAAAAGACAGTTTCAGAAAGAAAAATAATAATATAATAGCTTCTCAGCCACTTAATCATTTTGTAAAATGGAAAAACTAATAATAAGCATATATTGTGTATAAATGGATTTTTATTAAAATAAGGTACCAAAATGCTTTTAGGATGTGTTTAAGAAAAGCTTCATACAGTTTGCTTGAACCTGAATAAGATGGTTTATTATTTTTTTTTTCTGTTGGAATACCTACATTGAAATATAGGACCACTCTTATGTAATCTTCTCTAAAACTAAATATCTAATAATTTATTCTCTGGGTAAACAGGGCCGTATGGTTGTTTCTTTGCTAAATACATATTCCTTACCTTAAAAGTACATTATTTGTTTTTATCTCTTTAAAAGATTACCTTTCCAGCTCACAGATAAATTAACTCTTTCAGGACTGATGTCGATTTTTGTCAAAAGGAGGAGTTGACGATGGTAATCAACTGTACCCTGTGAAAAAAGCAACTGTTATGTTTTAGTTGGACTCTTGTTGCTAGAAGGAAAGTTAGCTTCATTGGTCTGACCAAGATTTCCTGTGGTCATGTGAGTAGCGAGGCATAAACAACAGCAAAAATAGCACTGACATCTGGTGAGAGATCAAAGTGATTGCATAAAGCAAACTACTGCGTGGACGACGTTTTGCCTATTATCTATGAACTATGACTTGTCGGACTCCGATTTTGATACAAGTGATCGAAAACAAATGTGAGATTCCAGCTTCAGTTAACTAGTCCCCAGCTAATCACGGTTCTAATCGGGTTCATGTAGCTGATATACAGTACCTACTGCAATTTCGCCAGGGAGGAGTGCCACTTAACAATGATAAGATATAGAAACTAGATTGCAATGCACTGCGACCGTGATCACTACTGCTGCCTCAGCCACATGAAGACAGCTTGGCCGCAAGCCTGCCATACATGCAGCAACAGATGTTTTATCTTGATTTCTGTGTGAAACCATTGCTTTTCAGAAACTGTTTTTTGAAAAAATATTCAGCCCTCAGAGAGTTAAGAGGTGTAATACTTGCGGCTTGCCTTACATATTTTATCATCATTGGGCCATGCCGTACAAACCTTATTGCAGTCACCTGTTCCGATAACCTCATTCTTTTACTAGCCAAAGCCTCAACTCCAATTAAACAGGAACATACAGTAGGCAAAATTCCCATCTCTCACTGCATTCTAGGCCCTTCGGCAGTGTTCAGATGTCTATATCCACAATATTATGCTTTTGTTTAAAAATGCAAATATTAGTCTCTGTTTTCATCTTTCATCCATACTACGCCAGCATATTTTAATCCCCAAACATGGAGACTTTGGAAAATGCTGTCTAAACTCACATATTTCTGAAAACACCAGATCAGCCTTGTAGTGTGGATGGTCGAAAATAAAGAATTTTGAAAATACAAACTCTAATTGTGTTATGATTGGTTTGTACTTAATGCATAACCCTTTCCTGATTTAATCTTCGCTCATTACATTTTTTCAACCTCTTTGCTCGCCTTGTACTTGTGCAATTACAATTCCACCTTATCGTCTTTCCAACCTAAGCAATCTTGTTTTTTTTGTTTTTTATGTTTGCCATTACTCTTCTCCATAGGCAAATGCAAGCCACAAATGATTGGCTAGAACTTCCTCTTCCTTTTTCCTTTGATGAGCGCTTGTCAATTGCATTCTTAAAAATTTGTTTTTGGTCATTTTAGTCTGGTAGGTGATATTATCATAAATGATGTGGACACGTTAGTGTGGACAAAGATCGTTTTAATTTAAAAAATGCTGTTTTAGGGATGTTAGGCATGTGATTTTGGTTCAAAGAGAAGATGTTCAAAGTCTGGCTGGAATTTCTGAAGAAAAATTCAGAAAGATAGTGAGCAGCATGATGTGATTATTGCTGTTACTAAAATATTATTTTCAAACATTGATCTAATAGAAGATATAGATATCCTTAATATTACTTTCTCTCCCTGCTTTCTATGTAATTAGAACATTCTTACAAGTTCTTCGTTATATGGTTGGTTTTAAAGTGAGCTAATGTGTTCTAAGAAAACATTCCCTGCACTATTAAACTACCCAAACCTTAGGCTACATGTCTAACTATTTGCATATAAGCTGGTGTACTTAACAAAGTAGCCAGCAATTGCATCATTCAAAGGGTATGCTTTGTACCTGTTGAAAGATGTCCTTTCTGTATTTAAATAAGAAGAGAATAACCAATAGGTGAACATGAATTCAGCAGTAAACTACATGACTTACAAGTCTCCGACTTAAAGTTTAAATTCGAACAATATCTTCAATCTCTTTTTGCTGTTCTGTTATTTCACAATAATAATTGTAATAATGTTTGCTTGCGCTAATGCGATATTTATTATCATTTTTTTGAGACATTTGAATCTTAGTACTTTCATTATCACTAACCTGCTCTGCATGTGTATCGCGCCAATGCTTTGCAATTCTTTACGACGTTCTACTTTGTCATCAACTCTTTGTCTTTTATTTCCGGCCCCAGGTGTGGTTAAATCTCTTGGCACAAAGTCTCATCTTGCTGGACGTGAAAGTATCTCTCTGAAAAAGTCACGTCTCGTCCCAGGCTAAAAAGACTCATTTCGTCCCAGGATTTTTTTATTATAATAGAGAGATGTGTGTGTGTGTGTGTATCCTATGTATATAATTTGTGTTCATGTGGCACACTCTGCACATTTCTTTACATTTTTTTTTTGTTCTTTATTTCGCCTTATACAATTTCTTGTATTAGGAATTTGTTAGTTTTCGCATAACCCTTGGGGTCACAGCCATTGTACAGTGCCCCTGGAGCAATTGCAGGTTAAGGCCTTGCTCAAGGACCCAGCAGAGTAGGATCTCTTTTGGCAGTGATGGGGATTCAAAACCGGCAACCTTCGGGATACCAGCGCAGATCCTTAGCCACAGAGCCACCACTCCATTCTGGTGCTTCCCTCTTGTTCTCTGTCTTTGGTCCTTTGTACCATGGGTTTAGTCTGAATCCAGAGTATCTTGGTGCCCTGTGAACTTCATATCTTACTTCTCCTAGACTTGACATCTTTAGTGCTTTTTTCTCTCCAGCAGTGGCTACTTACGTTTTGTGTGCTGGCAGCTAAAATGCTGCTAGCCTCTCAGTGGAAGTCCCTGGAATGTGTCTCTCCTACTCTTTGAAAAACCAGATTTTTTTAACCTTTTCCTGGTGCTGTCTGTGCTTAGGATGGAATGGGCATCTAGTAACAAAATTACTACATGTATTAATCTAATTAAACTGGTTCATGGCCAGGTGGCTGCTGCCTTACTACTCTCCTCTTTTTGTCCTTTCTTGTCCTCTGCTGGTGCTGTGGCAGAGTCAGGAAGCTGTCCAGTGAAGTCTGGGTTACATTATATTTTTTCAAATCATTGATACCATTACTGTAGGGTAAGGTTGGGCTGGAAGAAGAAAGGCATCTTTCCTTGTTTGTATATAAGATATATGTTTATATTATGGTGAACAATTAAAGATAATATTAACTTATCTGTACACAGATTTTGTCAGTTAGTGAAGGAACATTTAAAAAATGCACCAAAAATGGAAATATATGTTAGGATAAAACAATACATCTTATGACTCACTGTCCTTAACATGTAAATCTAATTATGTAGGAGTTCTTTGATCAAGAAGTTGTACATCAAAATGAACAAAACCATTAACGGTGCTATCATGTTTAGTTTAAAAGCTCCCAAATACACAGTTTACTTTGCCCCCTCTTCCTTAAACTAGAAAGTAAGTTCTTTTTTTCATATTTTTTCCATGCATTTTTAAAAGTTAGTACTTTTAGAAGTAAAACTCAAAATCATTATTTTTTGATAAAGTCAGCCCTCAATAAATCACAAAGTAAAATGAACTATCGTATGGTAAAATAACACACATCTCTGGAACAGATATGACAACGTTACGAAATTCATCATAATCTGCACAGTGCCCGAAGTGGACATAAATAAGTCCCGATAGTCTTTAGCTCTGTGATACAGTAACAGTTGATCAACAATGTGGAGAGGGGATTGGAAATACATGAACCATGTCAATATGCTTAAAAACACAACCATTGCACAGCATAAAATGCTGGTATGCAACCACCTTAAAATTAGGAAGTGCTGGTACTCTGTACTGGTGTGTACTGGTGCACTTCAAGCACTGACTCTCTGCTTGTGTGTAAATGTTGCAGACACACATCAAGTATTTTCAACTAAAAAATTCTGTGAATTGGAATGTGTGCCCTTCAACACAGCAGCATATTACTTGCATAGGAACATGGAAAATACAAAATTCTACTTAACACATTAATGGTAATGTGATTACAAAAATATATTGTGAAATGTATCAAACTACCTTTTTTACATTTAGGAAGTTTAACTAGATGACTGTAATCTGTTGAGTAGCAGCTTTCCTCCACTTGTGGCTTTAATGGCTAGCCAAATACTGTAGAAGGAGCCTTACAAACACTAACAGAGTGCATTGTTTTTCTACTAGTTTGCAACTAAATTTGTTCTGTAAACTTTTAAACCTTTTGTTATACAAATGCTTCAGACGCTTCCAACTTACCTGTCTTTTCCTGGCTTCTTTTAAATTTTGTATTTTGATCTCTTTTGTGTTAATACTCTACTTACTCCTCAGCCAATTAAATAAGCAAAAGTGAAGAAGACTGCACTAGTACAAAGTTGTTTTTTTTTTTTAATTAATTCTTTGTGTGGCTGAGGGAGAGCTCAGCTGAATGTGTAGCTTATTTATGGTGGTGAAAAAGATACAGGGATTTTGGAAGAGAAAGCATTCTGAATCTCATTAAGAGCAGACATTTAGTAAATCACAGGTGGAAAAGGGTATCCATGTAATCAGAATCTGAATATTCTGGAATGTAACTAGCCAACGATGTTAATTTAATTGTACTTTTTACATTATCATCTATCTATTTCAGGAATGGTATGCATTATAATTTAGAGACTCCCCTATATATGTGCATCACTGCAGATAAGGTATATTGCAAAATTACCACTGCCACAGAACTCAGAACTGTTTGAAATGCCTTTTTATTAAGCCCATGGTACAGCATTACTTGCACAAATTCTCTCTTGGTCTCCCTGGCATTGATTTGAAAGCCTCTATTGTAATGTCTGATTAAGCATTCCAGAAGGATCAGCCAACACAAGCAGAATGGACCCTGCTATTTCTCTGCTTAAAAAGAACTACTGTATATTATTCTGCCAGTGATTAGCATTTCCCATTCAGATGAGCGATCAGACTATTTTAATTAAATAACCAGAATATGTGATTACATCTCTGACTTTATTTATTTAGAAATATGTGGGATAGTAGGCGCAAGAAATAGAATTCATAATTTGAAGAAAAATATCATGTTTTCAAAATTTGTGTCAACTGCAATAACCAGCCACAAGAAATAGCATTATACCTATAATAAATATAGTTAACATTTTATAGAATTTTCCTGCGATAAACATTTGTGGTATTCAGATTGGTTTACTGCTATATACCTGTTGCTGCCAGGTTAGGCTCTCCTACCTTACAGTCTGAGATACATTAAATTCAAAAAACAAATGGAGACACTGACTTTCAAACAAATAAATCTAGCATTATGTTTTATGCAGTGCTTTTATGAATATGTATTCATAATGCAGCAAGACTTGCTAACAGTCAGAAATCCGTGTCCAGGGTACGTGTTACTTCTTGGTTATTGCTGAGGTTTACACAAGGCCTTATGTGCTGGTACTGAGGTTTGATTGATTTTGTAACATTTAAGATGAGCTTAGGATGATACTAAAATAAACAGGAAAGCATTAAGATAGGAGCAACTGGGGCACTTGTTATAGACTTTAGTAGAAGGCAGCAGAGGTGAAATAGGATTTTGAATCAGTTGAATCCCATTAACCCTAACAGCCTTTGTTAAGACAACCCAGGGAAAAAAAAACTTCATTCATCTAACCAACTATTAAGAAACACAATGCAGGTAAAATATGTTTATGTAACATTCATATGGATTATCTGCAGCTGAGATAAACAGAGAATGGCAGTAATTTGTAACACTGTTCTGCTTCCTGTGTATGTTTCCCCATAAGCATTGATATTGGCCAACAGATGCCTACAATATTCTTTAGCTCAGCCAGGTAGATCACTTGTGTGGAGTTGTGAGTGTAATTTCTAAGTGAGGGACAAAATATAGTGGGATCTAAGATCAAAGCTAATCTTACCAAAAGTCACGGTGCTTCAGCAAGAATGAATGGCTAAGGAGGTGTGTAAAATGTTCAAAAACTGTTACAATTGATAAAATATGCAAACTGCTAAATGTGTTTTTTCTGCCAATGCTGTGTTCAAATGCCAAAGGGCAGCATCACAGACCACACACTACTCGTAGTTCAAGAATGGCAAGTATATCAAGAAAAAAAGAAGACAACACATTAATAAATATAATTATTTTTAAAAAATACTTAATTTAATACATGAAAAGTTAAATGATTGATAATAACACCTAGATAATGAAGATTTTGCTTTCTGAACACCTTTGGGTGTATCTTATTGATGTTGGCCTATTGATAACAACAATCACATTAAAATTTTCATTTCAACCACTTTTTTGTGAGATTTCCCGTAGTATCATCAGTATACCTTGTAAAAAGGAAGAGACTCGACACACGTAAAACGGTTTGGGGCAGCCACCCGTATAATATTCCTAGCTGCAAAAGTTTGTTTTTTCATTCAACAGAGTAGTTGATTGTAGAGAGTCCAAGACAGAACTGATGAAGGTTGGAAAAGATGGCGGTTTTTAACTCTTTGAGGGCTGAATATTTTTTCCAAGCAATGGCTTCAC
Organism: Polypterus senegalus; assembly: GCF_016835505.1. Taxonomy (NCBI): domain Eukaryota; kingdom Metazoa; phylum Chordata; class Cladistia; order Polypteriformes; family Polypteridae; genus Polypterus; species Polypterus senegalus. The sequence goes on from NC_053158.1 coordinate 44,030,253, forward strand.
ACAGAAATCAACATAAAACATGTGTTGCTGCATGCTGTGATTGACAGTTTGCCAAGAAGTGGCCGCAGACTTGCTGCCAGGCTGTCTTTGTGTAGCTGGGACACGGTCGCAGTGTATTGCAATCTGGTTTCTACCTCTTATCATTGTTAAGTGGCAGTCCTCCCTGGCGAACATTGTCAGTACAACCATTAGCTGTGGGACCAATCAGCTGAAGCTGGAACCTCGCATTGGTTTTCAGTCACTTGTATCAAAATCTGACAAGACATAGTCCAGTTCAGAGATAATAAGAGGCAAAACGTCGTCCACAAAGTATTTTGCTTTATACATTCGCTTTGATCTCTTGCCAGATGTCAGTGCCATTTTTGCCATTGTTTGCGCCTTGCTACTCACGCGAGTGCAGGAAATCTCGGTCAAGCCAATGAAACTAACTTTCCTTCTAGCAATGAGAGTCCAACTAAAACATAATGGTGGGTTTTGTCACAGTCTACAGTCGATTACCATCGTCAACTCCTCCTTTCGACAAAGGTCGACATTAGCCCTGAAAGAGTTAAATGGTCAGACAGGAAGTCATGTATGTTAAATGGAAGTGATGTTTCTCTGACATCAGCCTGGGAGCCGGAACTGGAAGTGACATTCTTCTAGGCTCTGGAACTGGAAGTGACATTCTTGATTCAGATAGGTTTTCCCGCAGCTGGTCTGTAGAGATAGCAGGAGAAGGTCTACCGCTCCCTGCCCTCCTCTGGCCTGGCATGGAATTACCTTTACTTGGTCCACACAACGTCCCCCTATTCACACGTGTGTGACAACCTATACTGTACAAAAACTACAACTAAAACATCCGTGGTGATCTAAAAGTAGTGGCACTTGTACTTGGAATGCAGTTCAGATATACCAGCTACTGTTTTTTTTCATTTTGGAATGGGACAGTCATGCTGAAGAGTGTCATTGCATTAAAAAGTACTGGCCACTGATTCCAGTGCACAAAAGTCCCTGGCCACTTCTTGGACCAAGAGTGATATTTTTGCCTCCTTTTCATATACTATAAAACTTGGGCTGATGGAGTATAACTGAAAGCAGTGAACAATTCAGCTGAAAGATTTTGATATTTGAGATAGATGTTTCCATGAATAACTGATGCCAAATCCACAAATCAAACATGTTATTAATGACAAAGATATGCAAATGAAGACAGAGGAAATAATATTAAGGCATTGAAGGATATTGTTGAGAATTCTTTTGGCCTCTATAAAGGATTATACAACGTCTAGCTGATTGTAAACATGCTTCAAGCATACAAATCCACAAAGTGCAACGTGCCACTAAATATTTATTTTCTTTATTCACACTTGGGCTTCTTTCCTACTAAACTTTAGGCAGTCAGTGATGAACATGATGAAGGACATTGCAATGATAGGAAAGCAGTATCAGGTAAAGAGGAATCCATCAATACTTGATGACTGTTGTTGGATAATAAAATGAGAAGTAACACATATTGAGTAAAAAAATCAACAGTAAAATATTTTAACTCAATGGAACTAATTCAGTGTGTCACCGTCATTAAGCAATTTAACACTCTAAAGTCAATAAACATTAACTTCATGATTCTCCAAATTCCTGTGTGATACTGTCAATCTGAAATTACTTTTGTGCTTAGCTTGAAGCTGTCTATCATAATCACCAAAAATATTTCACAAACCAAATCTTTTGAAAAAAAAAACTGTTACATAGTGTAATATTTACTAATTAAAAAAATAATGTCCGTAGTTCTTTAGACAATCAGTAGACAGTCCTTAGAAACTACTTAGTACTGGCGCTCCAGAGGCCCAGATAAAATGCTTGTACTTAAGCCTGTGACGCTCTTATATGTCCGCACTTAAAGGGATAAGTTTGGTATTTTTCAAATGAAAGTTATTTCTTCACAATTCTGGTATAGATTAATTTGCCACATAACAATTCAATCTGAAATGAAGTATTTTTTTAATACATTTTGAAAATCCCTTATCTGTTTGTGTATGTTACATTGGGACTAATGGATACATGGGTCAATAGATGAATGAAAAAGCCTTTAAGACTTTGAAGCAGCCAGGGTTTCAGTTTTAGCAAATATGTTTTTTGAGTTTATGAGGAATCCTTGTGATAATGAAAGGAAAATAGAAATCAGTATTTTATCACAGATTCTTGGAACTATTTTTCTTGAGGTAGGCATACATTTCCTTTTCACTTTTCTTCATAGAGCCTCAGTCAAGAGTGGAGTTATGACACTTCGACAAGCCCCCTGCGCCAACCTATATTCTGCTTATAATTTTACTTTTGCCTCTGTATTTCTTTTTTGTAACAGTTATGCTCTGCCGTAGCTTGTAATAACAGAGATGAATGCTAACATCATATGATTATTTTCTCCTAAACAGTGATTACTTTTCTCCCATTACATTCTGTGGTGTTATTTTACATAGCCTAAAAAGAATGAGCAAAATAGTACCAAATAACGAAAGCAACATCCATAAACGATAAGCAAAATAGCAATACAGTAGCTCTAAGGTGAAAAGAATACCATGAATAATGGTGGACTGGCTTTCTAAATTAATCAGAAAAGTGATAATATTACTATCTAGGCTAGCTTTTACACTGGGCCAAAATTACCTTTGGGTCTGTGTCATTTTTTTTTTTGCCCAGATGACCATGCAGATCTCCTGACCTTGTCCTTGAAATCATTATATTCTGTCCACCTTGTTTTGTAAGAGCAATGCAAGATCTCCAGACAAACACTCAAAATGAAAAACAAAGAAAAGAAATGTTAATTCATAAAAGCTTTGTGAAATATGCTTAACTAGTTATGAAACTTAACAGAAATGCTTTATTAATAGGATGCTTAAATTGACACAAAAGTCAGGTCTGCCTGAATAACATCAATGTAATCCTTTGATTGTCTCCAGTCCAGATGTTGTACTCATTCATTTACTAGGGGTCATGCAAAAAAAATGACATGACCTCTACTGCTTTTTTATTTTCCTCACTTCAAAGTAACCAGTTGATTAAAGCCAGTGAAAGGCTATTAAAATTTAAAAAAAAAATAAATGTTTTGGTTCATTTTCCTGTATTCTCTTCACGTTTCCTGTTTATCTTATGGCACGGAATCTGTTTAGTTCACTAGTAAACACTCTGCGTTTGCAGGAACTCTGTCTGATGGGCCGATGGTACTGTACAGCTAGATGTACATATACAGTAGATAGATGAACATAGCCACACACTTCTGTAGTTGATAAGTTATGCTAGGAAGTGTAGTTTTGACTTTCATTAAATATGCTGCTATCAGTTATTGCACATTAAGGGTTTTAATTATATTGTTGCCATTTTCCTGTCTGAACACTGCACATTTCTGGAGTTGTTTTCAGCTACTCATCAGGATTTTGAGACTCCTGGACTGGTTTTGGGATTCACATCAAACTCTAAATCTTCCAACCAAACACTCTTTTTTTTAACATAGAGTTACTACAAGTTACTAAAGTTTTCTTTAATGTGTTCATTTCAAAACACATGTAAATTCTGAACTAATGCTCCCTTGGATCTACTTTTTTTATTTTATTATACTTTATTAATCCCAAAGGAAATTACTTGGTTTTTCCACATACCCCGCAGGTTCAGCCATTGTACAGCGCCCCTGGAGCAATTGAAGGTTAGGGGTCTCGCTCAAGGGCCCAGCAGAGTAGCATCTCTTTTGGCAGTGATGGGGATTCGAACCGGCAACCTTCGGGATACCAGCGCAGATCCTTAGCCTCAGAGCACTTTCTCAGTTGAATATAAGTACAAGTGAAGTTATTAAAATGTAAAGATTAAATCTGAAGGCTCAAAAGATTAAGCTGTGTTGCCAAGGTTCTCATAAAAAACAGAATGTATTTCAGGACACGTTACGTGATGCTACAGTACAGTATAATGTTTAATCGCACAAAAGAGCAACCATTTGGTTTTTGCAAGCACCTTCCACTTCTGCAAGAGTTTATGTCTCAGTGCTACAGTTTTCCCCTAGAGAGGTGTTTAGACATTTTTATTGCAGAGGGAGACTTAAAAAAGGTGACAATATGATGAATTTTTAGTAAGCCTGGTTTGCCTCACTTTAGCTTGTTTTTTAATCCTGATGCAAATGTTGTGATCACTTTCTCTCCTATGACCAAAACAATAAAATGTATTTAGACTAACCAGAAATTCCCATTTGTGATTGCAGGGAATGCCGTCAAAATGACAATCATCTGCATTAGCTCTTGTTTTGCCATGCATTCTTTATAACATGAAATTAATGGTGAACTGTTATAGTCATAATTATACCAATATGATACAACAGCACTAGAAACTTTGCAGAATAGAGCAACCAAATGCATTCTCAGACTAAAAGACACGTACTGCTCTCAGGGAATTAAAACTGTTTAGTCTTAAGAAGAGAAAGTTTCATCAGGACCTGAGCAAAAAAAAACATTTCTTATCCACATGTGAAACTCTCTTGTGTGCGTGAGAAAGTATTGCATGCTCACAAGAAGCACTATTTAATTAAACATGTATGTACGTCAAAGTCTTCAGATTCCCATTTTAATTTTGTTTTTGCCCAAACTTTTCTACTTAAATGTAGTAGATAAATTCCTTCTTCTCATCCCCTCTGAAAAATTCCTGTTGCCACCCCCTTAATACTCTATCTTAAGGTTTATTCACAGAAAGTGAATATAATAAGGCAATTATAAGACTAAAGCCTTTCCCAGTTCCTCCCTGCTGCCTCTCAATAATGATGTATGAATACACTTTTTCATATTTCAACAGCTTAGACTGTGTGGGTGTGCAACGTTGCTAGTCTGGTGCTTTAGAAGAACTGAAGTGTGCAATGCGCATTGATGTTCAAACATTACACCTGCAGCAAAATTGTACTGGAAAACACTGTGCATCTAAAAGTGGTGGCAGAAAAGAGTTGTGCTCATGCAGTTTACTGACACAGAGTGAAAGGAAAATCACTCTTTTTATAAAAATGTCCATACAAATTAAAAAAAGTGCTTATGTACAGATGAGATAATGAGCACCCGTGCAAATTATGCTCACTGTGTTTGATAAACATGACAGCTGCATGAAAAATCAAGTTTTTTGCCAAACAGTCTAACTTTTATAAATGTATACTAATGAGATTTGCATATATCATTTGAGAGAGTATGGCCAGTTAAAGTCTTGCAATATATAAAATATGCAGTATTACAAATTGTGCACCCCAACCCTCAAGGCAATAATTTTGATAAGCAGTTACTACTTCATGAAGAATTTTTTAATATTTAAAGTTAATACATGTTTTTTCAATTCACTTAGTTAGCTAATGTATTTGACATATACTTTAAAGTGCATTCGCATACAATGTGGAATACAATGACATGTCTATCTGCCTGTCTGGCTGTATGAAACAACTCGGATCCCTGTTGATATTTTTTGTTAAAAATTCACCCACTTATTCTTCAAGAAAACTGTCGGACGAGTTAAGTTTTCATTGAGATATCTCAAAATCAGTATGCTATACGCATTTTGGAAATTTCAAAATCTCCTGCTGAAAAGCATTGGCAAATATGCAAACTTGTTGTTGCAGGAAATATAAAGTTAATAAAGAAAAGTTGCGAGTTTCCAACACAAATTAAATTCAAGATGGGTGTCCTTTATTTCCACCAGTGGTGGAGATTCACCATGTGTGTAGTTAGGCTCTTCACAAAAATACTGGTTAGTCTTAATAAGCGACAGTTGCTTTTATCATCTAGTTTAATTTACATACGTACAATAGCTAGAAAGCCTCTCAGTTATACCAATCAGCCTACAAATTAAAGCAGTATTCTGGTAACATCCCTTATGCCATTAGGTATTATGTAAAGTCCCAAATTTGTTAAACATATTAAAAGACTTAAGTAAATATCAACTTTATAAAAATAAGAAATATTTGTCCTCTTCTTCTGATTTAAATGTGCTGTTACAGATGATGTCAGGATATCCATTAAACAGTCAGGCAGTTTCAAGCACACTTTCCTTTACTTAAAACAGATTAGCATTCTGTGTTACTTCAACTTATATTTTTTAATTATTTTCTTTTACTCACTTCAACAGCCTCTCCTGACAAAACAGTGAAACTACCCACAGTCATGGACACTGAAGTATGTGCACCTCAGCATGGGGTGGGATTGGAGGCTGAGGTATTACCATATAAGAAATGTACAACGTTAGATGTGTATTTATTTATTCAATTCACTAATAATGATGTTATTTATATATTCCATACTGTAGTAATGATAATCTTAACTTATTCCTCACCATTGAAGGTACATACTATCCCTTACTATACCAGAATGTAGGTGTCAGATCTCATTATATACTGACATTGTGGCTTCTGCCTCCACCACATTCCACACTTGTCTTCCAGGCTGCGCGGCATCTTGCATGTATCTACATTGCAGTAGCTCACTTCTCCTGCTTCATGAAATCAAAGCAGGTAAGTGGCATGATGTTCATATCCATAAACTATTACAAATAAAATCAGTTTATGTAGGAATGTATCACTGATGTCTTATGCAACTGTGACCAAACATGTACTCAGAAATTCTGCTACACTAAAACAACCCCACTAGAGATCATTTGAAAATAATGATTCAATATTTCTCTGAGACTGTAATTTAAGTGTCACAATGATCGGCTCTTTATCATGTGTGGATGCAGTTTCAGTGTGAGACTTGTACACATTTTTTGATAAAGCTGACTTCTGACACATTTGAACTACAGTTAGCCACAAATCCTCCAAATAGACAATCAACCAAGTCCTTCTATTTTCTTTTGGCTGCTCCCATTAGGGGTTGTCACAGCTGATCATCTGCTTCTATATCTTCCTAACCTCTGCATCTTGCTCTGTAACACCTACCACCTGCATGTCCCCTCTCACCACATCCATAGACCTTCTCTTAGGCCTTCCTGTTGTTTTGCAGCTCCATTCCTAGCATCCTTCTCCCAGTATACCCAGCATCTCTCCTCTGCACATGTCCAAGCCAAAGTAATCTCGGCTCTCTGGCTTTGTTTCCAAACTGTCCAACCTCTAATGATCCTCTAAATTCCTTTCTTATGTTGTCCATCCTCGTCACACCCAATGCAAATATTAACATATTTAACCCTGCCACCTCCAGCACTGACTCCAGTGTTTTTGTCAGTGCCACCGTCTCCAACCCATAGAACATAGCTGGTCTCGCTACTATCCTGTAGACCTTTCGTTTCACACTTGCTAGTACTCATCTGTTACAAATCACTCCTGACACCATTCGCCACCCACTCCACCCTGCCTGTACTGTCTTCTTCACTTCTCTTCCACACTCTGTGTTACTCTGCACTGTTGATCCCAAGTATTTAAAATCAACCACCTTTGCCAAATCTACTCCCTCTATCACCTTTCCTCCAAGTTTCTGCAGTCTATTTTGATAGTTTCTGACACCTCCTGGCTTTGTTGACACATCCTCCCCTTTTTGGGGTAATGATTTTTTTCTCCTTTTTATCTTATCGATATATTACAAACTTTCCTTTTTCAAAACCATAGTGTCATGTTTTTGCAGTTTTTTTTTAGCTTAGTGAACCTTCTCTTTTCACAATTAACTTGTGTAAAGGCAGTTTTAGAACAAACTGAAACTGAACCAATCAAATTGTGGAATAGTGATAATGCTGTGAACTGGAAATCCGACGTTGACACAAAGTGAAACCAATGCATGATATGGGACTGTACAACCAAACCACTGTGATATGCCTAGTGAATTAGGTTGTATGAAGCTTCAGCATAGTGTGACAATAGCTGCTTAACAAAAAGGCAACATAATTCTGATTAAGTGCAAAGACAAGCAAGGAGCTAGTCCCCTAAGCACTGTTCACCATGTGGCAAATCTCAGTGTTCATGTCAGGAGAAATATGCAAGTCACTAACACTGTGCTGTGGTAGACTGCAATAAAACAAGGGGTGCGTCGATCGTGTGGATCATGTAATGTGTAGAAACAACAGAAAAAATACTGTAAGAAAAGAAAAGAAACACACTTCTGATCCATTTTTTGTTCCATTCATCCATCCATTTTCTAACCCGCTGAATCCGAACAGGGTCACAGGGGTCTGCTGGAGCCAATCAAAGCCAACACAGGGCACAAGGCAGGAACCAATCCTGGGCAGGGTGCCAACCCAGCGCAGGACACACACAAACACACCAAGCACACACTAGGGCCAATGTAGAATCACCAATCCACCTAACCTGCATGTCTTTGGATTGTGGGAGGAAACCGGAGCGCCCGGAGGAAACCCACACAGACACGGGAGAACATGCAAACTCCACGCAGGGAGGACCCGGGAAGTGAACCCGGGTCTCCTAACTGCGAGGCAGCAGCGCTACCACTGCGCCACCGTGCCGCCCCTCCATTTTTTGTTCTAATACTTAATGTTGGTTTAATTTTTTCCCTTTAACATATCGTTTCAGGAGCCAGAGGCTCATATTGAAATACAAATCTCCCGGCTTTAATAAAGCTTGCATGTTCACTATAATTGATAATGCCTTTGGCTTAAAATGACAATTACAAGTAAGCAGTTATTGATTTTGTTTTCTGGAAAATTCAGTGCTATTTAGAATGACACATAACAAGCTTTCAACTTTTTTTAATATCAACATGTATAATTTACTTTATGAGATTCTACTTTTTATATCATCATCTTAGCATTTATTCTTCAATACGTATTAATATTTTGTTACTATTTACTGTTGTGTATTAGCCCAGATCTGTGCACTGATATTTATGTAGAGAGTGCTGAAGGTTCTTGCACACTATTTTAACTACAGCATATTATCTTACTGCTATAAAATATTATCTGTCACACACCCTCTTTGTTTTATTTATATTGATTTATAAGCTAAAGCATCACTTTGAAACAGTACAATACAATTGTCTATGTTGGTGCCGTAACTTATACACATTTGGGGTCAATTCATAAGTTGTAATTCAACTGAGGAGTTGGAATTGGAATTTTCATTAGAAACAGGATTCAGAATAAGAATTGGATTGGAACTCCAGGAAGTTAACTCAAATTCTTTGAAATTTTGTACAATTCCATGTTTTTTCTTACCACACTTCTCAGATTACAGTTAGTGAAATATATTTAAAATACGGAAATCATGAAATGTTAATCGTACCTTTAAAGCCATGAGGTCAGATCTATGATAAGATCTAAAGACTGGCATCAGGAAACATCATTCATTCAGGACCACCCTCAAATGATCTTGTCAGAGTTTCTACAAAGGTCACTTATCCAAAACACAACTCTTGTGTGTGTGCTGACACCTTTTTTCTAGCAAGTCAAATATGTTGCTTTACATATAATTTCTCTTGTTAGGGGCAATAATAATAATAATAATAATAATAATAATAATAATAATAATAATAAATAAATAAACAAATAAATAAATAATAATTTGAAATGCATTTGAAATGACCATGCATTTTTAATTCAATTTATGAATATCCAAACCCTGGTAAGTTACTGATTATCAGGGAGATATCAGTAAGAAAGTTCCTTGAAGCATATGGCAGAAAACAAATGGTTTACAGGGACCCAGGCAGTAAGAAGGACTCTTATCATGTTGATATCTTGGTTTAAAATAGGCCCTTGTGAGTTACTCCTACAGGCTGATCATGAGTGAAAATATTAAATGACACCCGTAGATATTTTTGTTTTTTGTAGCACCTTGGGAAATATAAAACAAAAACATTTGGCAATATACACAGATTGCAGTACAAGAATTACTCTGGTCTAATAACACCAACGTCATGGTTAAAAAGCACGGTAACACCAATTCTTTCTCCACAGGCTAAAAATGTTTGGCATGCTGTTGTTTAACACCTTGAGAGAGTATCCTTATTAGCAGGTCTAGAAGTGACTATACAAAAGTGGTGGTTCTCTATGTTTAGGACAGATTTATTCAATTGAAGCGTGGGGAATAGGAGTTTCAAGCACAGCAATACATTCATATTCAGTCAAAGAGAGAGGATACCCCTTGAAGTTTCGAGGGCCACAAGACACTGACAGTCTATCAAATAGCGGGGTAAAATTTCAGTCATTGTTATACACTGAAATTTTATAATTCGATCTAAGAGTACTTTGTCTAAGCATGATACAAGCCACGATATCCTGATCATAAACATTTCTCTCCTACCTCTAGAAAATAAGATTGAAGTATTTATATAAAGAACAACAGGTTATGGAACAGCATCTGCGTAGAGACTAAAGGAATGCTAATCAGGAAGGTTGCAGTCATCATTAGTACTGGTACATGGTTAGGCTTACATAAATTTTGTATTTTGTGTCTGATTTATTTCACTTTTTTAGACATTCACAAGTACTGTGGACATATAGAAGTATTACCCATATTAAATATTATTTCATTATTATTTGGGGTTTTTTTCCTATTTTTTATTCTATTTTCAATGGTGTGCTCATGGAAAAAAATCATTGCCACCAATTAGTGCTGCATAGATCTGTATTTAATAAAAAATAAACTCTGAAGACATCTACCTATTGCTCTTTGGTATCACATCTCTTCCGCTTTAGCGGTACCAGCCTCTGTTAATCACTAAACTTTAATGATTTTTTTTAATCTAAGGAAACTGTAAGCTACCAGTTTTATTTCATTCTTGAAAAATCCAGAGACAAAAAAGGAAAAAACATAGCAAGCTGGAGTTAGTGGCCTCTTGGCCTTCCAAATAGGAGACAGTGAATAGTGGAGTTTAGCTTGGAGTTCACTGCTGTCTGGGAAATAGCAAAACATGCCAAAAACATTTGCTCTCCAAAAACTTTCACCTTATCTTAATTTCAGCATTTAAATAAACAGTATTATAAACTGGGACTGTTCCTTCTTCAGATGTGATTTACTGTATATTCCTCTAAAAGTATCCTAAACTTTTTTTTCAAAACCCAATCTTGCCCTTCTTAGTGTCTTTGCGACCCAGAGTTGGCGCAGGAGGTGCAGATTATAGATTTTTATGAAATCCATAAACCTAAACTGCTGCAAGTGTCTATTACTTATATTCATAAAACGTGAACAGTTCAGTAACACATATGACAGCAAGTCTTTGAGCTATCACAGAAGTTTCAAGCATGTAAGAAATTATGGGCACACCATCTTGCAGTATAAGTGTACCCCCAACATGTAGTGGGTACAACAATGAGCATTACCCAATAATAGCATGAGAGAAACAACTTCAGAATAACATTAAGGAAAGCCTCTCCATGGCACGCATAAACCCTGGAAATGGAAAGGAAGTTGGATGACCTCTGGAAAGATGTTGCCCACTTCTTTACAACCATTTTCTCCATCATACTATCTGTTTTATCCGATTTGTACTGCAAGGTGTTTTCCTTTTTTGGCAAGGTCATATTAAAAGGACCAGTCACTACAGGTATTTGCTTTTGTGAGATGATAGAAATTTGTAATTGAAAGAGCTTTAATTTGTGAAACTTCTCCATGTTTGAACATGCAATGCACCAACCACTGCAGCAAGATAACTGTTATGGTTTAGACTGGGTTTATGTTTATTTTCCCTTTCTGTGTTTTCTTTTTCTTATGTTACCATTTTCCTTTTATTCACTTACTATATATGTAGTATGTGTTCTCCTTTATTAAGTGTGTTTTGTGGGTAGAATCCTAAAAGGAGGGTACTCCCTGATGTCACTGCAAAAGGAACATCATCAGTCCATAGATCTGAAGCTGGGAAGCAGATCCTTTAGTGATTCATTATATCATAATAATGGTCAAGCACTCTTTGTAAGATTTATTATTTTTTTTTATTTTCTGGGTTTGCTTCTGCTTTTTGATTATGGGATTATGTATTAAGACTTGTTCTGGATTGTCTTTTAGGCACATCTTTTTTCCCATAAGTTTTGTCATTTTGCCTTTCTTTGCCCCTTTGTGACTTTAACATAAATATATTTATTTATAAATATTCTGCATTGTCCTCGTCTTTTTTACAGTTTACTCTCTCACTTGAAGGGCACTTTTGATATTTTGGGGTTACTGACATTTTTTTTTTTACTTTAAAAGCTATTTCCCTGTTTTGGCTGGTGAGGGGGGGAAGGCAGGCCAGTAAATGTTGGGGTCAGGCTTCTGAGGTGAGGCCTATTTCTGGGCAGGCTATGGTAGGCCTTCTTTGTGTGATTTTGGGCCATTCAAGAAATGCATTGTTGTTGTTAAGCCCTGGCCTGGTTAACAGGTGTTTTTCATGGCCTCACGCTATTTCTCTATTTTTTGTGCACTTAGTAATGATAATAACTAATTGTAAGGAAGAATGTTTGGTGTGAGCAATTCAGATGTTTTATTTGGGTGAAAGGTTATAAAGTGTTGGCTCAGCATTAGTTTCCAATGTTATGCTTGTTGTGAGGTGTGAGCAGTAGTAATAGCATCACATGAGTACAGCGAAATTCATTTTGTGAAAAAAAAACCACAAATGAGCGTAACTGGTGCTCAGTAAATTATCAGTGGCCAACTTATCATTAAAATTATGGGATTAAGATGATGAGATCACTGTGCCCAAAGTTTTGCAACTTGTCTACAGCCCAAATGTAAAAGTGGTGCCCCAGGTAATGAAGAAGTTGGTACAACTTTTTCTTCTCTGCTTTCTGAACAAATTGAGTGCCTGGAGAATTTGTATGGTAAGCCGTCCTCCATTTTGGTAATTTCCCCATGAAAAGAAACAGTGTTGATATATGAGTAACATATGCTCAATAATACATCTGATAGTAAAACACATACTGTATATAATAAAGTATGACTAATTTGAGAAACTAAAACTGCACTATAGCAGCAATCACCAAAAAATATAAGACACAGAAAACTAGATACAGAAATATATGCTGTGTCTGAATTAAAAACATGTGAATATTAATTAATGGTTTACAATGATCATTTACAGCTATCAGCTATTATATTTAGTGCAGGGAAGCTTACTGTATAAAATAAATGTACAGTAAAAAATTATTGCAACATTTTATGAATATTTTTTTAAACATTGTTAATCTTGTGTTCTTGAAACATTAAATATAACAACAATATCCATGTTGTAATGAGATGAATGCCTCCAATCAATGACATTTTCAATATAACATTCATTCTTAGAAACATTTTTTGTACTCATCTTTTGTTACCATGTCAAGAGTCTCCTGAGATTTTTTTTTCCTGGATTTCGTCCACAGTAGCAAACTGTTTTCCCTTCATTCTCAATTTACATTTTACTCATAAAGAGTGAGATTGGGCAAATTTGTGGGGTGGGATCAACAAACACATTGTTTTTGCTCAAAAATTCTTTGACTAAAATGTGGTGTGTGCAGGTGAACTGTGTTGAAGAGTATGATTTTAGCTTCAGTATAAATGTTAAGTGGTTAATTTTCATATCTCTGTATTTATCCGTTAAAATGATTTTCTCTGTTAAACTAAGCTGCCTATCTGAAATAGCAGGCAAAAGGCGAAGCATTGGCCTTTGAAACTACAGTTGATAATTAATAAGAAGATGCAGCACTGTGGGACAGACAGCTGTGTAAACTTTAATGTTTAATAATGCTAGTTAGGACAACTCAGCAGGAATTGACTTTGTTTGCCTTTCACTAAAATGTGCCATGTTTAACTGAACTTTGATAGAAACTGTGATGCCATGTTTGATGTGAACTCGTGATTGTGGGTCTGTTTAGAAAAAAACATTAAAAAACTCTTGTAATATGGAATAAAATTCAGACACATTAGGCACACATCAAGTTCTGTTCAAGTGTCTCAGTTCTGTATGTAGAATTACCAGCAAGTCCTTATTTACATGAGACAAATTTATTGAGCCTCTTGTTTTTCTTTAAAAGCCAGCATTATGCAGTAGTGCAGGCAGGTGTATGAGGGGTCAAATGGGCCATAAATCATATATTTTTGTGCAGAATCCATTGGTGTACATGTGAACATTATCGGTTTATGAATATTGCATGCCTACTTAACTAGTTTGCATGCATACAATACTGGTTTCATTCATATGAACTATATTGGTTTGTCTCTGTATATTATCGGCTTGTTCATGAACTATATCTGTTTGTATATGCATACCACTGGTTTGCATATGAACTATAATGATTTGCACGTGTATATCATTGGTTCCAGTATGTTTGTTATTGGTTTGTAAGTGAACTACGCTGGTTTACGCTTGCATGCATCGGTTTGTGTATGAACTTTATTGACTTGCATTTATATACTACTGATGTACTGTTCTAGTAATGGATTTATGTATGCACTATATTGGTTTCATGCACGTCACATACTGGTTTAATGTGGGCAACATGTTGGGTTAGCACTTGAACTCTATTGGTTCCATGTGTTGTGGTCCCCGGCCAGGACGCCCAGGAGGACCAGAGGAGGGCTTGTGCTTCCTCCAGACCGTGAGGGGGCATCCATCCTGGATATGTTGGGGGCCTCGGGCACAGGGCTTGGAAGCCCAACCCTGTAGGGGCCCATGGCCACCGCCAGGCGGCACCCAGGTGCCTGAGGAACCCTGGAGCCCAGCACTTCCGCCACACCAGGAAGTGCTGGGGGGAAGACGACCGGGGACACCCGGACGGCTTCCGGGCGCAAGCGCACTTCCGCCACACTGGGGTGTGGCTAGGACTGATTGCCGGGAAGCAGCTGGAGCCCATCCGGGTTCCCATTTAAGGGGCCGCCTCCCTCCAGTCAGAGGTGGATGTTGGGTGGAAGAGGACAGAACTGGAGAGAGGACGGGAGGCGGCCAGGAGAAAGGCACAGAGACTGCGAGGCCTGGACATTGGGGGAATCGGTGCTGGAGGCACTGGGGTGTGAGTGCACAAAAAACTTGTAAATATTGTAAATAAACGGTGTGTGGTGGAACTATGTTGTCCGTCTGCCTGTGTCCGGGTCCCAGTTCACAGTGTGTACTATGTCGGTTTCTAGTATGAAACATACTGGTTATGTGTACGCATACTATTGCAGCTTTGTGTATGAACTATATCAGTTTTGTGTGTGAACTATATTGGTTGTTCACGTGATCTTCAGAAGAAATGGAAGGGGCAAGAAAAAGGAACTCAAGTGCCGGCAGAATCATGGTTCATGAAGAGAAGTGGGTAGGAGACATGTCAGATAGGGACCTTGTTTTTCGATTTCCTGGATAATCCAGTTACTGATTGTGTCAGGGTTGTCTGCAGGATGTAGGTATTGCTGTCTGGCAAAGGAGTCACCGCTTTGAAGTCTGGCTGGTTGAGTATACAAACAATACAAAGTTGTGATAATAGACCAGCTCCTTCCTTGGAGGATGTATGTATTCACCTGACTTGGATATTACATGTCTAATGCTGTTGGTTTCTAATCAGCATACTGTATCTGTACTTATTCATGATTGGTAACAATACATTTTGTTAACTTGTGTTTTCATTAATTGTTAAACCCAGGAAATGTAGATGTGCCATTGTTTAATCTGATTGTCCAGAACTGATAATGGCAGGGACTGAAAGAGATTTAAGCTTCTGGGCAGCAGAAGGCAAAGGAAGGGACAGTCCACTGAGAACACTGCAAAGACTCGCAGAGAGCACAGGGGCTCACTGGCAGACTGGGGTACGTGGCTGGTGCGACGTGAGGAACACAGACGGCAACACTTACCCCATGGAAGGAAGAGACAGCTCCACAGGAAACACCGGTTGTGGGTCCAGTGAGTGAGGGAAGCTGCATGAAAGGACAGGAGCAAAGCTGGCAGGCGAGAAGTGAGGTGTGCCTAGGTCACAGCAACACAAGCAGCCCAGAGTGGAGAAAACGACGAGGAGAAGCTGATAGGGATTCCAAGATTGGACAAAATTTCTGTTGGGAAATGAGTGTATGGTGAACAGAGTGCATCAGTGGACAGTTGGACGATTGATTGTTGGGGTAACAGTGCACAAACTGGACTCTGCACCGCTAAAGGTTGTATCCTCCAATTCTGTTTTTGACGGACTTTTAGAGTGTTGACTGTGTGTTTTCCTTTTTAATATAAAAGAAATTTGTTCTTCATATTGTTAGATATTGTTTATGTTAATTTTTCTTTTTCATGTACTTATTATTGTCTAGTGTAATAGAAGTTATTGTTGCTTTCCTGAAATTACTGTTGTGTCTTTTATTGTGTGTTTACTCACCGCCCAATTTAAAGAAACCTGTGTGCTATTATTGGTAAATTTCAGGAGTTCCCAGTCTCTTGATAAAACTGGGTGGCGTAGTCGGATTTGGTGGTAATTATCTCTAATTAACAGTATCTACCCTTAACTCTCAAATGAACATGGGCAGTTCACCTGCCCACCACAGGGCACACACACACAGGACAATTTAGGATCGCCAATGCACCTAACCTGCATGTCTTTGGACTGTGGGAGGAAACCGGAGTACCCACAGACACGCAGACACAGGGAGAACATGCAAACTCCACGTAGGGAGGACCTGGGAAATGAACCCAGGCCTCCTTACTGTAAGGCAGCAGTGTTACCACTGTGCCACCGTGCCACCCATGTAACTTATTCTAAAGGCAAAATATGCTACATTTATGACTGATGCCTTTATCCAACATACAACACTTAGACACTACTGGTTACATTACTTTTGCCCAGTGCCCCCACACTGCGCCGCACAGACAGGTGAAGTGACTTGCTCATGGTCATGGAGTGTCAGTGTCAAGACTTGAATCCACAAGTACCTTGACACAAAACAAGGTACTTAAGCAGCATGAAATCCAGTGGTAAAAAATATGTATCAACAATGATTCAATAGTTGGCAGTTTATATGTAAAGCTCACTGTCTTGGTCTTTTCTATAAAATAGTGCTTAAAATCTTAAATAATGCTTGTTTGTGTCTAAGATACCAGCCAGTGAAAATGCTCCATGAAGCATGTAATCCTTAAGGATCAGGAATGGGATAAAGAGCTGACCCAACAGCATTTAGAACACTCCTAACTTTCCATGTAAATTAAATCATTTTCCTGTTTTTATGTTACTTTTGTAAAAAAAAAAATTTTTTTGTTTCACAAAGGCTACAGTATGTTTTACTGTTGTAATAGACATATGTTGATTCATAACAAGTTCTTACAACCAAAATGGCTTTGGGCATTTTCCTTAAAATTGAAGAGGCATGTCCAAGAAGCAAACCCAAGATGTTAAAGGGCAACTGTAGGATCAACTGGAGCTACCGATCTATAGCTCTCAGATTCATGGTTATCCCAGTATGATAAGATTACTGGAGTCTATAAAATGCTTTCATGGCAGGTATAAGGGATTCTCCTCAATAAGGTTAGTAACACCATTGTGGCCATTCTGCATATTTTATATGAGATGACAAGTTTTGACCTTGATATCAATGACAGGACCATGCTACAAAGATCACCTTAAAGAAATAGAAGGGTAAGCATGAAAGATGTTGAACAATTAATTACATGAACAGTAAAGGCCTCTGATACTGAAATGAACATTAAAATGCAAAATGAGAAAATAAGTAAGTCCAGATTAAGCTATTACTGTATGCAATATATTGACAAATAAATTAGTAAGTAAAAGATTTGTAAAAGATAAGGTGAATCCAAAACACTCAAATGTTTTTAATACTCTATAATAAGACAAATACATCAAGAAAATTAAATTGTTAAAAAGCTGTGCTAAAGTGAAATATATTGTCCATTAAAGAAAGGGACAGAAATAGGGGAAATAAATGTGAAGCACCCATTCAGGCATTTAATTGGCAATATTCCAGAACAAAGGCAGAATGACATGACCAGGTGTTGGTCATCTATATTCTGAAAACTGCTTTGTGCATTCTGTAAAGTACAACTATTATTTTACAATGTAATTCCATCCAGACATTGTTTGGCAGTAGATAATTTTGTGCTTTTAATGTATAGTGCCAATTCAGCAATATTTTATTGTCAGTCAATGAGAAGTGACCCAGAATTCATGGATTGGTCACCAAAAAGCCATTGATAAAGCTGGAAATTTCATCTAGTAAATTAAAATAGAGAAAATGCACCTGACCTCAAAAGAACATCTTTGGAATGTACAAGCAGAAACATAATATTCAATTACCTGAAGATTTATATAAAGAGACTCAAGGAAAGCATTTCATAAAGAATGGCTTTGTTGTTTCTGCATAACATAGGTAAACAAAAAACCTTATTTAGGATCTCCACTATAGAATATTTAAGACATTATTTCATAGAGTAGTAACTGTTCCTTTATTATGGTCATTTTAACCATGGGTGAAAATGTGTATTTGGTGTTTTTGGATATACTACATTAATATTATATAGATTTTCAAGTCTAGTTTCATTTTTAACACTAAGTTTCCTTTCTGTTCAGTTTTGTGTTCAGGCCAATAGTATCTCACTTTTGAATTGCTAATAACTGTCAAGTGGCTGTGGCTTGGGTGAAATTCACTTTGTTTTTTAACCAGGATTTATTGCTCAAAACCTAATCTATCTTTAATTGTGAACAAAAGCAGCCCAGTATATAGTGCCTTGCTTTCATTAATTGTTCATCAATAAAACATCAATGCCAGAAATCTATTAAATGATGCTTTGTCCATGCATAACTCTTGGGGCAGAAAACCATAGGTTGATGCACTTAATAAATATTTATACTAATTATGTTATTACTTACCTTGGAAGTAACATTCATGTCTCTGGTGACTCTTCCTATGAAGTCAGTAGATGGATTGGGAGAGCATGGGGGTTCATGAGGTCGTTGGAAAGGGGTGTGTGGCACTCCCGATATCTATGCAAAAGGATGAAGGTCCAAGTCTTTAGAGTCCTGCTGCTTCCTGTCTTGCTATAAGGTTGCAAGACATGGACACTATCCAGTAACTTGAGAGGAACACTGGACTTTTTTGGTACTGTGTCTTTCTGGAAAAGCCTTGGGTACCGTTGGCTTGACTTTGTGTCGAATGAGCGGTTGCTCATGGAGTCCCGAATGAGGCACATTACCTGCAATTTGAGGGAGCGTCAGTTACGACACTACAGCCATGTGGCACGTTTCCCAGAGGGTGATCCGGCTCGTAAGATCCTCATTGTTGGGGACCTGAGTGGCTGGACCAGACCAAGGGGTCGCCCATATAACACCTGGCTGCGGTAGATAGAAGGCCATTTCCGGAGGGTGGGACTAAACCGCATGTCTGCCTGGGGGATTGCCAACCGGGATCCCGAGTTGTTTCGTCATGTAGTTGGTGCTGCAATGCATTGTACCACTGCATGCTCCCCAACTTGACTTGACTTGACACCTTCTACGTAAGCATTTTAACTGACATGGTACAGTGGAACCTCGGTTCACAAACGTCTCGGAACACGTACAAATCGGTTTGCAACCAAAAAGTTCGCAAAACTTTTGCATCTGTTCACGACCACAGACTCGGTACACAAACAAGCCAGTTTCCCTTTCCATTTGGGCGCCGATGATTTCTGCACGTGTTCAGTCTCTCCCTGTGCATTCCCTGTGCAGCGACAGAGAGAGAGCGAGAGAGAGAGAGAGAGACACATACACACTCTCACATGAGAGAGAGAGACACACACACACACGAGAGAGAGAGACACACACACACACGCGTGCAAGAGAGAGAGAGATGGCTGGATGCATAAGGGTTGTTTTTAAAGAGACAGATCCGAGCATTGTTTTAACCTCGTTGTATTTAATGAAGACTTTTTTCTATTGGATTTTAACCTCCACTTCACTTCTGTTTACAGCGATCGGTTCGTAGCGTGCATTGTTGCAATGTTACTTTTCTTGGTGGTTTATTATTTTTCAAATGTTCATTTTTTTCTCTGTGCTTAAAACTCATTAATAAAAGTGTTTTTAGCAAGTGGTTCGTAGCGCTGCAGTGCAAACTCTTACAGAGTTAGTTTTCTCTGTTGTTCAAGGTTTTCTCAGTGTTATTCAATGTTTTTACATTTAGTTTACTATTACGCTGTGCATTCTGTGGTGTAATTAACTATATTTGTGCTTAAAAATATTTAAAAAAATATATTTACATACAGTTTGTACAGTCTGGAACGGATTAATTGTATTTACATACAATCTTATGGGGGAAATTACTTCAGTTCACGACCAAATCGGTTTACGACCAGAGTTTTGAAATTAATTATGGTCGTGAACCGAGGTTCCACTGTACATTTGGACCAAGAATGCACAATGACTTTCTGAACTACTGATATAAAACAGTGTAGCTAACAATTCAAAAATAAGAAAAACAGGTGCTGTGTTTATGCAATGCCACACTGCCTCAAATGACACAAAAGTCAAGTGAATGCATTCTGGAAAGTTCAGTACCAGCAAGAGAAAGTAAAATGTGACAGAGTAAAGTGTATTTTCATTGATATCAATTTGCGCATAGGGATCTTAAGAAAACTGAGGACCAAAAAAAAAAGATCAGAAGTGTCAACATGCGATATGAAATGAATAACCCGTATTGCTTTTTCAATATTATTCAACAATTCACATAAACACATACACTCAGCATGGAGGTGCCACTTAGCCTAACATGCATGTCTGTGATGTGTACAGACGTTGGAGCAATGAAAAGAAAAAAAAAATCAATTCCTGTGGTGATAAGACAAAAGTGCTAAACATGGAGCCGCTTGGTAGACATCCCATAATAAATGATCACCAACAGAATCCTCAGTTTAATGATGTAAGTGATTGATTGGCACTTCATGAGCCATACACAGCCTACCCTGTTAGGGTGTGTTGAAATGCACCATCAATCTGAGGTGTAGACTGCTTTTCATTTGTACATGACACACAGGACAAGAGATCATGTAGGGCTAGTTAATACAGTAATTATGTCTGTTTTATTTATTTAAGTTTTTAAATAAACATTTGTAACAAATGACATTTCTGGCAGCGTCATTATTAAAATAAAAATATTTAACTTTATTTTTCCAAATCAAATTTTCAAATTAAAGGTTCCTGCACCAAAAATTTGACCTTTCTGTAACTAAAAACAAGAAACGTTAAAGGAATTTTTGAAAATAAGGTTTCTGTTTTTTTTTTTTTAAATAAATTAAGATTCTCTGAAAAAGAAATTCTCATGTTAACTTGTTTAAAAGAAAAGTTCACATTTCTCTTTTTTAGACTCTGGGAATTAACATGACTTTTAGCCTCATTTTTTTTTTCCTTAGACAGTTCAATCAAACTTAAAATATTTTCTTTTTCTGAATGTGTATCTGCAAATAAATCTTTCTAAAACAAACCTTTAGAAATTGCAGTTACTGTATGCCACAGTTCAAATCCTAAATCTTGACCTGCATACTCTCAAGGATCTGGTGATAAAAGAAAAGCCTGCTAAAATACTTGATGGAATATTCGTGGTGTTTTGAAAATGAAAGATGTTTTATTATAATTTTCAATGTGTTGTTGATGTTTAGCAGATCAAATACATTTTAAATAAGAAGTGAAATAAACAATTACGGCTAATGTATTTGCTAGTTAACTTCCTGGATTGTTATGGAATATGGAAATCATACAGAATGTTGTTATCTGACAGAATTGCATTTGCCAGCAAAAATACATACTGTTTAGGTTAAAATGTTTTTGAAATGAGGAAATGAAGATTTTGAAATATATCTTTTTAAATTGTGATAAATGGCTATTACATTTATCTACTGCACCAAAAGCTTGTATGAGTTTTTATTTTCTGTCGCTAAAGTGAAATCTTTTAGGAGAGTACATTTTTCTGTTTGACGTTTTATAAAATGCCAGTTCTGTACATCAGTGGTTCTCAAAAAACAAAAACAACAACCTTTATTTATATAGCACAAACAATGTAGCTCAAAGTTCTTTACAAGGTGACAAAAAGAAACTTGTATAAAAAAAAATAACATTAGGCAATAATATTAAAGAGTAAGCAACAAAGAAAAAGGTAAGGCTAGATAACCAGGAGGACAGGAAAAAATATACGTAATACTCCAGTTAGGCTGGAAAAAAAATCTGCAGGGGTTCCAAGGCCAAAAAAACCATCCAGCCCCCACTGGGTATTCTACCTAATAAAATGTTCCTAAATCAGTCCCCTTTCTTTTCATGCTTCATATGGTAAGGTTTTGATGTTGGTCTTGTGGACAGCTAGGACACCCACCTTCAATCCATCAATGCAGGAGGCTCTATGGCACCTTGATCATGTGATGGTGGCACAGATTACCATCACAAAAGAACCAGAAAAGATAAAGGAGAATAGTACAGATTAATACAGATTGCAAATCCCAGAAGAATATGGTTTTTCTATGCCCATGTAGTCTATCAGGAATATAACTAAAATATAACTATGAATAAAACATATTAAAATAATGGAGTTTTAGCAGTTTTTTTTTAAATGATGCATAGTACTAGCCTGGAGAATTTCTGTTGGTAAAATATTCCAGATTATGGGTGCATTACAGCAATAGTTCACCTTACCACTTCTTACAACTTGGAGTGTAGGGGGATAGGCATTCGAAAATATAGGATGGGGCGAGATTATTTAAGGCTTTGTAAACCATTAGTAATATTTTAAAGTCAATTCAGAATGACACAGGTAACCAATGTAACAAAGCAAAAACTAGTGAGATGTGCTCAAATTTAGTTAAGATTCTGGCTGCTATCCTTCTGCACTTATTAAAATGATTAATGTCTTTGTAGGGTAGTCCTATTAGGAGTGCATTACAATAATCTAGTCGACTAAAAAGAAAAGTGTGAACTAATTGTTCAGTCAGTCAGTCATCATCCAACCCGCTATATCCTAACACAGGGTCTGCTGGAGCCAATCCCAGCCAACACAGGGCGCAAGTCACTAATTGTTCAACATCTTGTAAATTTATAAGAGGTCTAACTTTTGCTATATTCCTTAAATGGAAGAATGCAGTCCTAGTAATCAGGTTAATATGCAAGTTTAGGTCAGAGTCAATGATACCCCTAAATTCTTTTACGTCTGTCTGATTTTTAAACCTAAGGGATCAAGTTTATTTCTAATACCCTCACTATATTCTTCTTTGCCAATCACCAAATATTCTGTTTTCTCCTATTTAGTTTGAGAAAGTTACTACTCATTTATTCGCAAACAGTGTTAAGACATTGGATCAGAGAGCCAAGAACATCAAGGTCATCAGGCGCTACTGATAAGTAAAGCTGTGTGTCATCTGCATGGCTGTGGTAACTCACCTTGTGCTTTGAAATAATCTGACCCAGTGGAGGCGTGTTAATTGAAAAAAACAGTGGACCCAGAATAGATCCTTGTGGTACACCACATACAATATCAAGGATTTCTGAAGTACATTCACCATAACTAACAAAGAATATTCTACTTGTTAAGTAAGACTGAAACCAGTTTAAGATGCTGCCAGGGAGGCACACCTACTGAATAAGGTGATTTATAAGAATATTGTGGTTTATAGTGTCAAATGCTGCACTCAAGTCTAAAAGACCAAGAAGAGGTATATGACTTCTGTCCACACTGACCCGCAAATCAGTTACTATTTTAATGAGTGCAGTTTCTGTACTGTGATTTGTTCTAAAACCTGACTCAAGCTTTTCAAGAATAGAATGTTGAATAAAGTAGTAATTTAGCTGCTTAATTACTGCCTTTTCTAAAATTTTACTTAAGAAAGGAAGGTTAGAAATTGTCCTAAAATTGTTGAAAACAAAGGAGGCATTTAACAACTGCAGTCTTAAGACAGTCAGGGAAGACCCCCATATCTAATGATGAGTTTACTATGTCAAGTACACTATCACATAACATATTAGATACTTCTTTGAAAAAGCCTGTTGGTACTGAGTCATGGATGCAGGTGGAGGGATTTCAGTTTTGGGCTTTTTCAATGTAGTTCTGCTGAAGGAATTTAACTTACTTAAAATAGAATGCTGGTATTCAATCGGATTAACTTTGGGAGGCTATTCTATAATATATTTTTTTTTGAATAATATAGCAAAAACCTTAGAAGTTTCACTAGTAGTTTTTTTAGGAGGCATTCCATTATGAGACCTTGGTTTAGAAGATGATCAATAGTTCAGAATAAAACTCTTGGATTACCAAGGCAAAGCTCTCACTGACTCATTTATCACTAATTCTCCAACTTCCCATGTAGGTAGAAGGCTGAAATTTGGCAAGCTCATTCCTTACAGGTTACTTACAAAAGTTAAGCAGGTTTCATTTTGAAATTCTACACGTAACGGTCATAACTGAATCCTACTTACATACATATATACACCCATAGCCTGCAGCTCGGTCGCCATGTGAGGTGGCGTTACGTCCCTGATCCCCACGCCTCCCACGTATTTGGCTGCCTGCCTATATTGCGTCCCCCTTCCCCATGCCTCAAACGTAATTGGCTGCCTGCCCATATAAGGCCGTCCGTCGCTCCGGTCTCTTCATTCCCTTCCTTGTTTCGCCGTGGTATTCAAGTCTCCTTGCTGATAACTGCATCCTTTTTATTTAATCCACGGCTTCTCCGCTGTTTTATTGTTCATTTATTACGATTATAGTTATTGTGTAGGTATTTTAGACTTAGTTTACTTTTCAGGTACCCATTTCCTTTACCGTTCCAACCGTACTCTCGTTAACATGTCTATCGAGGTGATCATCATCGATCAAAGAACTGTTACATACCGAAACTCAAACCGATTATGACAGCAGCAATCCAAGCTGTGAGAAAACAGTAAAAAGGAGACGTGTCAGATGTCGTGGTACATTTTCTGATGCAGCTAGACGGAAACAACTTTATGACGCTGCCGCCAAATAATTACAAAAAAATCCACAAGTTAATAGAGACGCAGTTGCTAAATACTCGCAGGCAAATCCACAAGTTCATAGAGACGCTGTCGCTAAATATTCGCAGGCAAATCCACAACTTCATAGACAGGCCATTACTAAATACTCACAAGCAAATCCACAAGTTCATAGAGACCCTGTCGCTAAATACTATTAACTAAAGTTAATACCGGGAATACCTGTTAAACATCTTAGATTCACGAGTACCGATTTGGGTGGTGAACACTTTGATGAATGAAACCTGTTATCTTTACAACGGTTGACAAACATGGAATGTAACTTGAACACAACACGTCCTCCAAATATGAACCTGATTGAAAGAAATAATGATAATCAAATCCTTGATGACAGCAACACTCATAACAGTCACCAAACAATTACATTGACAGCCATGTTATGTTATTTTTAAAATGTTTCTTTTTCTTTTTCATAACTTCTTTAACACACTACTCCTCTGCGAAACACGGGTATTTTGCTAGTCATTTATAATTTGAGAGAAAAAGGACTACATTGTTATATTCAGTTATTTTATCCTTCAGTATTTCATAGTGGACTATCAGTTTTTTTTTCCATTTACACTCAGCTCTCTGTCATGTTCTCTTTAAATCAACACTCTTTGTGTCTTCCAAAGTATAATAGTGCTGGAGGATTTCTTAACTGTCTTTTCAGGGGCCACTATGTCAGCTGTGGGCCACAGAAACTTCCATAGGGTCACAAGATGACTGAAAATAACTATTAAATGGAAGCAAAATACAGAAATCACTAAAAATCAATCTCTATACCAGAGTGTCAGACTTGTCTTTTTTAAGTGACCTGCTTTATCAATATCCTAAATATGTTATATTGCAGCACAGAATTAATGTTCTTTTTGTATATTTTACCCATAATTCAACTGGAATCTACACCAACCACTATAATTCATTTCCAGTGTCCACTTGCTTTATTCTACGTAAGCACAGGATACTGCAGCTACTAGTCTGTAGTTGAAATTGGAACATTAAATAAATGAAAACAAGGTGACATGCCATACTGCCAAAAAGAACTTTAGTGTTATATCATGATGCCAAAGACATGTCAGTCTCACAAAAGATATGGTAAGTCAGCGTTATACATGCTACTTCACTCACTTTCCATGGATGGCCACTGGTCATCCTGTGGTTTAACTGACTTCTGCCACCATCCCACATTATTCTTTTGTCTTTTCGGCTGACTTGTTTGTTGAATGTGGAGGGAAAATGCCTTTGAATTTTCACACATGGCTATCGCTGATGGAAACCCTCCAGTGCATTCTGAATCCAGAGGGTAACGAAGTAGCTTCTGTAATTAGGTTATGAAAACATAATATGCAGTGATCAGTTCTGTATTTTAAAAATAACTTTATTTTTTGAAATAATTAATAATGCTATGCACAATTTAAAAAGTACTACTTAAGCTAAATGAGGAGCTTTTGTTATCAAAATTACTGTCAGTGACTAATTTTGAATTTTGGTAATTACTGGTTATTATGTATCCCTAAAAATGACAACTTGTTTTGTTTAATGTTTACAAAATTCAAGCAAAAGTAAAAATAATGTTTATTTAATACAAACACACAGGCTGTTTTTGAAAATTGCCTTTAATTATGTATTATGTTTTAAGAAATACAGGCAGTGTAATAGCACTAGTAGTAAATATGTTTTTGATCATAAATTTAAGTTTAAAAACAAGCAGCTTTGTCAATAATGCAGAAAAAGTACAATAGGGGAAATATGGCCTTTACAGGGGGGGTCATATTTTCTTGTGGTACACTGAGGAACCTTGGAGGAATAAAGATTGAGTACCACTGCTGTGCATTATTTTTCTAAATGTATTAGCTATTACCATACATATGCCTTTTAATAAATTAAATTTCCCTTGAACAGGAAATACTCTGTGATGTATTTATTACCTCATGGGTGAATTACTGCAATACTCTTTCCAATGGTTTTCCACCAAGAAGTATCAGCTGCTAATGTTCTAAATTTCTACTGTTGGACTTTGTGCTTTCCTTAAATCAAATGTACACTTGACCTTTTACCTCACTCAGCTATGTTATTTCCTCTCCAATATTGAATTATGTTTAAATTTCTGTTATTTGACTTTTGAATTTTAACAACACACTTTTCCTCTCACCACTACTTGCTTCATGTAGACCTGCCAAAATTAAAGACCTTATTATGCTAACCTTCAAACTATTCCAAAGGATCTTGTACAATCATTTATCTTTGTATCTTCTATTACCAACCTTAGATCTAGATGCATGAGACCCCATCAGAGTTCATGTTTGTGCCTGACAATCCACCTTATTATACTGATGACTGTCCTGTTAGAATACTCTGCCAGTGAATCTGCCCGTACATTCAATTTACTTACTTTTGTAGGCTTTTTCCCAGGGTTTATTTTTCACATTCTTCATATAATTGAATGCTGCTCTGTTACATTTTTAGGTTATATCTAATATCTTTTGTGCCAAAATCTATAGTGTAGAAAATGACTGATTGACTGACAGTTAAAGAACCTTGCAAGAAGATTACAGAAAAATGCTCCAGAATGTGGTATTATTTATTACTTAAATGAAAACATTTCCTAAAGAAAATGGGATAAGTCTTGATGCTGGAGGATGGCAGTGGTTGCAAGTTTCCCCTTATAGAAATCTTTGAATTCTGAGTGACATAAATGTGAATGTTCATTACAATTTTACTGCCTCTGACTCTAGCACATTTTTATGCTCTCAAATACAATGCCAGTTTGTGCTGATATTTGGTAGAAAGGATGAGATACTTTTTTTTATAAATGCAGAAATGAGCAACCAATAAGAATTAGTTGCAAGTAATTCTCTTACATGACTGAAATTGACGTATTGCATTCTTGCAACAAAAGTGGACATTCGGACCTGTTTTCTCCTACTTCTGCCCTAAAAATATAGCTGTCAGAGAGCTGACATAATGTGACAGGTAATGCCTGAAAAGTGCCAGTGAGGGTAGGGTAAATGTTTCACTATATCAGCGAAAGATTTAGGAGGAATCCATGTAGGTGCTCATAAGATACAGACATAATCAAAAAGCCATACTAGCAATTTAGATGCTGTTGTGGAGAGACAACTACTATTTCAGTAAGTTCTTGGGTTTATAAATGACGTACAGTAGGTGTGAGGTTATTGGTAGAGCAATAGCCAATGTCTGGAGCGACAGTGACAGAGAGAGAAAAGGAAAAGTGTTAATGCTATTAGGTGGCAGAAACGTTGGAAAGGTACTTCACTAGACAATCGGAGCATATGCTTAGTCTATGAAGGAGGCAATAATGCTGGCATGTTTAGATTTAAATAAATCATTATTCTGATACAATTATGAATTGCCTGACTTTGTTTAAAGTATATAGATACTAAAATCTGGAGTCAGTAAATCTTTACATGACAGAGTAAAACTTTAGCTATAAAATAAATTGGTCTTAAAGGATCTGTATAAATTAGGCAGAACTTCTGGTCATATTTATTGCCTTAATCACCTTTTTATTAAATTTAAACTTCTATAGTTTACATGTCTTATAAATTGTTTTATAGCCAGAATGATTAATAAACTACAAAATCTCTGCTGTTATTTATTAAAAATGAAACAGTAGAATACAATAAGACCTATTAAATACAGTGCAGAAACAGGATCAATAAATGAATAATCAGACATGTTACACCCATCTGCCTCCAGTCACATCTCCCCCCTATTCTTGTACTTCTTCGGCCAACGGTAGCCAAATTTCTGCCAGCACCCTGTTGGCTAGCAGTATTGGTGGCAGTCGTTGTTAACCTGGGGCTCAACTGATCCAGTATGGAAATTTGTATTGTTGTCCGCATATTGATTTGGCAAAATTTTACACCGGATGCCCTTCCTGACGTAACCCTCCCCATTTATCCAGGCTTTGTACCGGCACGAAGAAACACACTGGTTTGTGCATCCCCTGTGGCTGGGTTTGCATCCCCTGTGGCTGGCTTTCACTAATGTCTTTGTATTGTTTGCTAGAAGTGTATCATTCACTCTGAAACACCTAAAATGCATAAATCATATTTAGCAGTCAAGTCAAGTCGGGGAGCAGGTACTGGTACTGGTACAGCGTGTTGCTGCACCCACTACACAGAGAAACAACTCGGGATCCCGGTTTGCAACCCCCCAGGCAGACACGCGGTCCAGTCCCACCCTTCGGAAATGACCCTCTGTCTGCTGCAACCAGGTGTTACATGGGCGACCCCTTGGCCTGGTCCAGTCACTCGGGTCCCCAACAATGAGGATCTTACGAGCTGGGTCACCCTCGGGGAAATGCGCCACATGGCCGTAGTGCCGTAACTGATGCTCCCTCATAATGCAGGTAATGTACTTCATTCGGGACTCCATGAGTAACCGCTCATTCGACACAAAGTCAAGCCAACGATACCCAAGGATTTTCCGGAGAGACACAGTACCAAAGGGGTCCAGTCTTCACCTCAGGTCACTGGATAGCGTTCATGTCTCGCAACCATTTAGCAAGACAGGAAGCACCAGGACTCTAAAGACTTGGACCTTCGTCCTTTTGCATAGATATTGGGAGTGCCACACACCCGTTTCCAGCAACCTCATGACCCCCCCATGCTCTCCCAATCTGTCTACGGACTTCACAGGAAGAGTCACCAGAGACATGAATGTCACTACCAAGGTAAGTAAACCTCTCAACTAGGTCAACACTCTCTCTGCAAACAGACACACTGCTGATGGCTGTGCCCAAGAAGTCATTAAAGGCCTGGATCTTGGTTTTTATCCAGGACACTCGCAAGCCCAGACACTCAGACTCCTCGCTCAGTCTTTTGAGCGCCCCAATCAGAGCCTCCATTGACTCTGCGAAGATCACAGCATCGTCAGCAAAGTCAAGATCCGTGAATCTTTCTTCACTAACAGATGCCCTACAGCCGCTGGACCCCACGACCTTGCCCAACTCCCAGTCCATACAAGCATTGAACAGAGTAGGAGCAAGAACACACCCCTGACGAACCTCAGAATCTGGGAAAGTCGCAGAGGTCCTGCCTCCACTCTGCACAGCACTCACAGTAGATAGATAGATAGATAGATAGATAGATAGATAGATAGATAGATAGATAGATAGATAGATAGATAGATAGATACTTTATTAATCCCAAGGTACCAGTGTACAAGCCAGCCATGATATCCAGCAGCCTCGAGGGGATCCCGCAAACCCTCAGGATGTCCCACAGGGCAGCTGTTTATTTAGCAGAGTCAGAATAAATACATTTTTACATTTTCAAAAAGTTTCATTTTCCTCATTCACATCACTACACAAGACCCATAAAGAGAAAAATGCCATTTTAGTATGGATTAATGGTGAAAATGAAAAAGTAAAAATGTATATTCAGATTTATGCATGTTTGTGTGGACTAGGTATTTGTAATATTACTTGCTTCTTCCAGATAAATGAATGATATTCTATGTGAAGATGTATATCTGAAAAATACAATTGGAAATACCCAACATTATTACCTTATCGTTGTATCCAATGTCTTATCAGACATGAAACCATTTTTTTCTCTGCAAGAAAATTAGTTTAGCAATCATTTATAATCCCTGCTTAGATTTTTTATGACCTTACCAAAAATAATTTAAAATGTATTGACCAATATAGCCATAGCTAAAAAAAACTGGAGTAACATCTACTTAAATTCATTGGTAACAGAATGTGTTACATATACACTCCATGGAAAATAACTAAGACATGTTCTGACTTCTATTTGGATTCTTGACTTTTTTAAGATAATATATACTTTTATATGTGCACTCTAATTTTTACATACACATACATTTGTTTTCTTAATACAGCAGAACCCCAATTTAACATTCCAACATTTTGAATGGTGAGTGGTGGTAATGGTTACATTTTGTAGTGGTAATGAACATTTTTGCAAAATTGAAACATATACTGATCTTTTTCATTGTTTGTAATGTACTGCAAACTGTAATAAAATCAATTCTCATTTTTTCATCCTGCTTGTTAAAGTTTCAGATTTGCTAGCAGCTTCTTATTGTGAATTAAATTTGGGGTAGCTGAGATACAACCAAGTTGAAAGAGATAACATTATAGAATCATCAAAACAAGTTACGGTAAATGATGCAAGCTTAAAATACCCAGATATTTACGTCAAAAGATAAACCTGGAATCATAGCATAAAATTCCAAAGTCGACTTCTTAAATGGCAGCAATATGATGATGCCATGTCTCAGAAACCTCTAAACTGTGGGATCAATAATGGGCACTGTTACAATAAACAAGATACAAAACAGTACACCAAGTGACTGAACCCACAGTAAAAAACAAAGAAAAAATGATAATATATATTAAACTAAAATAAAAATTAATTTTGCATTAAAATGACACCAAATGGCCCAAATAGGTTCCAAACACATTCAAGTTTTGCTTAACTCATCAGGTTAATTTTGGTCAGATTACTGATATTAAACATATGACATACTGTAGTTCCACTGCGCTGTCCATAAACTTCTTATTTGACAAAACATTAAACAGAGGATATACATTTCTGATATCGATAGATAAGGGAATATGCAAGTAAGCATTTAATTGTACTGTTGTGCATAAGAAAGTGTATGAATCATGAGGGCGAGATGAATGAATAGATTGATGCTAAATAATTCACACTTAATGGCAGAGAATTGTGTCAGGTGCTGACTGGTGATGTAAGACCTGATGAGTTAACCATGAGCTTGAGTGGTGGGCCGTCAGGGCCTGCAAGGCCATCTCTGCTGGCCTAAAAAAAATATCTGAATCACAAACTGATGTTAATTATATTTTGTCCATGAATACTTATTAAATAATTCCAAATAGTCTGTCCACTTCCTTTCATAGCTTTTCCGATGGTTGTGCTGCTTCCAGACATGTATTTTCGTATTAAAACATTTAACCAATCACATTTCAGCCATCATTTGTTGCCAGGCAGAGAGGCCTTCACAATCCGTTCTGCAGGCCCTCTAACACTGAATAAATGTCGATTAAACTGTTGCTTCAACCAATCAGATTTTGAGTTGGTGTCAGTAGGGCCCTCTAGCAGGCGTATGGCAACGTCACCGTATTCAGACCCATTGATTGGATAGAAGCCGATATAAGGAATTCTACGAGGCCACTGAATGCACCGCAGTCGCTCCGAGCGCAAGATCCTTGCACGCACTACCGCCAACTCCATGGCAGGATTCTGGACAATATTATTTGCCAGAAACAGACCAGATTTCAAGACCACGAAAAACTGATGTTTGTCACGCTCCTCGACCCCCAGAAGTTTCGGGAATACAAGAAAAACTTCCCGCATGCAGCCTTCTCCAGTTTAACACAAGAGCCACAGAGCGGTTTTTGATCTGTCTCGGCTAAAACAGAACTGACTGTTATGTATGCCATGGATGATTTTGCAGGAAAATCTCCCACTGATCTCCTTGACTTCCTTCATCAGAAAAATCTGAATGAGAGCATGGGGCAGGTGTTCACATTGGTATATTTGGCGGTGACCATTCCCGTGTACACTGCTTCTGTCGAGCAGACATTTTCAGCCCTAAAACTAATTAAAATTTATGCCAGAAATACGACAGGGCAGGTTCGACTTTCAGCATTAGCTTCGATGGCGATAGAAAGGGACTGAAGCGCACGGATAATCTGTACGACAGAGTAATTGGACTGTTTTTGAGGAAAGAGAGGAGGATGGATTTTATTTACAAATAATCCAAATTTTTGGTGAGTAAAATGTTGCGATTTTCCTAAATAATATTGCAAGTTTATGAGTTATTATTGATGTTTTTTATGTGTGTCGTGGCTGTAGCTGCAGCAGAAAGGAACTCGTTCACCCCTGGTTTGTCTATTCAATAAAGGCATTTATTGTGGCTACAGGAGTTATCTATCTGCAATGCAGCGGCTCTATATACTGTATTTCTGAGTTTATGAGGGGCGGATTGATTCAGATGGAGCACTACTGAAGGCCTAGGTGTGAAATGCACGGTCCACCACTGGACCAGATGATACGTAAATTCGATGAGCATTACAACCCGAAAATAAATGAAACTGTAGAGAGGTTCAGATTATAGTTCTCCCACTGCATCTCTCTAAATCCTCTGTGCAGGAACATTATCATAAGGCTTAACAATCTTAATGAGATGACCTTCTACGTGCACCAAACCATCCTTATTACGAAGTCTTCCTTGCTTTACAGCTGGCTGCTTCTTTCCATTCACCTTCCTACCTCTTTATTTAAACAGTTTTCCTTCTCACTTTTCCGCTCCTTCGCTGTCTTCTCCTTTTCCGTTTAATATACGCACCTCCTTGCCTTTTTACAATCAGCTCCCCTTATGTCACACCATGGTACGTTTAGCACAAGTTAATACCGGGAATGCTTGTTAAACATCTTACATTCACGAGTAGCGATTTGGGTAGTGAACATTTCGATGAATGAAACCTGTTATCTTTACAACGGTTGACAAACATGGAATGTAACTTCAAAACAACACGTCCTCCAAATACGAACCTGATTGAAAGAAATAATGATAATCAAATCCTTGATGACAGCAACACTCATAACAGTGACAAAACAATTACATTGACAATCAGGTTATGTTATTTTTAAAATATTTCCTTTTCTTTTTCATAACTAGTTTAACACACTACTTCTCCGTTGCAAAGCGCGGTTATTTTGATAGTGGTATATAAGCCTATATATAGCCTTAAAAAATCTTTCTTCCTTCCTATATTTTTGGAGTGCCTATCCTTAAGTCATAACCTTAGATCTTCTAATGGTGGTCTGCTTAACCAAGCACAAAAAAGTGGTGAGGCAGCCTTGTTCTGTTATGCACCAAAAAATGTAGAATACTTTACCAATAGAGTTACGTGAAGCTAAAATTGTAGACCACAAAAAAAAAAAAACTCCTACGTAACTTCATTTTAGGGCTACACTTTAATAAGCTAGACATGCATAGATTTGTCATACTCTTCGATGAATATGCAATCTTTACTTTTCTTTTCTGAATAGTCATTGGGTTCCACCATCACCTGAACAAAGTCCTGTGCAGCCACCTGTGATGTTTGAATGTTTAAATGAACACTTGGAAGACACATCAAGTCAAGCGTTAAAAACAAAACAAAACAAAACAAACAACAGCTTTTCATTATTGGGACTGGATGGTCTTTTGGCCTGGAACCTTTACAGATTTAGTTTTTTCCACAATTTAACTGGAGTTAGTTTTTTGTTTGTTGTTTTTTTTTTCTTTCCACCATGACCATACGATGAGACCATCAATCAGAGACCTAAAAAATTCTATAATAATATACAGTATATCTTTTGTAAGTTTGTATTACACATTATTATTATCTATTAATCTTATCTAATTTTAACTTGTTTTTCTTTGCATGTAACTATTTCTTTGATACCTTGTAAAACAGTTTGAGCTGCATCCTTTGTATGACATTGTACTATAGAAATGTTGTTGTTGTTAATCAATCAAACCAATCAAATAATTATTTTTTTTCTTTGGCAATGACATTGATTAATTTGATAATTTGCTTGAATCTCCTAGTTCATTTTCTTTTCCTTTCTTTGCACGTGAGGTTTCTGCCCATTAGACTTTTATCAAGGTGACTGAAGCACACTTGTTTAAAGAAACAGAATGATACAATTTATTAATAAACAGAAGGATTAGAGAAACATGGAAACTACAGCAATAAACACTATTTATACACCTGTGTATTTTTGGGTATCGACTCATTAGGACTGAGATGTTGACAGTTATTTTATTTTTGGAATTATGGACATAACATTGAATTTTAATAACATCTTTATCCTCTTTATTTACATAATGCTATTTTGAAGATCACATAATTGCAGTTGTCACCCTAATGATGTAACAGACGTTGAGCTCTAAATACAATGGAGATCTCTTGGTGGATAAACCTAGAACTCTTTGGTATTATGATAAGATTGTTTTTGTTTAAATCAAGCAGGCCCTTGCAGTAGGATTGTGTGATTTGGTTTGTCTTTCAAATTCCACTTTGTCCTTTATCTAACTGTGTTAACCGTCATCCATTCTCTGACTAGGTCTTTGATTTCTTTATCACCTACCAGTATTTTAAAGCGCTGACTACTTGTATTGTTGTGTTTATGGAAGCTATAAAGCACTTTTTAAACGTACTCTATAAATACAATTGACTTGACTTTTGTTCCTGGTTGCCTGGTTTGGCTTCATCTAACCATCTTCATGTGCCTGACCAGGTCTTTGATTTCATTATCATCTGCTGGTATTTTAAATTGCTGACCATAATCTTAAGGCACTGCACTTTGTCCTTAACAGCAACTGCTAATACTGCATATATCAATATAGAAACACAGAAGGCAGGAAGCAAGACAAATGGAATAGGCAAACATGTAACACACAGGAAATCATGCAACAGAGAGGAAGATGGACGTTCTTAGATTGTTTCCAGGTTTTTTAGATTTTCTTGGTTTTACATGCTTTTCAGTTTGGTGTTGCATTTTTTGATGTTTTTTATTGTGATGTGACAATTGGCTTGCCCTTCCTCAAATGCACAGCCTTGGGTGAGAGAAGCTTAAACTGTTTTAACTGTTGGTATTTCAAGGCTTTTGTTTTCAATGTAGTCAAATCAGAAGCTTGTAAAATCTAGAAACTTACCTGGCACAGTCACAAGCCTGTTACACAGGAACAACCAAGCATGAGAAAGGAATTCTTTACCTGGTTGTTAACAGACTATTTAGAGTTCTAATTTATCCTGTTACAGATAAATAGTTTTAAAATGCCAAGTCTTTTAGAATAATGTCCAAAGCCACATAGAGTTATGTGTCATTGCTTCAGGCTTGCACAGAGAATTGTGTTTGCGGTGGAGTGCAGTCTTTGCTTTTTGCCATTTGGTTCTTTGTCCTTGATGTGGTTCTGTCTTCCTGGGCTTGTTGTTAGGCTGTTTGTGTCCCCTACAGGTTTTTTTAGTAGTTCTTTCATTTCTTCTAAGGGAGTCAAAGCTTATAGGGCTGTCAGGAAACAGAGCCTGTTAAAGACCATTGAAGCATTCCTTGTGTGATTTTGGGCTATACAAGAAGTAAATTATGTTGTTGTTGTTATTTGTCATCTGCAACTTCATGGGGAAACCGTTGCGATTTCTGACAGACAAATTTAGGCATTTAAGTTCCTATATTGAAGTGATGTTGCTGCTTAGTCTTTCCAGACTTGACTCACTTACTGGCACAGCTTGGCTTGGAAGAGTCAATCTTAGAGCCAGCTCATGGCGTCCAGCTACAAAACACTATGGCAAGGAACTTCCAGATCAAAGAAAGGCTGTGGATGGCTTCATTTTCGAAAGAGAAAGAAGAGATGCCAGCACCACAGGAAGTTGTAGCCTCTGGTGACTGGATCAAGGTCCCTTCCAGTTACAGATCAAGCACCTACTTATAGGTGACTTATTTTGTCCGTCAGAGTCAGCTAGGGGTCAGCTGGTGGCTACAATCTTAAAATCAGTCATATGTATGTATTAACTCAAACCTAATTTACTTTTCTGTTAATAGATTACGTACACAGCTAAACAAAGTGTTTGTAGCGCTGCCATTTAATTTAGTGTTTACTCTGCAATGTGTGTATGGTAGGGTTCGTATGATTCAGCCTGCAAATTTGGCAATGAGAACTTTGCTCTACAACAGTAAGCTGAAGTAAACTTATTACAATTCATGCCGCAGGGAATGCTAATGTATACACATGCATTACACCAGTTTAACGTCACCAAATAATCCCCACTGACTTAGATTAGTCTAAGAAGTCAAGCACTTTGAGCTATATAATTAAATGTTGTTGTTGTTGTTAAGAAATGAAATGCAAATACACAGAGATGCAAAATCTACAAAAGAAGGTACTACAAATGGAAATCAAAATAGAGTCCAAATTCTATCAAGTGGAAATATTACTATTTTAAATAAACATGATTTTTTTCCATTGTGAAAGATTAACTTTCTTTTACTACTCTTAGTTGTACTTTTTCTCCTCCTCCTCCATCTCTGTCTCCTCCATGTTTCAGGAACATCCTCCTTTGGGATTTAAACCTGTACAATGAGATGACATGATTTATTGACAGATTCACTTAACTCTACACCATCTGAGTTGGTGTTGCAAACCCAAATGATTTTTCGTTTTTTCTACAGATCACTCATTGTACTGTACTGTAAATTTCAGTACAAGTACACTGTACATCAATGGACACATTCCGTTTCGCACATTTCCATTATTTTATAACCCAGAATCACACCCAAACCTGATTACATTCCAAATGTTAATAGATACCTAATAGATATTTTACTTTGTCTCTTGGCATTCCTATTTTTTCCAAACAAACACCTTTTAGATGCTCACGCTAGAATAATAAGCAATGCCCGATAACAAAGAATTCTGAAAATACACACATTTGCTCATCTTATTGTATTTCTTGTGAAATGTGCCATATCTCGATCTACATGTACCTTAAGTTTTGCTCTACCGTTACTGTACCCCATTTTAATTTTCAGAACATTACATTATACCAGCCACTGTAAAATGTGACACATGGGGCCACACACATTGACCTGCTTTTCTCATATTCAGGTCATGGTTGATGACATGGTCAACTAGTGTTGCCTGTATCTCATTTCACACTGTTTATCTCCTTCAAAGAGCCCTTCCACTTGCTCTATCTATGAACGTCAACCCACTTACCTCCATGGCACTATATAGGGTAGCAGGTAGTCACTGAAGCCTCTTCAGTTTCCTTTATATTAAGCTGACTAGTCACGTGGAGTAACAATGTCAAAACTCATTGGTTGAACCCTACCTGACAAGCGCGTCTAATTCATCCATTGTGTGCCTTTTCCCCTTATACCATACATGTACACTTCAAAGATACAATCTGTTGTGATAGCGGGGTTGTAGCAGCAGTAGCCATAGCCTAGTGGTCAAAATACTGTAAAAAGACTTGGCAATGTATGGTTTTTCACTATTTCTCCATTAAATATATTTAATGTAATTTCTATATAAGTACACCACACCTGAGATCACACATTCCATTTCATAGTTTGCAGTTTGGGAACAGCCCAGGATCACAGCCAATCTATTTTAAAATCCAAGTGAAAAAAAAAAATCTACCAGTTACTTGGTGTCCAAAGGATTACAATGATACTTTCACACTGACACCTCATACCTGCTCCTGCTGGTACATTAGGTCCCATCCACTGATAATATAGACAATAATACATATAAACAGAAACAAATTTTACATGCCTGGGAACTGAACCCATTACCACTGCTTTAAGAGCAGGTACCCTACTCACTACACCAACTTCACAACTTTCAAAATTCTGTCAATCATAAAATGGCCTCCATCTCCACCCAAACAAACTAAAAGTGAGGAAAGAACTCAACACAACTATGAGGTAAAGTTAAACAATTAGCTGCCACTTCAATCTCTAGTTCTTTATTCAAGTACGATAGTCTGATGTACTGCATCAACTCAGACAGAAACCAAGACCAGCTATGGTAGTGTAGTGGTTAGCATAAATGGTTATCAACCAGGAGGTGTGAGTTCAATTCCAATGTAAGACAGACAGATTATTCTTTAATAACAAATGTACCTTCCATTAGTCCATACCATGTCTGGTACTTTTTCCCATGATACACACTTAGCTGTATAAATTTCACTTAAATAAGCCTCATTCTACACTGACGGCTCAATGACTTCCACAATCGCAATGTGATTCTTGTTAGCTCAAAGCAAAAGGAGACCATCCACATTTATCAG
Organism: Polypterus senegalus; assembly: GCF_016835505.1. Taxonomy (NCBI): domain Eukaryota; kingdom Metazoa; phylum Chordata; class Cladistia; order Polypteriformes; family Polypteridae; genus Polypterus; species Polypterus senegalus. The sequence continues at coordinate 44,068,942 of NC_053158.1, forward strand.
CACAATCATGATATTCCCAGTGAGCAGCCACCAGAACAAATCATCAAGAATATCTCTTATAGCTCAAAAAGCAGAGCAGACCACAATAAGTGCAGATGGAGTACTTGAGATGTTAAGTATGAACCTGATGGGATCATTGATGTACTACAGTAGAACTTGAAAGGGGTTACAGTTTTATTTAATTGTCATAAATTAGAAATCCTTCTTCTAACTCGACTTATCCAGAGACAGGGATTCAGAGAAGATGGAGTGTAAAAAAAGTAATGGGGACAAGGAACAATCACTGAACAAGGCACCAGCCATTCCCAATGAGGACACACATCAAAGAACACTTTAGCATCAACAGTTCAACGAACCTGCATGTCTATGGACTGTGAGAAGAAACCAGGGAATCTGGAGAAAACCGACACAGGGAAAACATGCAAACTCCACAAAGGGCACAACCAGTATTTGAATCTCACCACTGAATGGATTTCAAAATCCCGCTGTTACCAAAATAGCCTTTCCTTTTCCTCTCTGCCCCTCTCCTCTCCCCTTCTTCTCCGACACCGTTGGTTGCCTCAATGTTGCTCCATTGTGTAGCAGTCAACTAAATATAAAGAAGCCTCTTCAGTTTCCTTTATATTCAGCTGACTGCTTACGTGGAGTAACAATGTCGAAACTCATTGGTTGAACCCTATCTGACAAGCATGTCTAATTCATCCATTGTGTGCCTTTTCCCCTTATACTTTAAATGTACACTCAAAAGATATAGTCTTTTGTGATAGTGAGCTTGTAGATGCAGTCGCTGTATCCTAGTGATCAAAATACTGTAAAAAGAGTTGGCCATGTACATTGTCACCCTGGAGGTCATGGGTTCAATCCCCTCTTCTGACAATTGATGGTTAATTCTTTTTTTACTTCAGTCTAATGCCTCTTACTGTTTTTGATTAATATCAGGAAAATAACTCCTCAATGAGGTTCAGAAAGGGAGAATATGGTGGAATGACAACAACAGAGAAGGTTGGGTGTTTTAGGAAGCAAACCTCAAAGTCTGACACCCCATAAAGAAGTTACATTGATAAGTGGGTCTAATTAATCAATTATGTGCCTTTTCCTCTTATACTGTTGTGACAGGCACCCGGCGTCCATGCCCAGCCGGGACGCCCCTGCACACTGTATTCAGGGGGAGCAGCCCTGGACAGTGCAATACCTCCCCCTGGACGCTAGATGGCCACCCCCCTGGGGTGGTGTAGTGCCTCGGTTTCCCACAGGGCTCCCTGGGAATTGGAGTTGGGGGCAGCCCTGTTGGGTCCCGCAGGTACCGCCAGGGGGTGCTGTGTTTGGGACTCCTGAGCCCGTGTGGGCAACAGCTTTATCACACCTGGAAGTGCCGCCGGATCTTGGTGATCAAACACCTGAAGCACTTCCAGGTGACCTATAAAAGGGAACCAGCAACCACTACTCATTGGCCAGAGTCGGGTGGAGGAGGACAAGATTGCTAGGGAGGACTGGTGGTGCCGCCAAGGAAGAGAAAAGTGATTGTGCTGTACTGGTGGTTATTGGTGCTTGGGACTGTGTTGTGGCTGGGGGGATTACGGGGAAGACGTGCCCTCCAGCTGAAGAGAAATAAAAGTCCTTTTATTTTACACGTGCCTCCCATGTCCAATCTGTGTCGGGTCAGGCGCTATATAGTGCCTTTTACACTGTATATGTACACTCAAAAGATACAGTCTGTTGCGATAGTGGGCTTGTAGATGCAGTCGCTGTATCCTAGCGGTCAAGTTACTCTAAATAGTTGGCCATGTACATTATGACCCTGGAAGTAATGGGTTCAATCCCATCTTCTGACACTTTATGGTCAATTCTTTTTTTTATTTCAGTCTAATGCTTCTTACTGTATTCGATTGCTTTCAGGGAAAGAACTTCTCAATGAGGTTCAGAAAGGGAGAATATGGTGGAACATCTACTGTACAACAGACAAGTTGTTCTAGTTGTTCCAGAAACCAAACCTCAACATCTGCCACCCCATGAAAACTTACATTGAAAGGCATGCAAATGAAGGGATGGATAGGCCACATAAATAGCACCACTAACCAAAAACTAAGAAGTGCTCCTGACAGGAATAAAGAGACAGGGTCGTGATTGGCATGTACAGTGAGGTGTGAAATGGAAGGACAAAGCTTAGGGAAGCTCAAGGAAGACACAAAGCTCAAAGGTTAGTACTCACTGTAAAGCTCCAGTGATGGTGCCAGGTGCTGTGTCTGTGAGTGTAGACATTTTTTCACTAGAAGTAAAAAAGGGAGGAAGAGAAAAGTAGACACAGAAACAATAATACTTGCCTAATGGTAAAAATAAAAACTAAATCTACAAACATTGCATAAAGAAAAGTTCTTACTTACACAGCACTTCATCTGATTAACAGCACTACAACTAACACCCACACTCTTATCAAACATCCCAGGCAAAGCTACAAAATAGAGCTAATTTACAAATAAGATGTCTTATTCTATGAAAAATAAATATTTACCAGAGTTTAATTCTGTATAACTATTTGTAACTTTGAGATAACACTCAAGAGATAGGTCTGTTTGAAGACCATACCATTTATCTGTTATTTGATTAGTATAATGAAAATGCTTTATAGCTGTGCAATGTAAATGAACCCAACTTGTAAAAGAAACTGCTCTGTTGAGACAAGTGAGTCTGCCATGCTGCACTAAACAAGACCACAAAGTGGCACCATTTTTTAAAAGTAACATCTTTGGATTCATGTTTAACAGCGGCTCATGACTATTCTTTATTTACGGAGCATTTCCCCTAACATAACCAATCATGGAATCCTAATAGGTCTCCATGAATCCTTTTCATTTCTGTTAACTGAAGTTTTTGTCTACTCTGTTCATAGGTTAAGAGATCACAGTAACTATGTGAGTGGGACCACTTATTACCATAACATCCATCCCTCCATTTATCCATCTATTCCTCTTCCAAACCTAAGCTTTCTAAACTTTTCCAGGGCATGGTCACGGGGCAGCTGCAGCCTGTCGCAGAAAGCAAACAGCACAAAGCAGGACATCATAGGACAAATACGCACAAACCCAAACACAGAGTCAAACTCGATACAATATACAATACCGTACATAAAACACCACATATATGTTTGTGCTCGAAATTTTAAGGGGGAGAAACCTCCACCCCAATTTAATGTAAGAATATCACAATGCTTTACACTCCAAGTGGGACCTCTTCATCCGTGATAAATTAAGAAATCAAACTTATAGAACCCTTACTTCTGGCACAAAATTGAGTCCTAGCTTTCTCTGCTTTGAAAATATCTGGTTCTAAAAACAACTGAGTTCAATTTTTACAAAATTTTATCATTTATTACCATTGTTTTTCACATTTTTCTGTCTGTCTGGTGATCTCCCATTATCTTCCAGGCTCCAATGACCATGACCAGACATCCCATCCGGATAAAGTGGGTATGAAATGTATGATATCATTGTGCCCAGTGTTCCTCAAAAGGAGTCTCAAGAAAATGATTAGCTCCTGAAAATCTCCTCAGAATGGCAGATTCACTCAGACTAACGTTTCTTTACTAAGCTGTTTTTGGAGCCAAATCCTTCTTATATACATCTCATATTGCAGTTTTAATACAATATGTTTGTATTTATTCTGTTGTTTGGCATCAGCAATGTGTTGTTTGTGCTCATTAGTGATGAGCGAACTTGGCTGAATTGTTTTTTACTTAACTTTGGTGAAATTGGGGAAATGTTTGGGAACTTTGCTGAATTCAGTCAAACGCATTGAAATCAGTGGGGAGGAAGAAATTGAACTTGAGTGGATTATGAAGGTGCAATAGTCTTTTAAGAGTTTCTGAGTACTAAGAACCTTCTTTGCGAATTGAGCTGTGGTGGTGGGTGAGGGGATGGGATAGCAGTTGATCAACACATTTACAACACAAAATACACTGACGGAGAGGTGCAAAGGGATTTAAGGTGGGCTGGGACTACAAATTTTTTCATAGTCTTTGGTAATTCTAATGTTAAAAGGATGTTTTTTCAGGTGTGGTTTTCTGTAACTCACGGATTGTATCGCAAGTTTTTGGGAAATATATGAAAGCACATGGCAAGGAACTAGTGAGATGTACATCAGTGAGACTGTCACAATTAGTTTTCTAAAAACTGGCCCTTAATCTGCTTTAGCAGTTCCCTGATTTCTGATAAGAATATTCTCCTTTGTCTGTCTGCTCCAGGTTTATGAAACCTATTTTTTTTCCTTGACCTCAGATTTCATGAATATCCCAAAAGCAATATTTATTTTTTCAGTTTAACATTAACTTTTCTTCTTAATTCAACATAAGTTTAAAACAACCCTATTTTTCCATAAGAAGCAGCCCACAAAATAGTTTCTAATATGTTTTCATGTTTTGTCATTTACCATTATTTTTATTTTGTTATAAAGCGAGAACTACTGTGCTTGCATAAATTAGGTAAGCAGGAGAAGGAGTTTAATGAATCAACTGACACTGTTCAACAGCTACTGTATATCACACTGTTAAAAGTGAAAAGCTTCTTTACTCATTGCTCTGTTTTGCCTCAAAATATGTCAGCTGCTATGTAGTATAATATATTTTGTGAGACTTAAATAACCAGTTTATAAATTGAAAGCCTTAGATGACTTTTGTTATTTACTTGTTGTTTCTAGATTGGGTGAAGGCTCTTTGGATTTACAGTGATCCCTTGCTATATCGACTTTCGCGGCTTCACTCCATCATGGATTTTAAATGTAAGCATATCTAAATATATATCACGGATTTTTCACTGCTTCGTCGATTTCTGCGGACAATGGGTCTTTCAATTTATGGTACATGCTTCCTCAGTTTGTTTGCCCAGTTGATTTCATACAAGGGACGCTATTGGCGGATGGCTGAGAAGCTACCCAATCAGAGCACGTATTACCTATTAAATAAAACTCCTCAATGATATAAGATATGCTTCCCGCGCGCTGCTTCGCACACTTCAAAGCTCTAACAGCCTGCATTGATTTTTCATTGTTTGCTTTTCTCTGTCTCTCACTCTCTCTGAGAAATACAGGCAGATACTTATCCATCATGCAATACCATCAGGGAGGCGTATGATTGGCCCCATTATCTGCTCCTGACGGAGGGGGTGTGAGCAGAGGGGCTGTTTGCACAGAGGCTGTTTGCTTAGAAGATACGTACCCGCCTGTAAAAAAATGCTGAAAGGCTACCTTCACATTGATCCCTTCATTGCGCCGCTTTATCGCGGTGCTTGCATACTTAAAAGCGCAACAGCCCTATTGATTTTTGATTGTTTACTATACTCTCTCTCTGACATTCTCCGCTCCTGACGGCGCACTTTGAAGAGGAAGATATGTTTGCATTCTTTTAATTGTGAGAAAGAACTGTCATCTCTGTCTTGTCATGGAGCACAGTTTAAACTTTTGACTAAAGAGTGTTATTTCATGTCTAGAGGGCTCTAATAATGTTAAAAAACGTATTTAGAAGGTCGTAAACAGGTTTTCAATGCTCTAACTGCGAAAATATTTAGATTTATAAATAAAGAATCTTACTTGGAAATTCATTTATCTGTCTGGAGCGGATCAACCGCTATAAACGAGGGTTTACTGTATAGCTGTGTGGAGAATATTTATAAACAGTGTGGGAGAGTTTCTAAGGGCTTAAAATATATAAAAATAACCATACAAACATATGGTTTCTACTTCGCGGATTTTCACCTATCGCGGGGGATTCTGGAATGCAACCCCCGCGATCTAGGAGGCATTACTGTATAGTAATGTGTTAGTTTATGGAAAAAATGTGTTCTGTTTGATTCTTTAGAAATAAAGTTACTAACTGCTCAGTTTAAAGGGGGAGAAATCCTGATTAATGTATGTGATGTCCCTAACTATTCCTCAATATTGGTGGCAACCTTGTTTCTATCTCGCCTTGGTCTCAGTTAGGCGTCTCCATTCTTGAAGATGTTTTTAATGAGTTGTGGCATTGAACATTCCTGCCTCTGGTCCAGGCACCCTATACCTTCCAACTCTTATGGATTTAAACAGCAGTTGAGGTGCAGTAAGTGCTCAGAATGTGTGGAGTCATTCTCTCTTCTTTTCAGCTTCATTCATTCTAATCTTTTACTTCAGAGCTCTCCACTAAGTCAAATCCTGTGTCTGCAGATCATCCCTTAGACCCATTGTTCTCATGTGTATCTGGCTGAAAGACCTTCTTAAAGCCTTGAGCTCCGCTGGAATATAATTTTTCAAAACATGAAAAATTCTTCCTAATCACCAGCATGTGCAATTTAAATTTATCTGTAGGTTATATTCTGTCTCCTAGAGACAGAAATTGATATGTTTAGAACTAGACCTCCTTTTGTCATATTTGCCCTCTTCTGAGACTATCCTCATGTTGCTGCTCTCTGGCACTATGTGGTGTGAGACTTGCCCGGACACCACCAGTTGGAAACCACATCTTTATCCAAAGTCACACATTTATTCAGCACAAATAATTACAGGAATAAAGTCTTGAACACCACACAATGCACACAGCAAGTAAATCTCCCCAATAATCCTTCTTTCTCAGTCTTTTAGCTGGCAATCTCCTCCTTGGAGCTTAGTCCTGTTCCTGCTCCCGACTCTAGCTCCCCGACTGTTAGGAGGCGGTGCCTTTTATTATGTTATATTATTATTTTATTATTTTATTAAGATGTGCTCCAGGTGGCTGATGACGAACCTCCGGCAGCACTTCCTGGTGTGGTGGAAGTGCTGCCCTTTGCACCAAAAGCACTCCGGGCGTCCCTGGCAGATTCCTCCGCCATCTTGCTGAGTGTGGCGGAAGTAACTAATTCCGGGTCCCATGAGGTTTAAGGTGCCCTCTGGCAGAGGCCACGGGTCCCAACAAGTTATACTCTTCTCTCTCTTTTCCCGTGATCCTCTCCTGCTACAGTGCGGTTGTCCCCTCGTGGCCTGGAAGCTATTCATGCCACCTTCCAGTCCATTTAGCCATCCCGGCCGGGTCAAAACCCCAGCAGCCTCTGACAGTGGTTAAATTCCTTTTCACAACCATTTTCTTCCCCTGGACCTTCCTTCTCTTTCACCACTTTCCCCTTTTCGTACCCAGCAGAGGATTCTTCTGATTGGCTCCATCACAGGTAAGTTGCTACTTCCCTCCATTTGAAAATTGATGAGCATTTCAACTTGTTCAGTCTGGAAATCTTCATTCTGTAATACAGTAAGACCCCACTTAATGCTACTCTGTTTAATGCTAATTGATATTACGCAGTATTTTTTCAGAATTCTAATTTTTCATTGATTCACTTTGTAGTCACATGAAAGCATGGTTTTTGGCGAAAATGTCATTTTTCGCAGCAATGCGCAATTGGTTAGATCAGTGCAGTATAGTACATTACGTATGCCTGCTGTGTCACTGTTCATTTATGATTGCACATCAACGTTATTGTGTAAGGATATAAGTAAAACATTTTATTTTGCTGTAATAAATAGCAATTATCCCTTTTTAGTTTTAAAATGAGTGGTTGCAAAGAAAAAGAAAGTAAAGTGACAAGAAAAAGCTTTTCGCTGGAAACTAAAATGCACATGCTCAGATGATTAGATGCGGGTGAACCCCAAATTAGCAAAATTAGCGTTTCTGAAGATTAGGAACAGAAGGAACTTTCAACAGATTTTCTTAAAAAAAGTTTAGCCAGTATTACATAAATTATGGATCAGTTTATACAAAACAATCCAAATATTGCTAGAAGTTGAAAGGCAAGACAAAGTATCATTGATGCGATGTCTTGTTATCGACAATTGCTTGCTGAACGACAGAGAAAAAGGCAAATGATGTTAGATGACTTCTTCACAAAAAAACAAAAAATATCAAATGAGAAAGAACCCTTCTCATCACAAACATAAATTATGTATTTACTCAAATATTTTTGATTTTCATGAATGATTTATGAATAAAAATCAATATTAGCAATAAAAAATGTCTATAATTAATGTAATAAAAAGTATTTAATTATACATGTTACAAAATAAAACAACAAAAGATACACTTTTTTATTCTCTGTCCTGTTTCACCTATCCCCATTATTTATGTATTAAGATGACCTCTTTTAACGCTGTTTCGTTTATTGCTAGGATTTCTTGGAACATATCCTCGCATTAAGCAGGGTCTTACTGTATTGTCCTTTGTGTCCCAGATAAACCTGCCTTCCATCTCTGCTGTCCAAAACTGGCTTTGTGCTGATCGGTCAGTCAAGTGGGAAGTTGGAATTCATAGCACAGGTCTGTAGGTGAGAACAAACACAGGAAGTAAAAGGTTATGCTGAGGGGAACATTTTCAGAATTGACTGATGTTAAGTGCGGTGTTCCTAAGGGATCGGTGCGGGGGCCGCTGCTCTTTTTAATATAAGTGAATGATCTGGACAAGAATATAATGAATAAGCCGACTAAGGTTGCAGATGATACCCAATAAGGTGAAAAGGCAGATAATGTAGAATCAGCTAACATGTTACAGACAGACTTGGATTGCATACAGGCTTGGGTAGATTTGTGGCAGATGAAATTTAATGTAAGTAAATGTAGGAAGTAAAAATGTTAGATTTGAGTACACAATAGGGGGTCTGACAATTGAAAGTACAAGCTCTTTTGGGATAAATAGCATATTCTCTTCCAAACCTTTCTTGTGCTCTTACAAAAATCATATCAAGATTATTTGCTTGAAAGATATTGACATGGCTGTGGAAGAAGGTAAACTATTCACCACTTTCTCAACTAAGACTATAGTCCAAGCTAAATTTGGAGATTGACCTTTCAACATATTATTAGATACCTATTAGATTAAGTTTATGACCCAGTGTTCATATATAAATACTGTGATATACAGTGTTGAGAAGGTAGATGATACTGTATGACCAGTGGTGTTTCTGCACCGCAAGCCACTGGCAACAAAAAGTCCAGTAACATTTGTTCTCTTAAAGACTGCCAGAGCAATTTATAAAGAAAGAAAGCACATCAGTATCAGGAATACATCAATGAATCAAATGGTAAGTCTGTGGTAAAAGTACAATATGTAGAAATTTTTTTTTTAATTGTTTGCCAGTTGTGCACTGCCAGCAAACACCTGGCCAGATTATGATTATCAGAGCTACTGGACAGCCCCAAGGTCTTAAGCTAGAATCATGTGGTGTGTTTTATTTTCATATTCTTTCTGTGTCATTGTAACTTTAGATTTTATCCACAAATTTGTTCAGTTCTAAACTTGAGGTATTGCTATTCAATTTAAGAAGTTCATAGCTGATAAATCACCTTAGGCACCAGGTGGTGGGAAGGCTTTCAGTTTACTTAACATATATTACTATATATTGTTGCATTTTGTCAGATGAGGACAATCTCAGAGGATTTCACAAAGATCTGATGTCAAATGAGACAGATCAGACACCATCAAATCAGACAGACACCAATCAGACAGACACCAATGTCCTATTGTTTGATATTTTGTGATGTAATAGGTGTGTGAACTTGTATTCTTTCCTAGTCATTACCAAAAAAGGGACAGATATTATTAGTTATGTAACTTCAGTTAACATTGGAGAACTCTGCACACATAAAGAAATATTCTGTTTATGACCAATTATTAATATTTATGATTTATAAATTTGTAGCAAATTACTAAAAAATGATGCCTGGTGAATGATATGAATTAACTTTTAAATCTAATTTTGAGCATTTTAAGCTGCAATATTTATGTATGGTCAAATTTTCAGATAGCAGTAAATTAAGAAATGTTCACATAAAATATAGCCTGCCATTTCAGATCACAAAGAGGGTAAAGTCAGAGATAATCTTGCTACTGTATTTTGGTGTCAAAGATTAACACCACTTACAATGGATACATCTTTCTTGAAAGCATTCGCATAAATATTTTAAATTGTTTATAAAGACTGCTCTTTTCAATCTATTCAAAATGACAAATATATATATATATATATATATATATATATATATATATATATATATATATATATATATATATATATATATATATATATATATATATATATATATATATATATAATAAGTAGCAAAAAATATTAAAAAGACAGGGTCTGGTAACTTCAAATTAAATCAGAAGAACTGACAATGTAAAGCATGTTTAATGTCACAGTAATATCACATGTGGAAATACAACAACACTTACCACATTATATTGCGGCCTCACTCATCATATGCCATAATGATGTAAGTGCTATCTTGGATTCCAGGGACAAAGGGAAAGTGCCAGCAAAATAAAACAGTAAACAGAACACAAAAAAGGTTAAACTGTAAAAACATGTACAACCATCTGTAGATATATAACATAATGGAAAGATATGGCCTAAATGTAAGACAGAATATGTTCTATACTATCATCAATGACTATAAGATGCAAGTTGATCTGTCTCTATTCCTACTTCAGCAGTAATTTGAGCTGCTGGTTTTTAAAGGTTTAAGAGAGTTAGAAAAATAAATTACAGCTTGATGATTTGAAGATACCTGGACTTACTTCATTTTCCTATCAGACAAATATTGGAGTGAACCCAATGCTTCCAGCACCAAACACCCTTACACGTTCCTTTTAACGTCTGTGGGCCGCCTGCCTTTGTCTTGTCACTGGAGCATCGTCCACCTCCAACTCCGCGACTGTAGGAAGGCGGCCTCTTTTATAGTCAGCCGGACATGCTCCAGGTGCTCGCTGATGTTCTTCTGGTGGCACTTCCTGGTGTGGCGGAAGTGCCTCATGAGCACCCGGAAGCACTCTGGGCATCACTGGAAGGTCCTTCCTCCACCTTCCCAGGTGAGGTGGAAGTGTCGATCTCCCAGGCTTTATGAGTCTTGGGGCGGCCCCACGGGTTTGAGCCTCCCTGCTGCTTCCCTGTTGTTCCCTTCCTATCCAGGATGGTTGCCCTTTCATGGCCCAGAGGATATATAGATCTCCTTCCAGTGGTCCCGGCTGGGTCTGCCCCCCAGCCCCCTGCCACAATATATAGAGTTATTTGTTAATTTATTTAAAGAGATTTTGTAAAAAGCCAAATTACTTACCCCTGGAGACAAATAGAGTTCTCTCTATATCTTCTTTTGACTTGGTATGTCCCTATTAAATAGTTTAATGTTTCCCTCTCCACAGCTATTTTTCTAGATTTACTGGCCCAGACCTTAATATTATTATTAGTAAGTTTACATTTCTTAAAAATAGAGTTATTGAAAGTAAACAATTCACTAATTAACCTCTTAACCGCCCACTGCCGGATATTATTACTACATTGTATTTCAATAACTCTGTGGTTGTATTAGCCGGAAACTTTTTCTTTTCTGGTCACGTGATAACCATTCAGAAGTGAACGTTGTGAATATGGCGAAATGTAAACTGACTTCAAGTGAGGTTTTGCAGGCGATTTTGGACAATAATTCTGATCACGATTTTAGCAGTTCTGAAGAAGATTTTAGCGACAATGATGATCAGCAACGTGCGCTGCTTGATACTGTGAAAGCCGACGCATCGATCTTGGTGATGAGTGGGTGTATCCGTTTGAGGCAACGTGTAGATTTACTGTTGATGTAAACAATTACACTGCTGAGCAGTTTTATGAGCTGTTTGTGTCACCTGACTTGATCAAACATTTTGTTCATCAAACAAATCTGTATGCAGCACAGTTTATTGAGAAAAATCCTGATTCACCTCCACATTCCCGTGTTCATGCTTAGGTAGACACTGATGAAAACGAAATGAAAAAATTCATTGGGATTTTGATGTGTATGGGAATAATCAGAAAACCAGATATTGAGATGTACTGGTCTACAGATCCTATGTATGCAACACCTATTTTTGCAGATACAATGAAACGTAACCGATTCTCTTTGCTACTGAAATTCTTTCATTTGAATGACAACAGCAATGAGCCAGATAAGAAAGATTCAAACCGTGACTGCTTGTTCAAGCTACCTGAGAAAATGTATATTTTGTGTTTTATTACATGTTTGCCCATTTCTAGAACTTGCACAACATTTAGTGGTAAATACTGCTTGAATAAATGTAAAAAAGTAAAACAACGAAAATTGTTCAGATTTCGCCCGGCATGGGGAATATTTAGGAAGTTGGTGGTTAAAGGGTTAAGAAAGCATCTTTGGATTTTCTTGTTGGTGGCTTTCTGTGGCCATTTTAGGGACATTTTGCAGCCACACTTGTCCATTTCTCCTGACAAATGTGGTGACATCTAAATAATTAGGCCTTCTAATAAACTCCTACATAATGACCCTTTCCTTATTTAATATACAGTGATCCCTCCTCGATCGCAGGGGTTGCGTTTCAGAAAGGTAAAAATCCGTGAAGTAAAAACCATACGTTTATATTGTTATTTTTAAATTGTCACGCTTGGGTCACAGATTTGCACAGAAACACAGGAAGTTGTAGAGACAGGGACTTTAAAACACTGCAAACAAACATTTGTTTCTTTTTCAAAAGTTTAAACTGTGCTAAAGACAAGACAGAGATGACAGTTCCATCTCACAATTAAAATAATATAAACATATCTTCCTCTTCAAAGGAGTGCATGTCAGAAGCAGAGAATGTCAGAGAGAGAGAGAGAGGAGAGACAGAGAGAGAAACGCAAACAATCAAAAATCAATAGGTGCTTTTAAGTATGTGAAGCACAGCGCGGGAAGCATATTGTATATCATTGAGGAGTTTTATTTAATACGTAATACGTGCTCTGATTGGGTAGCTTCTCAGCCATCCACCAATAGCGTCCCTTCTGTGAAATCAACTGGGCAAACCAACTGAGTAAGCATGTTCCATAAATTAAAAGACCCATTGTCTGCAGAATTCCGCGAACCAGCGAAAAATCCGTGATATATATTTAGATATGCTTACATATAAAATCCGCGATGGAGTGAAGCCGCAAAAGTCGAAGTGCAATATAGCGAGTGATCACTTTACTATAAATCACTTTATATTTGATAATTCCACACTTTTTGGTACCTTCATCTGAGTCTATTTTCCAAAGGTGCACCACTGTTTTTAAATCTTAAATTATTAAACTTAAAACTTTATGTGTAAACACATGATTTCGTGAATTTATTTAGTTTCAGAAATCAATCATTAACCACATTTTTATTTTTCTGATGGTAATATACAGTATATTGTTTAATAATTTGTGTCTGCTTTATCAAACTATGCTGACACTGCAGGTCTGTGTAAGGTATATTGATAATGAATTGCACTGAGTTTCTTTTGGAAAAGTTTTTTTAATGTCAATGAAAATAGTTTTCAATCACTGTAGTAAAAATAGGCATTTCACATTCTGATCTCAGTTCCCATTTTAATGAGACTTCTTGAGTGGTACAATGATAAATAAGAGAATGAGGGACACTATCAGCTATTTCAGTTTATTTTAAATAAAACAGTGCTGCTGCGACATTATGAACTTTTTGCACAGGCCAAGTAAAAACTGTGATCCCTTTAAGTAGAGAATATTGCAGTAACATATATGCCAACTGCTGCATAAATATTTCTTTTTGAAATGTAATCTTTCCTTTTTTCAGCAAATGACATAAGTTACTTTTAAGATACATTTTTTATGCTATCTCTAAGCAAATTTTTTTCTACATGTATGAAATGAATTTCACTGCTTGAACCACTTTAAATAAGAGTCTACAAGATATGAATGTTAAAGCTCTCTCTATTTTCAGCTACAGCAGATGAATGTCTATTTTTTCCTCATAGAATTCACTGTTTATCTTTGTGTTCTAAATTAATAATATGTTAAATAATAATTGATAAACATGAACCTACTTGCCATTTACTGTGTTTTAATTTTTGCCAGGGTTTTAAAAACTATTATGATTTTCCTAATAACATTATAAAGATTAATGGTGTTTATTAATGTGGAATTTAAAACTGCTACAACAGTGTTTTTCATTAAAGTAAACTATTTAGGGTCAAAATTCATTTTATTTCTGCTGAAATCAATGGAATGTAAAAAAGCAATGCAGCATTTTGTCAAAAGCAAAATTATATTCCTTGTTACAGGAAGCTACTTCTGTAAATACGCAAATTTAGAAAACTCTAATACAAATGTTCTAGAGGTGTTGGAAACAAAAATGAATGGCCTTGTCACACCCCTGAATCCATACTAACACAAAGGAGTCCAAAAAAAATTATAAGTGTTCTCTTCATTGGGCAGAATATTCAGATGAAGGGATAATTAAAGAAAGTAACAGATGGCACAAAGTAGTCAAAGATAAGCAAATCCTGCCGCCCTTCTCATCTTCTGGTGACTTGTTCACCTTAAAGCACTAGACAGCACTCTAAAACTCTCCTCCCATTTTTTCCTTACGCTCTCTGTTGATCTAACTGGCCCTTTTTCTTCCACTTACTGTAACTCAGCACAACACCCCAAGCTCAATGGAACACTTAGACTGAAGTAGCTTTAAAGTCCTCCTTGGGTTTACTTTTGGTCAAGATTAGAATCACTTCTCTTATCTAAGGTTTTGACAAATAACAATAGATTGAACTAAACATAATATCCAAGGGTCACTGACAAGAAGACCGAACAATTCTCAATTTGAAATTTGCACAGTGAAAATGGTGAGTCTGTAACAAGAAATTAAATGGCCATATTAGGATTCCTTTACAAGTCAATAACTTCAAGCACTTAAACTTCTACATGTCTCAATGGATACTAATCATTCAAATGACCTTCTAAGAGTTGGTATTCACAGGCATAAGAAAAAGATAAGTACTGTATCATAGAAGTAACAACTATCTAACACCACCTTGCCAGCCATTACCATGGATAATATAATAAATATATACTATTTTTTTATTGCTGCTTTGAGCTAAGGACAGTTGGCAGACATCAAAGTGGAATAATGGGAAAGACAGTACATTTTTTTTTGTTCTTTATTTTGCCTTATACAATTTCTTGTATTAGTAATTTGTTAGTTTTCGCATACCCCTTGGGGTTAGAGCGCAGAGTCAGCTATTGTACAGCGCCCCTGGAACAATTGCAGGTTAAGGGTCTTGCTCAAGGGCCCAGCAGAGTAGAATCTCTTTTGGCAGTGACAGGGATTCGAACCGGCAACCTTCAGGAAACCAGCCACTCCGCCCCGAATACATAATTACAAAAATAACAGAAAATACATACAAAAACATGAAAATTAATAATTCTAAATGAAAATAAAACATTAAGTAATACATAAATCTACACAATCATTTAGCCTAAATAACACATTTCTTATTTATGTCACCTAGTCTGAAATGCATTTGGAATAGTACAGGCTATCATGTTAAATTTGAGAAATTATATCTGTTGTACTAGGGCAGGGGTCCTCAATCCCAGTCCTGGAGAGCCGCAGTGGCTGCAGGTTTTTGTTCTGACCTGGTTGCTTAATTAGAAAGCAATTCTTGCCAATAAAGCACTAACAAGCTATGAAATTAAATTAACTCTGCTATGTCAGGTCATTCTCATATCCTAGATTTTCTTTCCCTTTCTATCATGCAAATGATTTGAAGGCTAAAATGGACAAGTAATTCTCAGTCCTTCACTTTTTTCTCTTAATTTTTCTTCCAAATATTTAATTAAACCCAATAGTGCAGATAAATACACACAGGTGTAAATGTAAATAAGCTAAAATGGAGAAATGCTGCTCTCCCTTGTCATTTGCATGTTATTGATAATAAGGAGCAATTAAAATAGCTGTTTAAGACAAAATTAAGCAATAAGGGCTCAAAGTCACTAAAGTGAAGCAGAAGTGTTACTTTAGCAATAAGTGCTTTTTATTAAGCAACTGGGTTGGAGCAAAAACCTGCAGCCACTGCGGCTCTCCAGGACCGTGATTGAGGACCCCTGTACTAGGGTGTTGTACCGTGTTAACCTTTATTAATGTAGTGAAAAGTCAAGCAAAATCTTGCCTGAAGAAGAGGCCCTGAGTTGCCTCGCAAGTTTGCATATTGTAATCTTTTTAGTTAGCCAATAAAGGGACTTTTCACTAGAGAAATTATATCTAATGAGAATTGTGCACCAACAATCTAGGAAAGTGTCAGATATCATTATATCAATATGCACCAATGTGAATGTTGAAAGTGTAAGTCACCTGAGACATTAACTCAAGAAATATTAAGTGTACCTTCAATCACAATCACTAACTACAGTATGGTTAATCCTGCTGCTTTGTCATGGAATGACACCATGGTCCATCCTCTGGTCATACGTTTCAGTCTTTGGTAACTAGCAGTGGTCAGCCGTAAACCCATGATTCCAGATTGCAGAGGTTCTCAGAAACAGTTTCCCTATGGCTAGAGCAACAGCTAGAAGACTTTCTGTTCTCGGTCAGGCAGAGACTGTCTGTATGCACTACAAGCTGAAAGCTGAGCTCTCTCAGTCTTTCACTCAGGCTCCACAATTATACTCTATGTCTACATTCTCTTTTCTTTTTAAAATAAATTCTAAAATAAAACAAAATACATCATCCAGCATACAGAGAATGTAGACATTGGTTATGTAAATATCTAATAAGTTCACTTGATGGGAAAAACTGATTTACAAGGGAAATCTATGAAGTGAACAAAAGTGATAAGCAGAACATTCCCTTAATTTTAACTGCAGTACCTAGTAAGTTGTTAACCATTGTAGACCTATTTATTTATCATTCCTTGTGTCATTTTTTTGTATTTAGCAATTTATTAATATTAATTTGTTGCATAATTGCTTAAGGGATCTATAGTATGTGACATTAAGTATTTGGGGCTGAGACTATAAATTTGGTCCATTCTTCTTGTGTGTTCTTTAAGGTTTTTTCCTGACTTGTATAATCAGTATTAAACCTGTACAGTGCATGCCAGGAATAAATCCTATGAGGCCAAAAAGACATAAATAATGATAATGAATAATGATAATAATAAATGACCCACCTCGGTTACTCTATCAGCACAAAATGCTGTTAGCAGCAAAACATAAAAAGAATAAGAAAAAAATAAATACAAAAATCAACCCTAAGACATCTGCAATATCATAGAGTAGTGTCCAACTACCCTAGAAGCAAAAATTTAATTCTATGTTACATGAAGCTATTTATGCAAGTAATCACATTTAGTCTAATAAAAATGGCTAGAGGTGATAGGAACAAGAGTGACTACCCTGGTAACACCCCTGAATCCATACTAACTCAAACAAGCCCAAAATAAACTAAACATGTTATGTTCATTAGTTATCTTTATTTGTTATCTTCATACTGACACAAAGCAAAATGTTCAGAAAATGTAAATGTGCTATGATAACCACATTTCTGTTTGCAAATGAGTGGGCCACTGTTAACTTTCAAGGGCAATAGGCTATACTTTACTTTGTTCTAGAATGCTAGTTGCAACAAGTTTTAAATTACGCAGAACTGTACTAAAACGTAAAGAATTTCCCATTTTGTATACGAATGTCGTCTTGGACGTTACGTATTGCCTGTATTTGGAAACTGGGTTAATGTTATCTATTGACTGGATTAATGAATTGCATTTCAAGATTGAGGAAATTAAAATTTGGTGGCTGTAATTACTCTTCCTGAGTAATCTGTAATATATGAGTTTTGACACTTTGTTATGTTTGATATTCACTCCATTGGTACTTATACTGTATTTATGTATTTCTATTTAGATACTACACAAACACATGCACAAATATATATTAAAGTGCTTGCTGCAGAGCCTTAAAGGGTGTTTAGTCTACACTCTGGTGTTCCTGCTGTTCTTTCTAACCGCAGTAATACGATCAGCCCGGTAACATACAACTGCTCCTCATAAGTAGAATCCATTCAGCACCTCACCTCAATCCATGTTGCTGCACTGCTGAAATAAACATTCTTGCACACAACTACTAATACCTTCATGCTGTTATTTTGGTTCTTTCTGTCACCAGGAACATTTTGCATATCTACTGAAAAAGAATTTAACATTACTGTTTGGAGAGCTCCTCTTATTATCAACCTGAGCCTGGAACAGGGGAGAGTCCCAAGGCTTTGTAAAACATCTTGTATCACCCCAGTCCCAAAGGTATCACGTCCTAGTGTGCTGAATGACTTCCGGCCTGTTGCTCTGACGTCACATGTGATGAAGACCATGGAGCGGCTTCTGCTTCACCACCTGAGGCCACAGGTCCGCCACGCCCTCGACCCTCTACAGTTCGCATACCAGGAGAAGGTGGGAGCAGAGGATGCCATCATCTATATGCTACACCGATCCCTCTCCCACTTGGACAAAGGCAGTGGTGATGTAAGAATTATGTTTTTGGACTTCTCTAGCGCTTTCAACACCATCCAACCTCTGCTCCTTAGGAACAAGCTGACAGAGATGGGAGTAGATTCACACCTGGTGGCATGGATCATGGACTATCTTACAGACAGACCTCAGTATATGCATCTCGGGAACTGCAGGTCTGACATTGTGGTCAGCAACACAGGAGTGCCGCAGAGGACTGTACTTTCTCCGGTCCTGTTCAGCCTATATACATCAGACTTCCAATACGATTCGGAATCCTGCCACGTGCAAAAATTCGCTGAAGACACTGCTATTGTGAGCTGCATCAGGAGTGGGCAGGAGGAGGAGTACAGGAAGCTAATCAAAGACTTTGTTAAATGGTGCCACTCAAACCACTTACACCTGAACACCAGCAAGACCAAGGAACTGGTGCTGGATTTAAGGAGGCTCAGGCCCCTCATGGACCCCGTGATCATCAGAGGTGACTTTGTGCAGAGGGTGTAGACATATAAATACCTAGGAGTACAGCTGGATGATAAATTGGACTGGACTGCCAATACTGATGCTCTGTGTAAGAAAGGTCTGAGCTAACTATACTTCCTTAGAAGGTAGGCATCCTTCAACATCTGCAATAAGATGCTGCGGATGTTTTACCAGACTGTTGTGGCGAGTACCCTCTTCTACGTGGTGGTGTGCTGGGGAGGCAGCATAAAGAAGTAGGATGCCTCACACTTAGACAAACTTGTGAGGAAAGCAGGTATATTGTAGGAATGAAGCTGGACAGTTTAACATTTGTGGCAGAGTGTTGGGCACTGAGTAGGTTCCTGTCAATCATGGAGAATCCACTGCATCCACTGAACAGTGTCAGGAGCAGCTTCAGCGAGAGACTGCTGTCACTGTCCTGCTCCACTGACAGACTGAAGAGATCGTTTCTCCTCCACAGTATGCAACTCTTCATTTCCACCCAAGGGGGTAAACGCTAACATTATTCAAATTAATTGCCTGTTTTTACCTGTATTTTTATTACTCTTTAATTTAATATTGTTTTTTGTATCAGTATGCTGCTGTTGGATTATTATCTATCTATCTATCTATCTATCTATCTATCTATCTATCTATCTATCTATCTATCTATCTATCTATCTATCTATTAGTTACTGAGGCAGCAATTTATGAACCATAGTATTAAATAAAATAATTGTTGTAATTTTACAAGTATTGTACAAGCACTAAATAAGTGGAAAGTTAGTTTATATAATGCGCAATTACGTCAAAATTAAAAACACTATAAAAGCATTTGGGTGTTTGCATGTCTGTTGCTGAAGACCTTATAAATTTAAGCAATTACAATGCTAATACAATACAATACACTTTATGTACAAGACCCCATTTTTAAGTTAACATATTTATTATATGGGACAAAACATTGAACTCATTTAATTGATATTCCATATTATAGCGTATTATGTTAAAACATTTTCTGTTGATTTATACACATTCTTAAGCATCTGTCTGAGCAAAGACATGTTTTCACTCAATTATAGTAGATACCAAGCATTTGTTTTATGCTTGAATTCTATGTTATGTTCAGTATGGTCCCCAATGAAAATAATTTCTTTATAAAATGTAAGCAGCCATCCCTTAAATAGATGGATTTATATCAGATGTTGACACACTGCCCAAGAAAGACTCACTACATGTCTCCTTTTACCCAAAGGCAGATGACTTATCAGTAGCATAAATTAACAGTAGGCTGAATAATGTTTGAAATTTTACAGTGCTAAACAATGGTAACATGCATATAATTTGCCTTAATAACTTCATAAATTCATTAATAAAATAAATGGTCATTAGCCAAATCTGAATTCAACTGTAACTGAGCAAATAGCAGTATCTTAATTTGCAGAAGACAATCTTGGCTTCTTGACACACTGGAGCAGGTGCTGGTAATTGGGCCGCATGTAGTCACATTCCATATGCGGTCTTTTAATCTCTCGCATTCCTAAGAACTTGGCAGATTGGTTTTGACCACATTAATCACTGAAAATATTGCCTCACAAACACTTGTACTTGTGCAAAACGTATATTTTTCATTACTTTACATTTTCTTCTTTGGTGCTAGCCACAAAAAAGGTCATTTAGGGACGATCATTTAAAAAATCTACACGCCTGAGTTGAGGTGTTTTACATGCTTCTGATTTTATGGTGCAGATCCCCTTGTCAATATTTTGTTCTGAAGGCACACTTAGAAATGCAAATACTAATGCAGTCGGCAGGACACGATGTTTCAACAATAAATTTATTTCAGGTAACACTGTAACTTCTTCCCCATGTTTAGATTGTTATTTATTGTATTTAAACTGAAAACACACAAAGGGAAAATTGTTCTGAAGTATATAGATTTGTAATGCATAAAATACATATTCAGGAGTAGAATTTACAGTGACATAAAATATAAATTAAGTTTGTAATGTGTGTATTATGCTATAACAACAGTATGCCTAAAGTGCATTTTTCAGTTACTCTTGGGTGTTGCACCCAAGTCTACTTCAAGTGTTAAATTTGACCCTGATCTTTATCACTCTTAATAACTCATTTTATTTCATAATCAAGAAAGCAACATTCTTTTTTCCTACAAATGAACTGCCAACAGTGGAAATTAAGGCAACTGTGTTGTTTTGAAAATGCCCTTTGAATCATCACCAATAACTGTTACCTTTTATAACCACCCATTAATATTTTTTAGTTTACTCCAAGGACATTAGCATATTGTCAGTGTTGTAAAGCTTTAATTTGTTTATAAAACTGCCATTTTGCTTGATACATCATAAATGAAAAATGGGTGTGTTGTAGAAAGCTTTCATTTTTTCAAGTAGTAATATTCATTATAATAAGAAATAGAATGTTTTAAAACACTTCTCTGTTAACAAAATATCCTTACCGCATATACAGATGCATTATTTATTTACTAGTCTGCTG
This sequence comes from Polypterus senegalus, assembly GCF_016835505.1. Taxonomy (NCBI): domain Eukaryota; kingdom Metazoa; phylum Chordata; class Cladistia; order Polypteriformes; family Polypteridae; genus Polypterus; species Polypterus senegalus. The sequence goes on from NC_053158.1 coordinate 44,090,216, forward strand.
TTTCTTATAAGCAAGATAGCTTCTTTACAATCTGTGTATTTATTATATTGATGGTTGGGCAGATTTTATATTTGATTAGAAAAAATGACCTTAAATCAAGTTAGACTTAGGTAGATGGAACTTTATGCTTTAGGCTTTTTACAGAAGATCGTTAAATAAAGAAAGAAAGAAAGATAGATAGATAGATAGACAGATAGATAGATCCGCACACATACACATACACCATGGTACAGAACAGCATTAGAGACACAGTGAGGGAAAAAGGTATATTTCATAATAAAAAGTCAAAATTTAAACCTTTCTCTTGAAATTTTGAGATTAAAGTGGAAACTTTGTCTTTAAGGACAAAATAAACTATGAGATTAATGTGGAAATTTGAAGAGTAAAGTTGACTTTTCTACTTTAATCACAAGATACACTTTTTTTCATTGTGTCCCAATTTTTTTTTCTCTGTGGCCCTAATACTCTTCTGCAGTATGGTCTGAAACCACACCGGAAGAAAGTTAAAAAGAAAGAAAAAACTTCTAACCTGTGAGCCATCATGGAGGCATATTATGGGTGTAAAGGAGCCCCAGTAACGATTCTTGACACATTTCTGCTGAATCATTTGTTGGTTGAAAGTACTGTGTTTTTTATGATTATGTTGAAGAAAACATTCTGTGCGAGTTGTATATTTTGTGACCTTTATATTTACAAAAATACAGGATGCATAATGCATTGTACTCTTTATGTATATGTATAGTTAATTAAACATTATTTTACTTCATTCTCATTATACCTCATGAATATAATTAGGTTAAAATACAAAATTGCTTTATATAAAATATACTGCAACATTAATGTACAGTATAATTGCCATATGTGTATATATATATATATATATATATATTGTATATATATATACATATAAAGAAGAGTTGGGATCCGGGAGACTGTGTTTGTGGAGGGATGGAGAGTTAAGGCGGTGGGGGAGTCACGTGATCATCTCCCCTCCCATTCACCTCATTTCATTCACTTCATTTCGCTCCGAGCTGAGCTCCGCAGCTGACGCGGTCTTGCCGTTCTTTTTCCTTAGTCCTCTCTCCTTTACTGATTTACTGTTTACTAGACGCAGTACTTACTGAATAGTATTTTTTCCTTTAGTGTTTCTACTTAGTGTTTCTAAGTGTTTAGTAGACGCGGTGTGCCGGTGTTCCCGGTGGTGTTGCGGTTTACTGTTACTTTCTACTTCGTTTTTGTACTTTAGTGTTTAGTAGACTTTTACTACCAAAAATGTTGTATATAAAGAAGCTCTATAAGTCGTATGTAGATACATAATTATTCCAGCTACAGTGACTGCAGCGAAGCGCACGTGGTCTGCTAGTATATATATATATATATATATATATATATATTTTTTCAATTAGGATCTTTAAACTCCTAATTAATGCATAATTGCTAAAGTCTCTATATATCAATGCAGTGGGTGGTATAAAGTAGTGTGCAGTGGCTACTAAGAAAATATATAATTGGGGCCTTGCATGGTCAAATGAAAACCTTGCAGTCAAAATATCCCCTAGCCCAACTGGTTTGATCCAGTAATTTTTAATAATTCTTATTGTCTTTGATGACATCCTTCACATTTAGAAAATGCCATTTTATTTTCAAAAAGAAATTCATATAGGTATGGCATATATACTGAGATGGTCATTATTTGGGGTACTTTATAGTCATGGATCTCCTCTTTCAGTTCTATGCTTCTACATGACAGTGTATATCTACTAAATTATTACTGATTATTATTGAATTATTTAATGATAAGGAAAAAGTTTCTTTTCAGCACCACATAATGCTTCGTGAAGCCAATGTGACATCCTCTGGAGCTGTAACAGCCAATATTGGATGCGACTGCCCCGCCCAAGTATATAGTGTAATACTGATCATTTGCATTACAGGATGTTTATGGTCACCCTCTCACTATGTTCTTTCTTCTTGGCACTATGAAGAGCACACGATGAAGCTCATAGTTAGTATTGCTAGTCTATTGGCTGGCACTGCAGATTTAAATACTGGGAGAAACTCAGGTTAGCAGAGAGAACTCATGCAGATATAAACAGAACTTGCAGACTTCATGGAAACCAAAGGTGCTAAGGCAACTGGGGAACTACTATAGCATCAGTATTCATGCCAGTTTTTTTACATTTTTCCATAAAAACAAATGCTATAAAATGGAAAACCATGAAGACACAATAAAATTGTGGATAGCAGGTGAACTGAATTTAAGGAGCTTAACAGATAAGTAAGTAAATAATGCCAGTTCTCAAATTTTATTTTAATGAAACATCCATCCATTATCAAACCTGCTATATCCTAACTACTGGGTCACGGGGGTCTGCTGGAGCCAATACCAGCCAACACAGGATGCAAGGCAGGAAACAAACATGGGCAGGGCACCAGCCCACTTCAGGGTGTGCACACACACACACACACACACACCAAGCACACACTAGGGACAATTTAGAATTGCCAATGCACCTAACCTTCATGTCTTTGGACTGTGGGAGTTAAACCAGAGCACCCAGAGGAAACCCACTCAGACACGGGGAGAACATGCAAACTCCACGCAGGGCGGACCCAGGGTCTCTTAACTGCAAGGCAGCAGTGCTACCCACCGCACCACTGTGCCACCCTTAATTAAACATATACAACATAAATAACGATTTATCTCTGCTTGTAGCCAAATGTGCAGGTAGATCTATGAGTTCCAAATCAGTATAACAGATGGAGACAAGTGCCCTATACATGCGTAATTAACCATGTGGAGAATGAAAACAAACCTTGGAAAAGCCTGAAAAACACAGAAAACACTATGAAATAATAATAATAATAATAATAATAATTTTCCTGATGGTAGAGTCATGTCATAAATAACATAAAAAATAAATCAATACACACCTGTAAAAACAAATATATAAGTAATCGAATAGTAGAGTCCACATATATAGTATTGTTTTTTAAGCCTGTCCATGAATGATATGATCATTCTATGCATGTGTAGACTGTTAGCAGTAGAATTAACCATATTAGGCCTGGAAATCCCTGGATATAGTCTTTTGTTTTTTGGCAGTTTCTGAAAGAGTCTAACCTGTACTTCTTAATCATGGTGACAGCAGTTTAGAGAGAGACAATGGAGTGAAGAAAGGGCATGGACAAAATCAAGAGGAGGTTGTTAACGGAAAGACTGACAATAAAAATAAACAAAGATCAGGACATGTAGCCAGAAGTGTGGTCAGATACCAGAACGGTGACCTGCTGACCTTTATACCATCACGGTAATGACATAACATGTCACATTTCTGGTTGTCAGTTCCATCAATGTCATAGCAACAGATCTATTCCAGAATGGTGGCACCCTTAAGGAAAACAAAATAATGAATTATACAGTATTTAACATTAGTAAAAACCCATGGGAATAAAAAGCAAATATTACCAATAAATTCCTGAACTTTCAAAACCCCAAGGACTATATTTAAATATTTTGTAAAGGCCAAAGAACAACAGAATAAAAGAACAAAGTTAAACTCAATAAAGTAACCTTTGGCTGAATTTGCCTGGTTGCCCAGTCCCTAAAAAGATTAATACGTCCATCCATCCATTTTCCAACCCGCTGAATCCGAATACAGGGTCATGGGGGTCCGCTGGAGCCAATCCCAGCCAACACAGGGCACAAGGCAGAAACCATTTCTTGAATATTCTTCATTTATAAACAGTTTTTACTGTATAATTACAAATATTAAGTTGTTGGGAAATGATTTAATACAAAAATCTAATATCATTGGTTTCTATTTTGTCCTTTACATCATGGGTGTCGAACTCCGGTCCTGGAGGACCGCTAATTAATTTCTTTAATTAGCAGCCAAACAATAATAAGACACAGAACAAGCCACCACATGACCAGCTAACCTGTGCCCATCACATAATATCTGAAAATGAAGAAAGGTGAAGGTCTCAGTAAGGTTGATCTCTGAGGTCACCAAAACAATTTGATGGTGTCAACAGTTTTGGAAATGTTTGCTGTGGCAGAATGAAAGCAGCAACAAGCCATGGAATTAAATAATGAGTTTAATTAACAGCAAGAATAGGTTCTCATTAAGAAACTGATTGGAGTGAAACTGGTTGAAGTTTGAAGCCCCAGTTTAGCTGGTCATCTGTTAGCTTGTTTCAGGTGTCATTTCTGTTTGGCTGTCATTTAATGAATAAAATAATAAAATCAGAACGCTGAATCTTTAAAAGAGAGCTACTAAAATGAAGTGAAAAAGAATTTAATTAGCAGCGAAAACTGGTTTCTGTGGCCCATCAGGCCTGGAGTTCAACGCCCCTTCTTTACATGGTGTTTTCCAAAAATCTACATTTTTCCAAACTGGGCTGCCAAAATTCCTGATCCTGAGCACACTTGATTAGCAGCACCTCTCTCTAATTACCTAATATGGAAACAGTATACGTGTATTTAGTTTTACTCACATGGTTTCTGCATGTTGACCCATTTCTTGTTTAAGTTAGCCACCTGAAAATGCATTTACCAAGGTCTAAGATTTCTTGAGGACTAGTACTTATTCCTGTTATCTAAAACTATATAATTAAAGGAGTACCATTTTTCATCTGCATCATATACTTGTGAGTCTTCTGAGAAGATTGCTGACTAAGAGTAAAGTGAATTGGCATCTTAAAGATGTGCATGTTTAGCAGATCAGTAAGGGAATGTGTGTGTTACTTGTGACAAGCCATTCTCTCATGCAGCATTTGGCACTGCATCGTGCCTGAAGCTGTTGGAATATGCTTTTGCTCACTGCTACCCTGTAATGAAATTGGGAAAAGAGTATGATGAACAGATAAAACATCTAACCTGAAGGCTTTCCCCTTCCCAATGCTTTCCCATTCAAAGTACATTTACAAAATAAACCGAATAAAGCTTTATTTAAATAATCAAATATGATGGAGAATTAGCATCCTAGATTTACTACACTACAAGAGCGAGAGAGCAACACTTCTTGGAGTGGTGAGTTTTACTTCACTATTTACACAGTGAAACAAATTCATGTCAAGTCAAGTGAAGCTTTATTTATAAAACACAATAAAAACAGCCTAAAGTGAACTATATATACAGTGGTGTGAAAAACTATTTGCCCCCTTCCTGATTTCTTATTCTTTTGCATGTTTGTCACACAAAATGTTTCTGATCATCAAACACATTTAACCATTAGTCAAATATAACACAAGTAAACACAAATGCAGTTTTTTAATGATGTTTTTTATTATTTAGGGAGAAAAAAAGTCCAAACCTACATGGCCCTGTGTGAAAAGTAATTGCCCCTTGTTAAAAATAACCTAACTGTGGTGTATCACACCTGAGTTCAATTTCCGTAGCCACCCCCAGGCCTGATTACTGCCACACCTGTTTCAATCAAGAAATCACTTAAATAGGAGCTGCCTGACACAGAGAAGTAGACCAAAAGCACCTCAAAAGCTAGATATCATGCCAAGATCCAAAGAAATTCAGGAACAAATGAGAACAGAAGTAATTGAGATCTATCGGTCTGGTAAAGGTTATAAAGCCATTTCTAAAGCTTTGGGACTCCAGCGAACCACAGTGAGAGCCATTATCCACAAATGGCAAAAACATGGAACAGTGATGAACCTTCCCAGGAGTGGCCGGCCGACCAAAATTACCCCAAGAGCGCAGAGACGACTCATCCGAGAGGTCACAAAAGACCCCAGGACAACGTCTAAAGAACTGCAGGCCTCACTTGCCTCAATTAAGGTCAATGTTCACAACTCCATCATAAGAAAAAGACTGGGCAAAAACGGCCTGCATGGCAGATTTCCAAGACGCAAACCACTGTTAAGCAAAAAGAACATTAGGGCTCGTCTCAATTTTGCTAAGAAACATCTCAATGATTGCCAAGACTTTTGGGAAAATACCTTGTGGACTGATGAGACAAAAGTTGAACTTTTTGGAAGGCAAATGTCCCGTTACATCTGGCGTAAAAGGAACACAGCATTTCAGAAAAAGAACATCATACTAACAGTAAAATATGGTGGTGGTAGTGTGATGGTCTGGGGTTGTTTTGCTGCTTCAGGACCAGAAGGCTTGCTGTGATAGATGGAACCATGAATTCTACTGCCTACCGAAAAAATCCTGAAGGAGAATGTCCGGCCATCTGTTCGTCAACTCAAGCTGAAGCGATCTTGGGTGCTGCAACAGGACAATGACCCAAAACACACCAGCAAATCCACCTCTGAATGGCTGAAGAAAAACAAAATGAAGACTTTGGAGTGGCCTAGTCAAAGTCCTGACCTGAATCCAATTGAGATGCTATGGCATGACCTTAAAAAGGCGGTTCATGCTAGAAAACCCTCAAATAAAGCTGAATTACAACAATTCTGCAAAGATGAGTGGGCCAAAATTCCTCCAGAGCGCTGTAAAAGACTCAATGCAAGTTATCGCAAACGCCCAACCAGTTATTAGGTTCAGGGGGAAATTTTTTTGCACACAGCGTCATGTAGGTTTGGATTTCTTTTCTCCCTAAATAATAAAAACCATCATTTAAAAACTGCATTTTGTGTTTACTTGTGTTATATTTAACTAATGGTTAAATGTGTTTGATGATCAGAAACATTTTGTGTGACAAACATGCAAAAGAATAAGAAATCAGGAAGGGGGCAAATAGTTTCTCACACCACTGTATATATATATATATATATATATATAGATAATAAAACCACACTCATGACAAACCATACATAAAAGATGTCCTGAAAATACACCCAACATAATATTTAATAATATTATGGGGTCAAAGGTCGGTGAAAAGAAATAGGTTCTTGATGATAATCTGGGGCAGCACAGTGGCGCAGTGGTAGCACTGCTGCCTCGTAGTTGATAATCTAAAAGTAGCTAAAGTTGGGGCAGACCTACTACAATAAGGTAAGCTATTGCAAAGAGTGGGAGCCACCATTACAAAAGCCCATTCCCCTCTTTGCTTCAACATCGACCTTTGCACAATGAAAATCATCTAGACAGTGGACTGCAGTGCTCTCATTGGCTTGTAAAAATGAAAGAGTTAGAGGGGTAAGAGGGGGCCATTCCTTTCAGACATTTAAAACAAGTGAAAAGATTTTAAAATCAATTCTGTAGCAGGCCAGAAGCACACTTGCGAATGACAAACCAGTAAAAATGAACAATGTACTTCACCAAATGCAGCATTTAATACAGTAATGCTTCAGTACAAAGCTCTCCAGTTTTATTTTTGTGTTTGTTCTTTTAATTATATGTACAATTATTGTTTTTGGTAATTGCTATTCATATTCATATCAATTTTTTTATATTTTAAGTAAAGCGAAGCATTTTAATATATATTGCAGTAAGTCATAATTAAAATTTCTCCCAAACATTTTTTTTTTTCTATTTTCTCCATTTGGTAAACACAATCTACATTACATCAAGATTTATCTGAAGCCCCTGGCGGAATAAGGGAACATGAGCAAATGCACTGAAACAAAATGCAATATCAGAGTATGCGTACATATCCAATCTTGTTAAGAAATATTCTTCAGTTAGAAATTCTATGTTATTTAGCACTGAGCAGCTGCTTCAATATATGAGAGGGCTCATCCTGGGAAATGAAAAGGAAGTGCACTTTAACTATATCAATTGCACATGAGCTTCATTTCGTTTGCTAATTAGAAAGCAGAATGTGGTGGGCACTTATGTAATGATTTTGGAACAAATTCAGATTACTGTGGACTTAATTTCCATGTTCAGAGGGAATGGCATGCTGTAATTCACTAGTAATAAACAAGTGTGTTCAGTAAATGCTCTAATTAATTTATAGAAGCCACACCCTTTCACACAAAGCAGAAGCAGATCTGGGCTCTGTTTGATTAACGTAAGGCTCTGAAATGTGTCCTGTGTTTGTTCATGTCACGTTTTACTCGTCCATACAGTTCAGGACTGTTATTTCTGTGTATACATGCTGGTATGCTGTAGTCTGTTCATTTTACATGGTGTGTTAGCTCTTATCTTTGTATTCATATAGATTGTACATGGTAAAAATAAGGAAAGGCATCAATATGGATACAGATCCATCAGCATTTTTTCAAAAACAATCAAGCTTTTCAACATGCTAAGCACACCCTAACAATAAATGCACTTTGTTATAGCATACCCAGCAACCAGTGAACTAAAAGAAGCTAAGTGTATGCACATAACCTGAAACATAATGTATTTGAAAGGTATAATAATATCTAGGCTCAAAAAGTCACATAATTAACATCCATTTTCTGGAAGGCTTTTAAAATTTCATGCAATGTGAGTCATTTTAAATAATAACAGAGAACGACTTTTCTTCTAAAATAGAAAAATGAAAAAGGTAACAGAATAAACAATGTGAACATTGCACGGCAGACGAATGCAATTATTACAAGAAATAAATATTTCTGTAATTTATTTTTGAAAGTGCTTGCCAGAATATGACCTACTAAGCATCACTATCACCTTGAACTAGCTAGCTGACGGTGCTTCCATTCTGAAAAGTCAAATAAAGCATAAAAATTTTAAATGTAGGTTATACACGACATTTTTTTTATTATGGCTCTCACTTGAAGATTTATAGATGACATTGTAGAAGAACAATGTCCTGCCCAGATAAATGCTTTAACCAACAGTATGGGATTTTACTCCTCAGTTCTTTATAAAGAAAAACTGTTTGCATCTTCAGGGTTTAATATTTGAAAATTTTAACTGCATAAAATAGCTTTAAATGTAATAAATAATATGCAGGGCATGATATTTATATCTCTAAATGCTCATTGTTCAGTAGCGCAATTCTTATGCCTACAGACAAAATAAAAATTGTTATTAATGCACCATATTCTTTTAACAGATGTTTATGTTTTAATTTATCATGAGCCCCTTTTGTATAATCATGGAATTCATATAAATCCGTCTTTAACATAAATCTCGTTACATTTTCGGGAAATCATTTGAGTACTAAGCACCCAATGAGCACATAAACAATAAATCCAATTTTCTTGAAATGGTTAACTATTACTATGTAAAAGCTAAACAAGCATTTTTTCTTTCTCTTAAATGTATTTCCATTTGTATGTTTATACATATTCTAAAATATTCATGAAAAGCTAGGGAAAATGCCATTTCCAACAATGTTCTCAATGAAATGCAAATATGTTTTATATAATCATTTCCTTTGCATCACAGTAAAACATTTTATCCGGATTATGTGCTGGGCAATAACATTTGGATAAGAAAAGGTGCAATCCTGTTGTCAACAGATGATAAAAACAGCTCTTTAAAAGTAATGCAGTGATGACATTCATTCGACCTCTATCTACAAAGCTAATACCTAGCAAATTGATGAATTTAGATAGAATGCGAATTTATTCTTTCAAATGAATTTTTTTAACTGTTTGTAATAACTTCTCAAGTAGTGTGTAAACAGAGAATTGTGTATTTTATTAAGCTCTAGAACTCAGCCATTTCCTTTGCAACAACATCTCATAAACTATTCTGACAGTCTAATAAACTGTAAAAAGCTGTGCTAAAAAACTGGCTCTGAATGTTATAGCCATACAAAATGGAAAGAGCAGGAGAAAACATCCATCACTAGGATTATTATCACAGTTGCTATGGAAACTTGGTTGCAATGGCAATATCTCCATGCGTCTGCTGTTTGTTATCATCTGTCTTGATTTTACATCATTGAAACTGTAGTAATTACACTTTGCACAATGAAAAATGCATGCTGTCATGGAAACAAAGTCAAATATTCTTAATCATTTCACCTCTCCAATCTAAAATTTAATTGTTTGTCTGCAAAATAGGTTTTAGAGGATGCTTCTCTAAAACTATAATTACCTTAAGTGTTTTGCAAAAATTGTGCACTGGTGCTGAAAACAAAGAAGAAAACCAAAGCTACTATAATAAATACATTAAGTTATTCTGCTGGAGAATATAGTTGGTTCCGTGTAAATGAGGAAATCATTAATTTCTGAAGACAATCTAATGATCCTCAACTTATTAAAAAGTTTCTGTAATGGTCAGTAAAATTCTTGTAGTTTAATAGAAAAATGAAAATCTTTAAACTATGGATTATTTTCTGTAAACACAAAACAAGAAAGATAAGGTTTTGCATAATTGACTTAATTCCTTCGAAGAAAAAGAAGCACAATATATCGTTCTAACCCATTTTTCCTTGCATGCAATTATGTTTATATTTAATGTTCAAATAAACAAAGGAAAGTCTAGTGAATAAATGTTTATTGATGCAAGGTTACTGCATAATAAATGTTCTAAAGTATTTGTAATTTAACTTTTCTGGGTAATTATTCAGTAATTCCCAGAAATTGAAATGTCAATCCATGTCACGGTGAAATGCAGCACATACTCTATATACTATATCATCAAACATTGCCATGAATGTCTTAAACTAATTGAAGCAGAATTATGAGCATTTTAATAAAATACAACTGTAAGAGAAAATGTTCTTGAAACTGCCTGCCTGTTTAACTAGGACATCCAGACTTCAGTTGTGCCAGTACATTTAAATTATAAAATGAGATCATAAATAACATTTAACTTTCCTGTTTCCTGATAATATCTTACATATAAGAAGTCCTTTTTCTTTAAACCAGGTATTTGCCCATGACCCTCAATATGTTTATCTATTTTGGGACTTTACGTAATACTTAATAGCAGAGGTGTGATTTTGTCGACTATACCCTTTATCTTTATGCTGATTGGTGTGTTTGAAATGCTTTGTAGTCATTATATGTAAATGAACCTACCTGATTTAAGTAAGCTTTCTTCAGTCTGCCATGCTGTAGCAATAAAAGCATGTGGGACTCCACCAGTTGGTGTAAATAAAGGACATCCATGTTGGAGTTTGTACATAACAATGGTGCAGGACTCTTTTTCAATAATACTTTAGGTATTTGCAGCAACAACAACAAATAGTCAATCTAATTGTTTTTCAGCTTCTTTGATTTCTGTAATACATAGACTTTGTTAATTCCTATTTTAGTATATACGTGAGAAAACAAACACATTTCATTATTTTTCCTATTTCTGTAGCTTCTCAAAACATTTGGTTGTACTCATATTAACTTAATAACTGCACTAGAAGCAAAGATGTATTCAAAACAGCAACTGATAGTACACAAAATAAAATGAGCCTACAATTAAATGGATCTTTTTTGGCCTTGGAGGAATTTTGTTGTTAAAAGTTGGTCAAGTTAGTAAAGAGAAGCAAGATATTTTATCATTAACTTTATTTCATTTATTACTTGTAGATTAATATATTACATATTTAGTGCAAGTGTTATGAACACATTCATGTCTCGTAAAAAGTACAGCAGTTATTCAGAATGCATTTTCATTTAAAGGATATACAGCAATTCATCCAGTCATTTTGGGTTTTTTTTACACACATGTATTGCATTTTATTCAAACTTGCTAAATAACTGACCTTGTACTGACCCAAACATATGCTCTGACCAATGCAGAACAAGGTGATTGTCTGATGTAGGTGAAAGCAGTCTTGTGTATGTACTTGATCACAGTGGTTAATTTTATAAGGCCAATCATTCTAGAATGTGTTTCCCAAAAACAATCGATCTTAGTGAATAACAAACAAGATAATGAACGATGTAGATTAAGAATGAGTATTACTAATGTTTCCCTAAGCCCTACCTTAGTTTAGTCTGAATTCTATAATATACATGAAGCCCCAGGTGATATGCAACTGATTATCAGGGACTTTTTAATAGACTTTATAGCCAAGTGGCCTGAGAGTATCAAGTTCCATGCACTTTCCTTTAATAAATCCCAATTAAAATGAATTTTAACGCATGTCCACATGCTGACAACCACTTTGACTCCTCCCAGAATTTTGCATATTTGAATATGGAAATCGATATAAATAGCCCTTTCTGTTTAGTGTTTTGTTAAAAGCCAATGGCAAAAGCATGTTAAATAATGTAGAATTTCAGCGAATGCGAAGTGATGGCAAGACAAAATGTAGTATTTGTTGGCTTAAGCAGTGGTATAAGCAACAAAAGAAAGTTGACCGAGCGATACAGAGTGACTAAGACACTTGAAAGTTCAAGTTCAGAAGTTCAAATTAAAAATGTGGTCAGATATCAAAGTTGCCATGAAAGCCCACCATCTGTTTATTCTGTTTCAGACAATATTGCAAAAGCTGGCACCTGTGCCAAAGACAAGACACCTTCGGATGCTGGCTGCACACACACCTCTATCTTGGAAACCGCTCGACAACCATCTGGATGTGTGCAGACAGATGCTGTTCTGCAGACACAAAATGCAGTAGTGGATGCTGTAAAGATATGTGGCCAATGAACTAAGGAATATCAGGGTTGTACTATGTGATATTGACCACAGATACATTAATTGGTTAAAAAAATGCTGCACTTGATTACCTGTTTTAACATTCTGCTTATTACATTCAAACAAAGTTGTAATGCTGTCCGATTTGTCTGTTAATTTTTTGGGTCAGGTTTATAATACAGCATTCTCTTCACCTACTGGCAAGCCATGATTGTGTGCCACATTTTACAGCATGCTACATGCTTGCACAATGCAACACACTTCTGTGGACTGTAGAACAGCACATTAATAGAGTGGAAATGCTTTTTATTTACATAAGCAAATTCATTCTCTTAAGGTATTTTTATAGTGTAGTGTCGGCATCAAACGGTAAAACAGATCATTTCTTTGCTCTTTACATGGCTCATTGAAATGATTTCCTATCCTTTAAAGGACTGCTTGCCTTTTGCCCCACTATTTGGAAAAAAAGCATGTGTGACAGTGCAGAGTTGCTGTTTAATAGGCGCTTCTAATATAGATGATGTAATGTCAGCTCATTCTTTTGGTGATTCATCGTTGGCTGATGTAACTTGTCCAGCATTATTGCAATAGCAATGTGAGCGCAGTTGACTGCTCCAATTACATTTGGAAAACTGGATATTGCTGCGAATTGTGCTTTGATGTTTCCCAGTTCAATGCCAAAGGAAATCTTATATATCTGGATGACAAACAGATAATATCATCCCATATAGCTGGCATGGCATGACTCAGTGCAAGTTCACGCTGCAAAGCTCCTGTGGCTACAAACCTGAGAGAGGAAAGAACTTGCAAAGGAACAGGTACAGCACAATTACTCAAAGTCGGCATTTGTAAAGCTAGCGTCAGTTCAGCACACAGCTCCAAGAGGATAGCTCATGGAAATCGAAATCGAAAGCCAGTCATCATCATTTGTAAATAAGCACTCTTTTTTAATTCTCCCATTTGTAATGTCTTCTAGCAACATTAAAGCAGCTATGGTAGTTGGAATAGTTTGGCCATTTCATGTACCATTATATTGTTACAGAATGATAACAATCAAGTAATTTAAATTTATAAATGATATGCAATTAATTTCAGTGTATTTGATAAATCCAGCATCATGGATGCAGATGTGAAAAAGAAGGGAAATGACACAGAAACAGTCGCACTGCTTTGATGCTGGGTTCCACCAGTTACAAAACCTAGCACAAAAGTACGCACACAAAGTGTGAGGCTGCCGTGAAAGTGTATGTTGCTTTACACAAAGTTTAGTTTTTATACATCTCAAAGTGTGCATGGAAATGTGTGTATGCAACATTTTTGTGCATACGCACTGTTTATACATTAGGCCCCTGGTCATTTAGCGCTGAGAACACTTTTTGACAGGTTTGGTTGGGATTCAAGAGGCTGGTATAGTAAATAGGAATATGCATTCCATCTAATGCATCTACAATGCTGGGTATGCCTACAAAACACAAATTTAGTGTCATTAATAGTAATAATCCATCCATTATATCCTAACCACAGGGTCACGCTGGAGTGAATCCTAGCCAACACAGGGCGCAAGGCAGGGTGCCAGCCCACTGCAGGGTGCACACACACACACACCAAGCACACACCAGGGACAATTTAGAATTACCAATGCATCTAACCTGCATGTCTTTGGATTGTGGGAGGAAACCCACACTGGCACAGGGAGAACATGCAAACTCCACGCAGGGAGGACCCGAATTCAGGTTTCGTTACTGCTAGGCAGCAACACTACCACTGCGCCACTGTGCCGGCCAATATTTATAATAATAATCTTTGGGGGATGCCTTTATCCAAGGCGACGTACAACATTTGACACATAATTGGTTACATTTCTTTTGGTTTTCCAATTGGATCCTACATAGGTGAAGTAACTTACTCATGGTCACACAGTATTAGTAGCTGGAATTGAGCCCACAACATCAAGTTTTGTTATGTACACAACCCTTCCTTCTTCCAGTTCATCCTGCACCAGAAAAAGGGGGGTTATCATTTCACCCTAGGGAAGCCCAGTATTCTTCTATTAGTTGTTGATTACTCTCCAAAGGGATCCATGTCCACCCACAAAAGAGCATTTAGACCTGCAACTTTACTTCTTGGGAGACACTGTCGCAAACGGAATCACCGGTTGAGTTGCACACTTTTCAGGATATCTGCCATTGTCATTGCTGGTACTAAGAGGAGATTCACCTTCCTACTTTAAAGGATGTCACTGATTATGGAGCGAGTTTGATCAGTTAACTTTTTATGTCCTCAAATTGTCTACAGGTGTTAAAGCTACAAAGAGCCTCCTTTGCACTAATATATAGCCTACATTATCTATCCATCCATCCATCCATCCATCTGTCCATTTTCTAAATATTATAATTATTTATTTATATTACATAATCAACCTATTATTGTTATAGTTGTTACTATATTGTCCATTACAGTGTCAGTGTTTTTTGTGATTTACTTAAGGCAACCTATGTCTTTCTGAGAGAAAATCGCAGGTAAATGAAGAACAATGTTAAAAAGTATCTAGTGGGTCGGTTCACTTGTTAATTTATATTTGAGACTTAGTACTTCTTTAGTTACTGAAGGGTTTCAGGAAGCACTCGCTAATTAATGAATGATCTTATGTTCGAGATAACAAAGTACTTAATGTTAAGAAGCTTTCAGGAAATGTACCCTAATCAGTATACTTAAAAGGGTCAGAGAAAAGGCAGTTCACTATATTTTTATCACTTTATGGCATTATGCTACTGGAAAAGGCGTTTGTTTCATTTTACCTTAACCTTTCTTGGGCTGACCGGCTCCTTAGCCCATCTGTCAAGAGTGTGCCCTGTTTGATGCACTGCTGGTCTTCTCTTCTGAGTCATCTGTAGTGCTCTATCCTCTGCCTATGAAATTCCCCTAAACTTGTTGCAGTTTATTTTTCCTGGAATGATGAAACTGACAGCAACAACACATCTCAGGAACACTAAATTGTGACACCAATATGTATGTGCACATTTGTATTACATATATATTTTCGAAGTGTGCTATACTTAGCATTCTAAGTAAATGGCAGCCATTCCACGTAATTATAATTTCAAATAAACAGAGTAAAAATGTCACAAAATTTATCAGCTTGCAGCTCAGTAGATCAGGGGACTAAGGCATGCTTATTATATAGAACGCTACCTGAAAAGAGTTATGGCTAGCTAGAGATACCAACATGTCATCTGTTCTCATCCAAATACATCTGTCCTCTGCCTTCAAAACAGTCAGACATCAGATCCTCCTTGCCACCTTGACCCTGGTATCTATGGGACTGCCCTCAGGTGTTTCTAGTGCTACCTTTTGAGGTGATCCAGGATCCCAGATTGCAGCTGATGATTTAAACGCTGTAGTGCTCCTTTGACCACTACTCATTAAACTGATTTTATCTGTAGGTAAATATACTACTAAAAAAAAAATTAAAGGAACACTTTTTAATCAGAGTATAGCATCAATTGAAATTTCAGTAATTCAGGAATTCAGCCCTCTGTAGGTTGATAATTTTCATTTCCATCAAACGATGTGGCATCCTTTCGTTCCTAACACATTACCCAGTCCATACCAGTATAGATAACCAGCATGATTTTTTTCCCCATTGAGATCTGATGTATTTTCAAAGTGTTCCTTTAATTTTTTATTAGTTTAGTGCCTATTTTGAATGTATAGACAAAACATGCTGCACAAACTGTTTGGTATTTTAAGAGGCTCTCAAATTTTCTTTACTACTAAGCTTTGAAAAAATGTTGTATTTTTTATTTTGTTCTTTTTATTTTAATAAACAACATCAGTCATTTTTTTTAGCATTTTTCCAGTAATAGTGTTTCCTTGTTGTAAAATTTGAGAAAATTATTGTATTATGCATTTCATCAGTACACATCAGTCAGTTATTTTTATTTAATCATTTACATATATTAGTCATTCACTCTGTTTTTATGAGACGCATTACATGATGAACAATTACAAAACACTTAAATATAATAAACATAAAAAACACAAGCAAAACCCATAAATATTAGGAAAGGAGGTGATTTTATGTGCATTCAATTAAAGTATAGTTGTAACTCTTAAGTGCTAAAATTATATGCTCCATGTAGAAAGAAAAAAGATTTAGAAGCTATCTTTTTGCAAAAACAGTCTGCTGTATGCTGAAACAGAAAACAATTAAATCATCAAAGAAATGAATTAACCTTAGAATTCCCAAAGGAAATCAGCCAACAGTTCCAGCAGAATTTGCTTGAATTGCTTTATTCAAAATAATATAAATACAAAGAAAAACAATCAATCTCAAATCAATAAAATATTAACAAAAGATTAAGATGCATATACTAAAACACAAGAAGAAAAAGTGATAATACTAGCCAGAAAAAAAATCATGCAGCACTATCAACAATTCTGTTCAAAATCTGACTATACATTGCATATTACTTATTACATATGAGAATTTAAAAAATGCTGTTGTCAAAACTTAGAGGCAATGTTATTAATGACTTTACCCCTTCCACCTTTTTCTGCTGTAGACCATGTAGGCAATTTCTGTTTTGTGATAAGGTACTATTTTTAAGTACAATGACAAAACTTTTTAAAGATTCAATTTATTGTACAAATCCTCACACAAGACATCTTACATGTTTTTAGTTACTGCTGAAGAAAAAATAACCTACATGTCCCAACTTTCCAGACATCAAAGCAGTGGTTAGAATTTGATGTTTTTCAGAGAGATATTTTTAAAATAAAAATACACAAGTTAATAATTATGAAAAAAAATATTTTCTTCTAAAATACGGCAGAGTGTGCATTTGATATGAGTAAAAGTCACAGAATGCATTACGCATAGCTACAAATCATTACACATTAAAAAAGCAAGAAGAATAAGGTGTAAAAAGCACCTTAATAAATACAGATCTCTATTAGACAAAAACAAATCCTCCCATTGTAGAGCAAATGTGCGTTCCTGCCTTTTTACATCAGAATTTCACTGCTTTCTGACTGCTGCTAACATAAAAAGGAACCTACACGCCATTGCAAAGACAAACAATAAATACAAGCACCAAAAAATAACGATAAATACTGAAAATACACTTATGAATTAGATGAAAGTGAGAATAGATTCTAGTGCAACTGGAGGTCAAACAGAAAACTGCAAATCATATTTTCTAATTACTATTAATTCCTAATAACTTTTCTTACATTTGTAAAAACAGTGTTTTTTTAAAAAGCTCCTTTAAAAGCTGATCTATAAAAACACTAAAGTTCAGTTTTGGGTACTTGAGCTCATCTTCATTATTTGCAGAGGCAGTAGAGTCAGACAGTTGCTTTCTTATCAGCTTTTTTAACCTGGTTCAGATATCTCTGTAAAATTGATTTGTGAAGTTTTACCTTCCCACAATCCCATTTGGTCATCGAGATGAAGGACAGATTTGATTTTCTGTCCAGTCATTTTGAAGATATGGCCTTTTTAATGCAACAGCACCATCTGTTGTTGCAAGACTACATTTATTTAAAGGGTCATGCACCAAAGGTGCTGGACCCCAATCATATTTTTAGTGATTTGTCTCACTTTTAATAATTCTCTGTCACTTTTAAACTGTAATTCTGTCAAGGTGCAAAAACCCTCATGTTTGAAATTTGGTGTAAAAAAAGAAGAATTATTCTGCTAATTGTATAAGTAATTTATCTTTCTGGAGACCTAATACATTTCTTTATTACGTAGTGTAGTTTGCTATTCTTAGAAACTCTTTACTTTAAAACATGTTTATTCATTAGTAATTCTGACTCAATGGAGTATCACAGAGCAAACAACTGAATAAATGTGTTGTTTTTGTTAACAGCCTCCTTCAAGGTCCAAAACCATGTTAAAAACCAGAAAAACATGTAAATGCTAAACTACCGCTAGTTCAGGGAGAAATTTACTTATAGCACCAAGGGAGCCAATGTCAAAACTAATGATGTTAAAACCCAAGAAATTTGGGAAAACTTTTGTTTAAAGAATCAAAAATGTTTAAATCTTTATGCAGGAATGTGAATTTATCAGTGTCAGATTACAGCATTCCACCACTGTCAGATTTAATTTTCATTTTACTACTGTGGTTCTAATCCCTGCCTGGATTGACAGAAAGGTTCCACAATTTATTCCATCACCATGTGTTGGGAAGACAGAGTTTTGGATGTGCGGCATGTGTTCTCCTGTTTGCTATTAGAATTCCTTTCTTTTTTTCCCATTCATGCCCACTCGCTGTGTGCTCTTGGACTCTCTCTGTCTGTTGCTTTGTGCTGTGGCTGATACAAACTGGTTATAAACCAATTTATCACATACAACTAACAATAACCTCTACATTTTTCAAGTTGGAGGTATTTTTTTACAATCATCTGTAATGGAGACGAAGGGAACCAGGGTCCTATTATAAAGAAATGCTTTAAACTTTATTGAATATGTCAATTATTGAAGCCAAAAACGTCATCAGATACTAGTCCGTGTCTTGAGATTACATACATATTTCAAAAAAGCATATTAAGAAGGTATAAATGCAAACCATGGTTTTGAGATTCAGCTATTTAAAAAAATCACCATTTGTCTCCCTTAGTGACACCCTTTCAGCCACAGGGCCATGGATTCACCTCGGATAGTCATCGAAATGTGCCGTTTTTGATATTATTGAATGTTGATGCCCAGAAGTGAATTACTGTCTCTGTCATTTAGATAACCAGACAATAGTAACTGAAAAAGACATATTTGTGATATTGTGTTTTCTTCCATTATACAAAAGATATTTCTTTATTTCGCAACAGTACTGCCTGCTTCCATTGACAGTGAAAAAGAATATTGAGCCATCTTGTAGTATGCACTCAAGTGACAAGAACTGAATAGACATACTTAGACCGTCTTTCTAATCCATTTATGCAATGTAGGGTCATGGGGAAGCTGAAGCCTATCCCATCAATCACAGGTCGCAAGGCAGAAACAATCTCTGGATGGAGCCCCAGTCCACTACAGGGCAAACACCTAAATTTGGGGTACTCTGCAACTCCAGTTCACCCTAGTTTAATTAGGTTGAAGTTTAATACAGTGGTTCTCAACCTGTGGGACGGGTCCCCCTAGGGGGGCATGAAGTAACAAAAAGGGGGCGCGAAGATGTGAAAAAAAGAAAACAAGAATCAAAAATATGAAAAAAACATCTTTTGAAACCAAAACAAATTAACTTAAACTACATTCTGATACTAGAACAATAAATATAGAGTTAGATAAATGTTGATAAAAATGAAGTAGGTATAATAAAATATGCATCTACATTTCAAAAAAATGTTGGGGGGGTGCGATTAAAACTGTTATTAAAACTCGTGTCGCAAATATTTAAAGGTTGAGAAACGCTGGTTTAATAAGTTCAGTACATATCTTGCATAAGCAGAGTGTTACCTCAGAGCTGTCATTCCTGCCTCATAGCACCAGATTCTACATGGAGTCTTCACGTCCTTTTATCAAAAGTGACTTTTAAGGAAAACACAAAAGGCAATTGCATAAAGGGACAGCAGCACCTCTACTGCTTAATGTGACCCCTTCCATTATGTCACTTTTTTATACATCTTGTATTGAATCTGTCTTTACTTATATTCTGCTCTGCTAGTTTGGAAATCTCATTGTCAGCAACAAAAACAAAATAAATAAAATTGTAAAATGGAGCAATAAAATAACAAGGTATCAACAGTCAAATCATTACCAAGCAAGTGTGGCAGAAATCAGAGGGTATTTTGTCAGACAGGACTCAGCCACTACATTCTCAGTTATTCCCATCAGGTTACAAGCTCAAGATTTTAAGGTTAAAAAGCAACGATTTCAAATACTCTTTCTCTTACAACTGTTATTAACCTTCTAAATAAGTAAAATTTTAATAAGCATCCCAAATCATAAGATGAACAATTAGCATCTGGTCTAATTACTATGTGCAATATGATTGATGGAATGTCTCACCATAAGTGCTATGCCCACTGTTATATTTATTGTACTAAGTTTATTTTTAATGACTGTGTTCTTTTTGACGTATTTTCATTATTATGTTGTGGTCTGGAGTTTGCATATTCTCCCCGTGTCTGCGTGGGCTTCCTCCCACAGTCCAAAGACAAGCAGGTTAGGTGCATTGGTGATTCTAAATTGTCCCGAGTGTCTGCTTGGTGTGTGGGTGTGTGTGCCCTGCGGTGGGCTGGCACTTGCCCAGGGTTTGTTTCCTGCCTTGTGCTCTGTGTTGGCTGGGATTGGCTCCAGCAGACCCTGTGACCCTGTAGTTAGAATATAGCGGATTGGATAATGGATGGATGGATGTTGTGGTCTCTTCTGTAAAACCTGTTGAAAGATCAAATTTCCCTTTTAGGGCAATAAAAAAAGAAAAAATTAATAAAATTGAGAATTTTGAATCAAAATAATCAGTATCAGCAGTGAATTTACTCACTTAAAAATATGGTGTTGAGTTCTTTTATTACAATATCCTCAGCAAAAGCAATTCATAATGTTTTAAAAAATCGATAATTGGCTTCTGGCAAATCAATCTGGTATATCACACACTTTGCCTTTTTTTTTATATTGCATTTGCAAGACACACCGGAGTAAAAAGTTGCCATGGCTCTTTAAAAAAGCGAGGCCTTTATTCAAAATAAAATGCATTTTAATCAGTTTGATGTATGTTCAGTTAATGTTATGTGTACAAACTACAGTGCTCTTTTCTTTACACTTCCATTTGGTGTTCATCTCGCTACATGGGCAATGTAAAATAACAACAAAGAATGTAAAGGGCAGAGGGATGGGATTCGGTGTTTGGTTGTCGTAACTCTACCATGATGGCCACTGCAAGCAGACAAACAAGCAAGAAATATATCCTTACCTTTAGAAAATAAGACCAAGAGTCTCCAATAAAATGTATTTTTTTTCAGTTTACTTTTGTTGTCACAAGTAAGCCTCAGAAATGCAGAAGACACATATTCTTAGACCAGTAACAGCGTACTGCACAATAATGTACAGTGAATACACTTGACTTGAGCATTCATAGTTATCATACTCTTTCTCTGTACGTTTAGTATTCATTTTCTCAGAGGTTGATGCGCTTGCTGCTTCCTGAGCAGCTTTTCTTTTCTCCACCCTAGCAGTCCGCTTCTTCTCTTCTTTTGTCTGCATCTTTTCGTGTTAAAACTGATTAAGTCAGTGTTTGTGTTGCAATTACTTAGTAGATTTTCTTCAATTTTTCAGTTAAGCTGGCACTTAAGTCTTCAATCTGCCTCAAGAATGATTTAAGATATGAAGAGGTAGGGGAAGTGATGGCAAAGGAAGTAGGGAATGAGAAAGGCGTCACACGGCCACTGCCAAGAGTTGATTCTACAATAAAATAAAAATAAAAAGAGGAATAACCTTGGAGGTCAATCATCACCCCGAAAGTGGATAGTGGACATCACATAGTATATGTGTACCAATTATCAGGTCAATAGGTCAAACGGTTTGCAAGCTACAGGTGATTTAAAATCCTGGACAAACAAACAGCCACGGTAGCGTATTATATATAAAGATCTAAACCTCTGTTACTTGAAAGGGGTCATATTCAGATTTTATTGCTTTTTTTACAATATGCCCTCTGTACCGTTCATCTCCATAATAAAATTCAAGAGTGGGCTAAATATTTTATAAATGTATAAAGTATGCTGCAATTTAGAATGTAGTTTTACATAGCAAACTAATATATACAGTGGAGGAAATAATTATTTGACCCCTCACTGATTTTGTAAGTTTGTCCAATGACAAAGAAATGAAAAGTCTCAGAACAGTATCATTTCAATGGTAGGTTTATTTCAACAGTGGCAGATTGCACATCAAAAGGAAAATCGAAAAAATAACTTTAAATAAAAGATAGAAATTGATTTGCATTTCATTGAGGGAAATAAGTTTTGAACCCCTACCAACCATTAAGAGTTCTGGCTCCCACAGAGTGGTTAGACACTTCTACTCAATTAGTCACCCTCATTAAGGACACCTGTCTTAACTAGTCACCTGTATAAAAGACACCTGTCCACAGAATCAATCAATCAAGCAGACTCCACACTCTACAACATGGGAAAGACCAAAGAGCTGTCCAAGGATGTCAGAGACAAAATTGTAGACCTGCACAAGGCTGGAATGGGCTACAAAACCATTAGCAAGAAGCTGGGAGAGAAGGTGACAACTGTTGGTGCGATTGTTCAAAATGGAAGGAGCACAAAATGACCATCAATCGACCTCGCTCTGGGGCTCCACGCAAGATCTCACCTCGTGGGGTGTCAATGGTTCTGAGAAAGGTGAAAAAGAATCCTAGAACTACACGGGAGGAGTTAGTTAATGACCTCAAATTAGCAGGGACCACAGTCACCAAGAAAACCATTGGAAACACATTACACCGCAATGGATTAAAATCCTGCAGGGCTCGCAAGGTCCCCTGCTCAAGAAGGCACATGTGCAGGCCCGTCTGAAGTTTGCCAATGAACACCTGAATGATTCAGAGAGTGACTGGGAGAAGGTGCTGTGGTCTGATGAGACCAAAATAGAGCTCTTTGGCATTAACTCAACTCGCTGTGTTTGGAGGAAGAAAAATGCTGCCTATGACCCCAAAACACCGTCCCCACCGTCAAGCATGGGGGTGGAAACATTTTGCTTTGGGGGTGTTTTTCTGCTAAGGGCACAGGACAACTTAATCGCATTAACGGGAAAATGGACGGAGCCATGTATCGTGAAATCCTGAGCGACAATCTCCTTCCATCTGCCAGGAAACTGAAAATGGGTCGTGGATGGGTGTTCCAGCACGACAATGACCCAAAACATACAGCAAAGGCAACAAAGGAGTGGCTCAAGAAGAAGCACATTAAGGTCATGGAGTGGCCTAGTCAGTCTCCGGACCTTAATCCAATAGAAAACCTATGGAGGGAGCTCAAGCTCAGAGTAGCACAGAGACAGCCTCGAAACCTTAGGGATTTAGAGATGATCTGCAAAGAGGAGTGGGCCAACATTCCTCCTAAAATGTGCGCAAACTTGGTCATCAATTACAAGAAACATTTGACCTCTGTGCTTGCAAACAAGGGTTTTTCCACTAAGTATTAAGTCTTTTTTTGTTAGAGGGTTCAAAACTTATTTCCCTCAATGAAATGCAAATCAATTTCTATCTTTTATTTAAAGTTATTTTTTCGATTTTCCTTTTGATGTGCAATCTGCCACTGTTGAAATAAACCTACCATTGAAATGATACTGTTCTGAGACTTTTCATTTCTTTGTCATTGGACAAACTTACAAAATCAGTGAGGGGTCAAATAATTATTTCCTCCACTGTACCATGATTGTGAAGAAATAACTACAACTTGAGAAATACTGTACGTATCCTTTAACTTGCACATGTGCTCACCTCCCATATACCAAATGCCATGAAGTAATCGACTCGTATATGGAAGGACCACACTTACAAATGTTGACCATTCCTTTGCTGAGACATTGCATTTAATCTCAGATGGAGGACCACTCCTGTGTGCCACTAAAACAGATTTAAAAAATCAGTGATTTTTTAGAACATGAAACAAATAGTAAGCAGACAAAGAAGCCAGCTGCAAGCAAAACTGTTTCTGTCAAAGGGAGCAATACCAACTATTAGAGCTGAGGGCTCCACAGGTTGGAAATGATATATCAGTTCTTTTTTCATTGAATAAATTATTGCTAAGTCAATTTTTCATTGTCTCTTTTATTTTTACTACATAAATTTTCCCTGTAGATACTGTTTAAATTAAGTTCAAATCATGATATGTACACAAATGTAAAAAAAGAAAAAACATTTCATGGCGTGTGCTTATTTTTTCACGATTGTAAATCAAATGGAGAGAAATGGAACCTTGTAATCTGATAAAGTTTTAAATTAACACATACAGTGGTGTGAAAAACTATTTCCCCCCTTCCTGATTTCTTATTCTTTTGCATGTTTGTCACACAAAATGTTTCTGATCATCAAACACATTTAACCATTAGTCAAATATAACACAAGTAAACACAAAATGCAGTTTTTAAATGATGGTTTTATTATTTAGGGAGAAAAAATCCAAACCTACATGGCCCTGTGTGAAAAAGTAATTGCCCCCTTGTTAAAAAATAACCTAACTGTGGTGTATCACACCTGAGTTCAATTTCCGTAGGCCTGATTACTGCCACACCTGTTTCAATCAAGACATTACTTAAATATGAGCTGCCTGACACAGAGAAGTAGACCAAAAGCACCTCAAAAGCTAGACATCATGCCAAGATCCAAAGAAATTCAGGAACAAATGAGAACAGAAGTAATTGAGATCTATCAGTCTGGTAAAGGTTATAAGGCCATTTCTAAAGCTTTGGGACTCCAGCAAACCACAGTGAGAGCCATTATCCACAAATGGCAAAAACATGGAACAGTGGTGAACCTTCCCAGGAGTGGCCGGCCGACCAAAATTACCCCAAGAGCGCAGAGGCGACTCATCCGAGAGGTCACAAAAGACCCCAGGAGAACGTCTAAAGAACTGCAGGCCTCACTTGCCTCAATTAAGGTCAGTGTTCACGACTCCACCATAAGAAAGAGACTGGGCAAAAACGGCCTGCATGGCAGATTTCCAAGACGCAAACCACTGTTAAGCAAAAATAACATTAGGGCTTGTCTCAATTTTGCTAAGAAACATCTCAATGATTGCCAAGACTTTTGGGAAAATACCTTGTGGACTGATGAGACAAAAGTTGAACTTTTTGGAAGGCAAATGTCCGTTACATCTGGCGTAAAAGGAACACAGCATTTCAGAAAAAGAACATCATACCAACAGTAAAATATGGTGGTGGTAGTGTGATGGTCTGGGGTTGTTTTGCTGCTTCAGGACCTGGAAGGCTTGCTGTGATAGATGGAACCATGAATTCTACTGTCTACCAAAAAATCCTGAAGGAGAATGTCCGGCCATCTGTTTGTCAACTCAAGCTGAAGCGATCTTGGGTGCTGCAACAGGACAATGACCCAAAACACACCAGCAAATCCACCTCTGAATGGCTGAAGAAAAACAAAATGAAGACTTTGGAGTGGCCTAGTCAAAGTCCTGACCTGAATCCAATTGAGATGCTATGGCATGACCTTAAAAAGGCGGTTCATGCTAGAAAACCCTCAAATAAAGCTGAATTACAACAATTCTGCAAAGATGAGTGGGCCAAAATTCCTCCAGAGCGCTGTAAAAGACTCAATGCAAGTTATCGCAAACGCTTGATTGCAGTTATTGCTGCTAAGGGTGGCCCAACCAGTTATTAGGTTCTGGGGGCAAAAATTCTTTTTCACACAGGGCCATATAGGTTTGGATTTTTTTTTCTCCCTAAATAATAAAAACCATCATTTAAAACTGCATTTTGTGTTTACTTGTGTTATATTTGACTAATGGTTAAATGTGTTTGATGATCAGAAACATTTTGTGTGACAAACATGCAAAAGAATAAGAAATCAGGAAGGGGGCAAATAGTTTTTCACACCACTTTATTGTGTTCATGCAGTGCAGTCATCAAATGAAATCTAAGGATCTGCTAATTGGTACCAGGTTTTGCTTTGTAAATAAAGTGTCTTTTTGACTTGCATGTATTTATTTATTTTTACACAATGCTTAGAATTGCTAAGCTAACGAGAGCTCACTGACATTGACAATTCTTCTATATGGTGGTAGATCATGTCCTGACCACTAAGTTTTGACAGTGCCTTTTAGTGTACCCATGCAGCTCAGCTTCACTAAAGTCTGCATTCTCTCCACTTTCTTTGCTTGCTGCTTGACTACAACACCACTGCTGCTTCCATGCTTGTGTTATAAAAGAAACAACTCCCTGTGTGGAAACACTTATTGTATTCATAAATTCTGATTGTGCAAGTAATTGGAGTGCACAAAATGTGGAGGACCAGTGAGAAAGAGTTCCAAAACCTGTGTTACGTGGGTCTGTCAGATGTTGCTTTGTTATAATGCTTGATTTAATTCTGATGTACAAATTTGATTTATAGAATCAATCTGCAATTTGACAACGAGGCTAAACTGAAATTTCGCTTTTCCTGTAAAGCACAATGTGATTTGGATTTGGAAGGAATGGTGCTAATGTTAATTTTATTTCCTAAATGGTTTTCACCTTCTAATCAACCTAACATTTTTTATTCACATTCCTAGTCAAAACATTTATTTCTTTTAAAAATACAAAATCTTTCAAGGAGCAAAAACACAAAATTCCTTAACGGAGATAGTTAAAAGTAAGTTCTTTGCAAGGCCCAATTAAGTGCTCCATAACACCAGACAGAAAATCTTTTCCCTGAAAAAAGAAAGAAATGTCAATAGTTGGAGAAGAATATGACTGCAAATTCAAAATTCAACTCTTAGTATTCCCTGATTAATTTATTTTAGAGTTTTCACAATGTTTTTTGTTAACCATGGCTTTTTGGAGATTTTTTTGTCTTCTTAAAATTCAGTTGTTCATCTTGTGATACAAGCTAGTTAAATTTTTTATGATTTTGAAAATGTTAAACTCTTTAGATTGATTAATACAGTTTGTTCTTATCATAAAAAATGACAGCACATCGTTCGGCAAGTTAGCTGAGCGCATTGGTCTGTTGTGTAAACATCTCTGTATTGTTTGGATAGCTTGATGGCCATTACTTTACATGTTATACAGAAGTGCATCTAACTATTTATTCATTTATTAATTTTGCTGACTCAAACTTACTTAGATGAGTTAATATATGCAAAGAGTTCTCAGCAATTTAGCTGAGCAAATTAAACAAAAAAATATTTACCTTTACGGAGGATAAAAAATGTGCTAAGAGATGTTAGAAATATAACAACAGCTTAAGCTCATAATCTTACCCTGACCAGGGTTAAAAACAGAATATCTAGAAACAAATCTGTGTGCACAGATGCTACTTTAAAAACAGCAAGGAGAAGAGCATACTGAAATGAAAATGTTGTAAGTTAAAACACTGAGGACATTTGTCATGACAAAAGCTTTCTTTTGCAAATTAAGCAAAACAGTGCAGGAGCCTTTTGGAGCAAAACCCTGAAACAGAAAATGAAACATATATAGCAGCCATCAATTCAAAGGAATCAATTTTTTCTAAAAAAAAAAAAAACAACAGCACTACTTGCCATTCATGAGCCAGTATACGAAAAAGAAAATGAAAAAGTTTTAAAGGGTAGTGAAATTAAAAGGGCGGTGTTTGTATGAACAGAAAAATAATGGGATGTGTTTTTTTGATTTTTTTAAAGATGTTTTTCCTTTTTGTTTTTTTATAGTTCTTTAAAAACACAAGAAACTGACAGAACACATGTAAATTCTGACGTGTAATGTCAGGATGGTTGGATTTTATACATACATGTTTCTTCTTGTACCCCAAATGATGTCCCTGCAATTCTCTATGAGGCAAAAATATACAAAAATGAGCAAAATAAAAAAAAGGCCCATGGTCTTTGTTTGAAAGTCCAAATTAATAGACATTGGCCAGCTGACACTCAATCCCAACTTTACTAACGTACTAGCAGACGTAGCTCTGTGATCAAAAATAAAGCAAGTTATTACTTCACAGTTGTTATCAGGAGATCAACAAGAATTCAAGATCAAGAAGTGTAAGGGTCAAAGCCAATTACTAAAAGCCCAAGTCTCGATGTTTAAACATGGGGAAGAGAATGCCATCAATTCATTTAAAAAGTTGAATCTAGAAATTCATAACCAAAACAGACAGCTTCCACTAGATAAATTGATTAGTTTCATACACAACAATTTGTAATTGTGAAGCAGAGGCTAAGATGGAATGAAGCATGGGAATGTGGTGCTAAAAATAGAGAAGGTGTCTGCCTCACAAGGAAACAGGAACAATAACTGCATCTCCAAAGGTGGACTGGCTGACCACAATAACAGACCAAGACAAGGAAGTTGGAAGTGGGAATCACGAGAGGACAAGTCAGCTGTTGGTGGTTTAAAAACTAAGAAACAACAAAGAAGTCACAAAAAACAAGATCATTGTTGCCTTGCTGGTAAGTGACAAGATAAAAGGTGAAAAAGACATCCAGTATGGTGATAAGAAATGAAGCAATAATGTTAAAGTTATTTGTTTTTCTGTAGTATTGTGCATACTGTAAGGATGTGGGTCATTCAAAAATTTAGTATTCCTGTGCTTAAAGGTTCAAGTTTACTAACTGTGGGAATTATGATATTATCGTATATCCTCACATTTAAGTTCTCCCACAGATAAGTTGGGGCTTGATTTTACTGTGTAATTTCCGGTATTCTATAATGTCGGTCATCGAATGCGGAAAACTCACACTATTGGTCCAAGAGATTATGATATGCTAACGCCAACCTGAGAGAGTAACCACTGAGCACACTGCCTTTTTTTCCTTCACTGCCTACATGACCACACGGTAATACCCGCACTATTCCAAAGCATTGACACTGTTTTGTGTTTTTTGTATCTCACATCCTCATACACCTTTATCGTAAGAGTATCCCTTATCTACAATGGAGCATTTGATCAGAAGAAAATATGAAGCTGGTTTTAAATTAAAAGTCATTGACGTGGTGAAAGAAATTGGTAACTGCGCTGATGCAACAAAATTCGATGTGTCTGAGAAACTGGTGCGAGATTAGAGGAAGCAAGAAGATGTAAAAAACAAAAAAAAAATTAAGTGTTGCATTTTTGAACAAGTGTATAAATTGGTGTCTGATTTTACGACTTATACGCGACTATATATGGTATATAAAATAAATATTTCTATCCTGATTTTTTTTCGCCAAAGCCATTTAATTAACTTTACCTAAGCCATTTGAGCTTACACCTTAAAACCTATTCATTCAAGTCAGTGACTGAGTAATAAGCTTTTAAATAAGGAGCAGTCTGAATGCACTAACTCTTGGTATGTGTCTGTCCTGGCCACTTTTTACTAATGTTATTTACTAATTCCTTCCATCAACTTCAGTAACAAATACTCCACAATAGTACCAACTTAGGAGAAAAACAAAATTTTATGTGGCTTTTTCTAGTAACATCATGAGCTAAAATCAGACAATAATCATTATAAGTTATTCCCAGGTTCGCATTACCGGTAATTCCACATACAAAGCAGCTATCAACCAAGCCAAGAAAGTGAAACGATGATTCTAGGAACATGCAATAAAAAGATAATAAAATTAAAAGGGATGCATGTTTAGCCTATTTCTAATGATGCTAATCGAAAGGTAGCAGTCCAAGCTTAAATTATAATTCTGGCAGGCCTGGTTCAGTTGTTCATCTAGCCTTTGACTAGTCAATCAAAATGTGAAGTAACACACATTTTACATTCAGGCTCTTAAGCGTTCAAGCCTGACGTGTGAAGCAACAGAATAGTCTGTAATGTCACTCATGGGTCTACTCTTAAGCCACACTATGTAGGAAGAATATAATTAATTAAACTAAGCTTGAAGCATAACTCAGAAGACAGAGAAAATGCTAAGTAGAGAATTCAAAAGTAGAAATTTATTGTCTCCAACCCAGCATTTATATTATGAATACAGCGGACAATTATATTATGATAACATCTTGCCTGAAGAAGGGGCCTGAGTTGCCTTGAAAGCTTGCATATTGTATTCTTTCTAGTTAGCCAATAAGAGCTGTCATTTTGCTTAACTTCTTACTACATTCATAATGGCTAACACAGTACAACTAGTACAACTTATTAACTAGGCTAAAGGCTGTCCCACATAAAACCCCTCTTCCTAGCGTTCTTCTTGCAAATACTAGATCACTCACCGATAAAATGGACGAGCTCCGACTATATATTTACACACACAGAACTACAAGGGACTGCTGCCTTTTGATTTTTTTCAGAGACATGGCTGGATCCCACCATACCGGACGCAGCAGTTGAACTTGCAGGTTGCACGCTCCATGCTCCATCGAGCCGATCGAACCCCCGATTCCGGTAAGAAAACAGGTGGAGGGCTGTGTGTCTATACTAATAATGCTTGGTGCACTAATATAACTATAATCAACAAGTTTTGTTGTCTGGACGTGGAATGTCTGATGCTAAGATGCCGACCGTTTCACCTACCGAGAGAGCATACCGTCGTTATTGTTATGGCAGTATACATATCTCCTCAGGCTAATGTTAAGTCAGCACTTGAAAAATTGTTTGACATTATCATTAAACAACAGAACTAGTACCCTGATGCAGTTTTTATCATTGCTGGGGATTTTAATCAAGCAAATCCAAAGGATGTATTCCCCAGATTTTATCGGCATGAACATTGTAAAATCAGAGGGGAAAACACCTTAGACCACATCTATACAAACATAAAATACACCTATAAGGTCATTCCACGCCCCCACCTCGACAAATCTAATCATCTCTCTTTGTCTCTTGTTCCAGCGCACAAAGCCCTTATCAACAGTACTAATCCAATTAGCAAGACTGTTAAAGTTTGGCCTGAAACGGCCATTTGCCAACTCCAGGACTGCTTTGAACAAACAGACTGGAATATATTTTTTCATCAGACAGACTTAGAGACATATACTTCATCTGTGCTGTCATATATTAATTACTTTGTGGACAATGTCACTGTCAACAAAAGGATTAAGGTCTACCCAAATGAGAAACCATGGATGAATAGTGAAGTCAAACAGCTGCTCAGGGAAAGGGACAAAGTCTTTAAATTAGGAGACACCTCATCCTATAGAGCTGCCAGAGCTAACCTCAAGAAGGGCATCAAGTCTGCTAAACTAATATACAAACAACGGATTGAGGAGGACTTTAAACTCAAACTCACAGCGGATGTGGCAAGGCATCCGATTAATCACAGATTACAAAAAGAAAAATGATGTACAAGACACACTGGCCAATAACAATGCCAACCTAGCAGAGGAACTTAACAGTTTATTTGCACAGTTTGACAAGGACAATAACCAGCCTCACAGGCTGGAGACTCACAGCATTTGGTTGTACACATACTGTACATGATGTGCGGCGGGCACTCGAAAACATCAATATAAGGAAAGCGGCAGGTGCAAGGACATGTGCTCCAGGCCTGTGCTGACCAATTAGCAGAGGTATTTACACAATTATTCAACCTCTCTCTCCTCAGGTGAAATCTCCTTGTGCCTCACTTTCACAACCATTGTACCTGTTCCCAAAAAATTGAGGATAACCTGTCTTAATGACTATCAACCAGTCACTCTCACCCCTGTCATCGCAAAGTGCTTTGAACGACTGGTAATCACCCACCATTGCACCATAGCAAACTGTTTTACACGCTACATACAGCAATTTGCATCCGCGACAAACATGCATCTTCTTAGATGCTCCTGCAGGAACACGGAAAGTCTATGTGAGTCACAGGTACATCTGGACTGTGCAAAGACGACGACGACTCAAGTGACGAGTTGGAGGTGGGCACATGAGCAATGGCGGTCCGCCAGTTTTCAGTCACGGACAATTTTGTGTTGGTTCGTTCCGTGCATTGTTACAATGTTGCTTTTCTTGCTGATTTATTACATTATCGATTTTTCAAATGTTAATTTTCTCCCTTTGCTTAAAAATCATTAAAAAACCGGCCTGATTATGCGGCGTATGGTACGCCATGGGTTGGCTAGTTGAATATATTTCATGAGTATAAATATGTATTACAGTAATCCCTCGCTACTTCGCGGTTCACTTTTCGCGGATTCATGACTTCGCGGGTTTTTAAATATAGTAGTAGTATTTCCTAGCCTAAGAACAACAAAACAACTTCAGTGACTAAGTGCGTTGTAACACGGGCTGTGATTGGTACATGGGAGGGAGACGAGAAATCACAGCTTCCCGTTTTCTAATTGGGCCCGTGATTGGTGCTTTGACTGATGCCCAGATCCCACAGCACCTCCCCTTGTCTCTCTGTCACAGCCATTTCGCTTCAAGCTTTCTCGCTGATCGGTTTACTTTACACTGTACTGTGTGTGATTTTTTTGTGGTTTCTTTGTGTTGAACTTCGCTTCAATTTTCACCCCCTGCAATTGCTCCCAAACATGCTCCTTCTTCCAACGCTGGTGCTGAGCCTAAACGGCAACGAAGAATGATAACGATTGCTGAGAAGGTGAAACTTCTGGATATGTTGAAGGAAGGGAGAACTGTGGCTGCAGACTGGCTAAGGCTGCAGACTGGCTAAGGATTTGCAAGAGCGGTCACAGGAATGGGACGACAATATGGTTCGCTCGGTCCAATTTTGCAACAAGGTCGACGACGTCATGACCGCCTACAAGCTGCTCTTTGACCGGAAAAAGAAGCAGCGGCAGCAGCTGCTGATCACAATGTTTTTGCAGCCTCGCAAAAAAGAGCCACTTCCTACTACTACTACGAATACACCTTCGGAAACCTTCATCACCTTCATCGTCATCATTTTTACTGCACAGCATATTCATCACCATCATCACGTCATATATACAGTAGGTACGTGTACTTCGCTATACAGTAACTGTAAACTTATCTACCAATTTCATATTGCTTAACAGTTATCCCTGTTATTAACAGAGTAAAGGGTGGGTTGTAAACAGTACAGGGAGGGTTTAAAAACGTCCAAATACACATTAAATTATTAAATTAATATGGTGTCCCTACTTCGCGGAAATTCAGTTATTGTGGCCCGGCCTTGGGACCTATCTCCCGCGATAAACGAGGGATTACTGTACTATAATTTGTCATTTGTCATTTGTCATTTTCAGTACATTACTTACACATAAAAGTACACTGCAATGCATATGGGTAAGGTAAAAAATGTTTCTTTCTAATTCAAAGTGGCAGCCATATTAATTACATTATTAGAAAGAAAAAAATGTTCAAATATTGCATGATGACTTTTTTTTATTGTCAGATTCTTTTTTT
This sequence comes from Polypterus senegalus, assembly GCF_016835505.1. Classification (NCBI taxonomy): domain Eukaryota; kingdom Metazoa; phylum Chordata; class Cladistia; order Polypteriformes; family Polypteridae; genus Polypterus; species Polypterus senegalus. The sequence goes on from NC_053158.1 coordinate 44,123,556, forward strand.
CCGAATCAAAGTCACAGACTATTTAGAAGCATGGATCAGTTGTTACTGATCAGACGGATCAGTTGTTAGCGATCAGCTCGTATCTCTCCATCAGTATTTTTATTGGAATAATGGAAAATAACATAAGAACACAAAGTAATTATCTTTATTAATATACCACTTCAATAACTAAGTTCAGCTACCCAAAAACGATGTTTAGTTTTCAGCAGGTGACAAAGACACATATATATATATTGCAACACAAAAAAGGGAAGAATGGGACCCTCATCCCATGGCAGTGTAAATTAATTTGAAAATTATATGCAGCTACTTCTCTATTTAGAATAATTATAAAGTCAAATCCATTTTCTCAAAACAATTGGCATTACTTTACTCACATTAGTCAAAGTCTTTTCAGTCCTCCTTGAAATTAAGGCCTAGCAGAACTCAATTATTGCAGGTGAAATCTGTAATTAGTAGTATTCAGTTGTTTACAAAACAGGACATTTTAAACTCCGATCAAAAAGACACAGTAGTAATTTGCCTCTTAAAACCCATTTTAAAGGCATTGTTAAAAATATCAGTGCTTCTTTATTAGCAGACATTTGTCACCCATTCCTTTAACATGGTTGCTGTTAGACTAATGAAAGTAATCAAACCAGACATGAATGCTTTTAAGAATTACAGAGAACTCTCATACATGGTTGTTCCCTTTAAAACATTAGATAAATGCTAAATAATCAAACAAGAGACTTGCTTAAAAAATATTGATTCAAAATGGTGAAAGTCTTAATATACTTGAGATAAAAATATTGAGTGCCACAGAGTTTGGTTTCAGGAGTGATATGATTTTTCTCTTTATCTGTTTCCATAAGGTGAGATCACATATACTATATTAATTTCTCTTCTGATAATATTTTGGCTTTAGCTATCTGCGAAGGAAACTGATACTTGGCCTATTAAATCTTAACTTAATTACTTCAAAGATCACAGCTGCCAAGGAAAGTGACTGACTGCACAGAAAAGAAGCAGCTGCTGGCTCGACGTTTTCAGCTGCTGTGCAGACAAAACAGAAATAGGGAGGGGCAGAAAGACAGGCAGGCAACGCTAAAGCTGGCAGTTGGCAGCTAAACAAACAAAAACGCAATATGGATGCTGTTTTGCCAAGCAACCATTCATACAAAAACAAACAAGCAGCTGAAAAACTTCTTACTTGGCTCAATGTCTGATGCAAATGCTCCTGGAAAAAAATGAACGGGTCCCACTTCTGAAGAAAGTACCTCCAGGAACAACACATACCCCATTTGAGAAAAGGTGGACAAATTCAAACCAAAAAAGGTTCTTTCTTAAAATGTTTGCTACAGATCTCTGATACATGACAACAAAAGTAAGCCAGTACAAGTCCCCTTTTGTTATTTTAATTTGTGACTTCATAGTGCATGCAAATTGGGGGTAGTAATGATACAACATCCATAACAATTCATACCTGTAGTGCAGTTAATAGCATGTTTAAAATCACCAATGAAATAATACAAATAAAAGAAGACAAAAATAATCACAACTTCAAACAAACTTAACCAACCTCAACTTCGTAGTTTCCCACTGGTTCAGGATCTGCCTTTCAAATTATTGCCTAAGAATTAATAAGGCTAAATACCTGCAAATATGCCCAGATATTGGCACCATTCTAGTTAGTGGCAAGGACCCAATAAAGACCATCAGCTTCATTAAATTGTGGTTAAGTTGCAAAGTTTATATTTTAGACCTCATTCCTCTACAGACAATGCTTAAAGGATAGTCAAAAGCATCAGTTTAACAGCTGACATCCTTTAATAATTGTCAGATCATTCCTACACTCTGCCTTGTATCTTGCACTAGTGGCTGGCTCATGGTACATTTACAGTCAGGTCCATTAATATTTGGACAGTGACACACTCTTCATAATATTGGTTCTGTACACCACCAAAATGGATTTTAAATAAACCAATCATTATGTGATTGAAATGTAGACTTTCAGCTTTTACCAAAAATATTATATGAGCCCTTTAGGAATGACAGCCATTTTCTGCATACCTCCAACTCCCAATCCCCCACCATTACCAGGGCTTCAAATGTTTTCCATTCCAAGCTGTTCCATTACCAGGCAGGAGAAGGTTCCTCATTATTTCATTAACTGTTAGGAAGGTAAAAGGTCTAGAGTCGACTCCTAGTGTGGAATTTACATTTGGAAGTTGTCACTGTGAACTTTAATTATGAGGTCCAAAGACCTGGTCATGCAAGTAAAAACAACCCATCATTAGACTGACAATACAAAACAAACCCCTTAGAGAGATATCAGAATCATGAGGAGTGGTCAAATCAACTATTTGGTACATTCTTAAAAAGAAGGAACACACTGGTGAACTCAGTGACCCCTGAAGGCCTGGAAAACCACAGAAGACAACTGTGCAGGATGACTGCAGAATTCTGTCCTTGGTGAAGATGAACCCCTTCACAAAATTTAGCCAAACCAAGAACACTCTCCAGGCTGTAGACCTGTCATTGCCAAAGTCTACAATCAAGAGAAGAGTTCATGAAAGTAAAGACAGAGGGCTTATCAGAAGGTACAAACCACAGGTAATCCTCAACTTGGACTTTGCCACAAAACAATTTTAAAAGCCTGTGCAATTATGGAACAATTTTGTTTGGACAAAGGATCAATACTTTATAAACCAGAATATTGGAAAGAGAAGAGTATGGAGAAGAGAAGAAATGGTTTATGATCCAATGAATAACCCAGCATCTGTGAAACATGGTTTAGGCAGTTTTATGGCATGATCATTCATGCTATCAGAATCAGCAAGATGATTTCTGCAAATGCCACAAAACTGATAGGACGAAGCTTCACAGTACAGATGCACAATGAGTCAAAACATACCGTAAAAGCAAACCAAGTTCTTTTTATTGCAGAGTAGTGGAATATTCTTCAAAGGCCAAGTCGATCAACTGACCTCAACCCAATTTGACATGTATTTCACTTCAGAAAGTCATTGTCTGTAAAAGAATTTCTACCATATATTTATGATTATGTTAGCTTAATTAAATACTTTTGAGCCCCTGAAAATGGGGGGACCATACATAAAAACATGTCTTTTCTAAACAGTTCATACAATATTTTTGTTAAGCCTCTTGAATTAAAGCTGAAAGTCTACACTTCAGTCTCATGTTGATTGCTTTGTTTCAATTGTGGTGGTGTACAGAGACAAAATTATGAAAATCGTTTCACTGTCCAAATACTTACAGACCTGATTGTAATTGCATACCAAAGACAGGGCCATCTAGAAACACAACAGGCAATGAACATCAACACATACCCTAGGAGGTGATTTCAGACCACAGAGTAACAATCTTTCAGATATATTCTTTAGTAACAAGTATCACAATGTCATTCATTTTCCCCTCTCTGCATGGCTTTAACCTGCACTCCTGAGTTGCAACACAACTGTAACATCCCACCACAGAGAGCAAACACACATCTAGTGCTGAGAAAGATTTGGTGAGACCTGTTTCCATTTATGATAAAGTAGTGAGTAATGTAGGGACTGATGCCAATTATTACTGAGAGAACCATGGCTGCTAAGCACAAGGTGCCTACCCCTGCTGCTATTCCATTTATATTTAAAGCTGAAATATTGTTAGCTACATGCTGCTGGCTTCACTTTGCAACTTAAATTCAGTTAAATGTTACCTGTGGACAGCATTGTAAAAAGATGCCATAACTGTATTTCAGAAAAGGCATAGTGTGACATTGAACAGGAAAGTATCCTAACCCACATTGATTACCGTTTGGCTATTGTTAAACATTTTCAGAACATTGTGTATGTCATTATTTGTTTCACATACCAGCATTTATTTTTTCAAATTTGGTAGAAATACACAAAAACTTTATAGTGTGGCAATTTTCATTTTTGCCAGGCTATTGTGAACACCAGGGGTCGTTGTTGCCCCATTAGACCCAACAGACAGACGCCGACACAGGATAAAAGCACCAAGAAGTATTCTTTTAATTATTTTTTCCCTCCGTAGTGCCTCCAAAGCACCCCAGACACAGCAAACAGGCAATACAATAATAAACAAACAATACTTTTCTCCACTACACCTCCCAGCAAGCTCCGTCACACTCCTCCCAACTCTGGCTCCATTGCTGGGTTCCCATCAGTCCTTTATATAGTTCTGGCCCTGGAAGTGATTCTGTTCTTCCTCCCACATGACTTGCCAGCACTTCCAGGTCAGCTGTAGAATTCAGGTTTTCAATCAGCCCAGAAGTACTTCGGGGTTTCTGTTGTCATAGTCCATTAGTACTTCCGGGCTAGGCGAGAATTTGTTTTCCCACCAACTTCCGACAGCATCCCTTTCCGGCATCCAGGGTACCCAGCAGGGCTGTGCTGCCGAACTCCAAGTCCCATAGTGCCCTGTGGGCATCCGGGGCACCACTGCAGTCCAGGCACACTGCCATCTATCGTCTTGGGGGAGGCAATGTCCTTAATAAGCTGCCTTCCCCTATCTTTCCATTACTGGGGCGTCCCGGCCAGAATAAACTGCCAGTCGTCCCTTACATTATATAATGGCAAACTCTGTTGCAAATCAATTTCATGCTGTCTTATCTTATTATATAATTCTTGGAGCCAGTGACATTCCATAACTCTGTATTATATCCTTACTAGCTTGGCATATTTCATCTTCCGTTTACCTATCTTTGTGCTCATATTAACAAAAATATATTTTCAAATCATTTTCTTTTTAAACATTACCAATGTCCAACTTATATGCTGTTATTTACATCAAAAAGAAGCACAAAAGGAGCTTCATATGCTTTTATGCCTCCTCATGCATTTCACACTCACACTTCCTTTTTTGTCGCTTCAGCAAATCCAAACTGACCAATCACAAGAAAGACAATACAATACAATACAATACAGTTTATTTTTGTATAGCCCAAAATCACACAGGAAGTGCCGCAATGGGCTTAAGTGCCGCAATGGGACGAACTGACCAATCAGATTACTCTGAGGGATTGGACACACATCCTAAGTGTTTTATTAAATAGTTGATAACTGGTCTATCGGGCATGCTTCAGGCCCTCAAACCCTAGACACAGCTACAATTACACAAATCCTTGGTTCACATAAACATTTTAATTAAACAAACTACCTTCTGACAGGCTTTTTCTACACCTCTTCCACAATAAACCAAATTGCCATTTTACACCTTCAGGTGGGTGTTGCCCTACTCTGCTTCCAGATCTCACTCCTCTGGCTGAGGTGGAGGAGCTTCTTCTATGCCAGATATGCAAATACATCTGGTCAGGTGGAAGTGAATCCTGAGAACTGAGAAGCTTCCCACCAGCAGCTCCCTCCAGCGGCACCCATGGATCCCCTAACAGGACCACAAGTCCTATGCAGCCCTGTGGGTGTCCAAGTGGGCTCACCATGAAAGGCATGCAAACCCTCAATGTACTGGTGGAACTTATGTCCCCAAGAGAGATTTTCCAACTGTCCCTCCAGTATAATGACTCCCCACCCAGGTAAGGAAGCACCATCCAACCTGGACTGGATGCCAGTCCATCCATGTCCTTTACTATATACTGTATATAAAAGTACAATACACCATATGCAGTTGTTTTCTGATCATAAATATGTTCTTATATGCTGCTAACAATCATGGTTTTACATTGTGCTTTCTTGGAAATGTTACCTGGCACTTTTCTAATAAAAATTTAATTAGTTCATAAATCATTTTAAAGAAAGAGTAACAAAACAAAGCATGACATGTTTGACAATAATTTATTTTTAGCAGATTTAAACTGATGAATAAATATTTTAGACCTAAGCTTTTTTTATAATGCACAATCAGTCTATTCTGGCAAAAAAAAAACATTTTAAGACACATAAGTTGAAGATGTCTTTACAAGTTACTCTTACACCAAAAGCAGTTAAAATGAAGCTGCCTGTTAACAAAAAAACTCAAATTGCATGCTTGCATGACACCTTTTCCTTAAATAACATCACTCAAAGCATACCAAAGAAATGCCTTTAATTGAGAAGTCTCATTTCCTGCTAGAGAGCAGAAAGATACAAAAGGAAGCCGAAGCAGCCTTCAAGGTTAAAAAGGAAACAACTGACAGTTTACAAAGGTATAAAGAACACAGGATTTAGACATTTTAAATATACTGTACTAAGAAGATTTTGAAGATATCCGATATACATTTATGAAATTCTAGATGCATAATTTCTGGAATTGTATTCTCAACACTATATATTTTTTATGTAACATGGCATTAAGGGTCCTAATTATGTATTGTAAGCATCTGGAGTTCTTTGTTGTGGAACTTTTGGAATGGAGAATCTTTTAGTTTCTTTTGCATTTTGATCATCATAGAAAGTCATCCATCCATCCATCCATTATCCAACACGCTATATCCTGGCTTTGGATTTATTTCTGTGGGAAAGATATGAGATAATCTGTCCTCTTAAGAAGGCTTTAAGAGTTTCCCAGAGTATTCCTGCAGAGATCTCTGGGGATGTATTTGTCTCTATTTGAATTTGATTTGTTTGGATATAAATTCAGTACAATTCTCGTCAGCTAATAGAAGCAGGTTGAGGCGCCATCTGCGGGGTGAGTGTATGGGGCTTAGTAATTTCAGCTCCAAGATCATAGGTGCATGGTCCGAAATAAAAATAGCATCGTATTTGCAAGATTTAATTTTAGGCAAGAAGTTATTGTCTATAAAGAAGTAATCGATCCTTGAGTAGCAATGATATATTGGTGAGTAGAAAGAATATGTTCTTGAATTTGGGTTTAAAAACCTCCAGGGATCTGATAAGTTGTGATCAGTTAGAAACTTTGTAATTATCTTTGCAGTGTTAGATGCCGTTCCCCCTGTGGAGGAAGTCCTATCTAAAAGTGGATTTAAAACACAATTAAAGTCCCCAGCCATTTTAACTTTATGAGTGTTCAGATTGGGAATGGATGCAAATAAATTTTGTATAAATACCTTATCATCAACATTAGGTGCATAAACATTTATCAAAATCATTTTACAGTTAGATAAGTCTCCCATGACCATTACATATCTCCCTTCAGGATCCAATACTACATCTGATGCTACAAATGGTACTGTTCTATGTATGAGAATTCCCACCCTCTAGTTTTCTTTAAAACTAGAATGGAACATTTGGCCAGTCCAGTCTTTTTGCAGCCGGAACTGATCCTTGCTTAGTAAGTGGGTTTCCTGTAAAAATACTATTTTAGCATTTAGACCTGTTAGGTGAGAAAGTACTTTCTTTCTCTTTAATTCGTGATTCAGGCCTTTAACATTCCAGCTTACAAAGTTAACTGTCCCATCATGGAGACACTGATTATGAGTTTTTGATGTCATTTTATAGTCTTAACTGGAAGTGAGATAGTTTAGGTCTTAATTTCCTATTTCCCCAAGAGTTGTTGCCATGCAGCTTATTATTACGTTGATTGTTATAATTATAAAGATTGAGATGATAGATTAGGTATAGATCAAGCCTGCTCTCTTTCTCTCCCCCCCTTAACCTTTTTGCCTCCCCAAGTGAGGCTAAAACCCACTTCACACAGTCCCAGTCCTCTGACATACCCAGAGACAGAGCACGTCCAAAGCACAACAAGCCCCAATGCAGCGGCGCTTTAGGGTTAAAAGACAGAGATATCTATTATCAATATAGTCTTAAAAAAAAATAAAAAAAGAGTTTTGCACTTAAAATATATATATAGTCTACAGCAATTTTAGTGCATTAAGATGATACACCCAGATAATAAACCCAGGGGATGGTGTTAAAAATGTGTCCAGAATAAGCATAGCAAGTCTTAATGCAGTAATAGCAATAACAACAAACCAAGGGTATGATATTGAACAGTCTCGTTTAAGGTAGAGATGAAATAATTAGAAAAGAAAAAGAAAGGAAAAAAATAGAAAAAAGAATAATTAGGCACAATAAAACATAAACACGCTATATCCTAACTACAGGGTCATGGGTGTCTGCTGGAGCCATTCCTAGCCAACACAGGGCGCAAGGCAGGAAACAAACCCCGGGCAGGATGCCAACCCACTGCAGGGCGAGCACACACACACACCAAAGACAATTTAGAATCGCCAATGCTCCTAACCTGCATGTCTTTGGACTGTGGGAGGAAACTTGAGTACCCAGAGGAAACCCATGCAGACACGGGGAGAACATGCAAACTCCACGCAGGGAGGACCCGGGAAGTGAACCTGTGTCTCCTAACTGCGAGGCAGCAGCGCTACCCACTGTGCCACAGTGACACCCATAGAAAGTCAAGTTAAATGAATTTCAGGGTTTGGTTTTTTTAAAAACATTTGCTTAGTGTTTGTTTTTATTGTTTTCCTTATGTTTTATTTATTCCATAAATACTGTCAGGTCCCCCAAAATAGGCCATTGAGTTGCCAAGGTTTCAAACAGGAAACACTAAAGGTACAGCACAGGGTGAAAAGAAGCCATGCAGCAAGCCCCATAGATAAGCCCTACATGGTGGGGTATACGTTGTCACACACATGCGCATGGGAGGCAGCTAAAGGGCTTGAGTGACGGCAGTTCTGAGACAGGCTGGGCTGTGGCAGAGTGCACTGACTCTTTTTCTCACTTCCCTGTAGACCATCCCTGGGAGACTCCACCTGGCTCTCGTGACATCACTTCCTGGACCGAACCAATGGAGACAGAACTAACCGGCGCCGGCCCCCCTGATGTCATCAAAAATACCACAAACTAAAGAAAATAAGCAAAGTTGGATGTCTAGTGTGGACATGGCCCGGACACAGACAGGCAGACATGTTGTTCATCACCGCCACACGTTTATTTTACACTAATATTTACAAATGAGTCCAGTGCACACACACAAACCCCTAACAGTCCTGGCCACACAATGCCTTTTCTTCGGGCCGCCTCCACTCTCCTCTCTTGCTTTGTCCTGCTTCCACCCGACTCCAGCACCGAATGAAGGGAGGCGGCCCCTTTTATTTCACACCGGATGGGCTCCAGGTGTTTCTCGGCACTCCTCCCTGGACACACCCCAATGTGGCGGAAGTGCCGGCAGTTTTCCCGGAAGCTCTCCAGGTGTCCGTTCTCCTCTTCCCCCAGCACTTCCTGGTGTGGTGGAAGTGCTGAGGTCCAGGGTCCCCAAGGCGGTGACCACGGGTCCCTACAGGGTTGGGCTTCCAAGCCCCCTACCCGTGGCCCCCAGAGCAACCAGGATGGCAGCCCCTATGTGATCCAGGGTGGGCATAGACCCTCTTCCGGTCCATGAAGGTGTCCCGGCCGGGTCGCTGCCCCTGTCATCCCTGACACTAGCCATCCAAAATGTCCACCATGACATCAAATGCTACTGTCACAACTCTGAAGTCATAGTGAACCAAGTATTAACTGAGTTTTGCCAAATACAATAAAACAATTTAAAATGAGCTAAACAGAATGTAGAAATGGATATCTTGTCCTTTCTTGTGTCATCTTATTCAATGGAACACATACTTGTGTACCATCCAACCTATAAAAAGTCCATACTAAACAAATATCCCTTATCAGACTTTTGCCAACACCAAATGGTTTAAAAATCTCTGAGTTGCAGTATTTTTTATTTCTGAAATAAAATAAAGAAGTAGGAAGTGCTTTAGAAATATCAAAGAAATAAAAATTGGATTTTTTAAAAATTTTCTTCTTTATTTTTGAATCTAAAGCTATTAAAGACACTTAACGTTAAACCATTACTTAGATGGGGGACTACTGAGTGTAATATGTCAGCTCTAGCTTGGAGCATACAGAAATCAGAAGTAAAAAAAGAAGAATTCTTTTCAAAGAATTCAAAGAAGAATTTTAAAATATAGTGGAAAAGCAAGAGAGTCCCCTTAAAAGGTAAGTTTGGTAACAAGTTGGGTTTTAGGGTACCCAGGTCCTGGTGATAGAAAATGTCTTAAAAGTTACTAAATATGTGCAGTGTATCCATGTTGTTTTTAAAAGTAAAAAAATGAAAAAGTAAATCAATGTTGTGAGAAAAACATCAAGAACAAAACAAAGCAGGCTGCAGACATTGCTGAAATGGACAGCCAAAAGTATCCTAAAAGCTTTTATTCCACATGAAGTGGCTAACGGGGCAGGAGTTAAAACAAATGTGTTTTTTTTTTTTCTTTTCTCCTCCACACAATTAAAACAATCCTCATCAGTGCTACTGTGTTTCCAGACTGGGAGGTTGATATAAAGGCTAGAATGAGGATAACTGCTTCCCAGGGCCATGTGTTCCCTAGGCTACTGGCGGGCATAATCCCTCTGGCACATCTCTCAATTGGACACCTATAGGATCGCATCTGCGTTCCAGCTGAGGTCCTTTGGGACCACTAGAAGGTGTTGTTGGGAGGAGACTCTTCTGTCAGGTAGAACTTCCAGCTGACCTGGAAGTGTTTCTTGGAGTGAAAATAATTTCCAATATAAAATTGGACTATAAGTTGAATTCCGGTCATATGTGAGCACAACACATTTTGATTCGGGTCAAAAGGCTCACCAGTGCCTCTACTTTCTCAGACAAATAAGGGCAGTTGGCATTTGTCCATCAGTCCTCTCAAATTTCTACAGGTGCACAGTACAGTCCATCCTTACTGGCTTCTGGTACGACACCTGGTTGGTTCAAGACAGTAAAACACTGCAGAGGCTGGTGAAGGTGCTAGAAAATATTACTGGCACCAGCTCTCTTCTTTTGAGAACATACAGTATACAATACCCACCGACTTTGAAAGTCAAACAGGATAATTAAAGACCTCATTTATTCTGCCCAGCCGCTTTTTTCTCTCCTCCCTTCTGGCAAATGATACAAGACCATTGACACTGGCACCAGGAGATTCAGAGACTGTTTCTACGCTCAAGCTGTAAGGAATCTGAGCAGTCAATTTTAAGAATTCAGATATTGTAATAATTGCAGATATATATTGCATATAATATACTGTGCATATGTTTCCCTCTAAGTATACTCTTTTTTTGTACTGTATTTTTGTCAACTGTCTGAGGAGACTGCTAGTACGAATTTCAATATAAACTGCTCAAAAAAAAAAAAGAGACACTTTTCTCAATGGGAAAAAAATCATGCTGGATATCTATACTGATATGGACTGGGTAATGTGTTAGGAACGAAAGGATGCCACATCGTTTATGGAAATAAAAATTAGAATGCAGAATGCTGAATTCAAAGACACCCCAAAAATCAAAGTTAAAAAATTATGCGGAGGCTAATCAATTTTGTCGAAATTTCATTGCAGCAAATCAAAATCGTACTCAGTCGTTTGTATGGTCCCCACGTACTTGTATGCATGGCTGACAACATCGGGGCATTATCCTAATGAGATGGCAGATGGTTTCCTGATGGGCTCTCCTTCCACATCTGGACCAGGGCATCACTGAGGTCCTGGACCGTCTGAGGTGCAAACTGGCAACGTCGAAAGGACCGAAACATAATGTCCCAGAGGTGTTCCATTGGATTTAGGGCAGGAGAGCATGGGGGCCAGTCGATGGTATCGATTCCTTCATCCTCCAGGAACTGCATACTGTCGCCACATGAGCCCGGGCATTGTCGTGCACCAGGACTCATTACACCAGCTTTGGGTCTGACAATGGGTCCAAGGTCCAATAGCTAATCTCAGTCAAGGTGCCATTGTCTAGCATGTAGAGGTCTGTGCGTCCCTCCATGGATATGCCTCCCCAGACCACCACTGACCCCCCACCAAACCGGTCATGCTGAATGATGTTACAGGCTGCATAACATTCACCACGGTTTCTCCAGACCCTTTCACGTCTGTCACATGTGCTCAGGGTGAACCTGCTCTCATATGTGAAAAGCACAAGGCATCAATCTGGTATTCTATGGCCAATACCACTCAAGCTCCGCTGTGCCGGGCAGTGAGCACAGGGCCCACTATAGAAAGTCAGGCCATCAGTTCACCCTCATGAAGTCTATTTCTGATTGTTTGGTGAGAGACATTCACACCAGTGACCTGCTGGAGGTCATTTTGTAGGGCTCTGGCAGTGCTCACCCTGTTCCTCCTTGCCCAAAGGAGCAGATACCGGTCCTGCTGATGGGTTAAGGACCTTCTATGGCCCTGTCCAGCTCTCCTAGAGTAACTGCCTATCTCCTGCAATCTCCTCCATGCCCTTGAGACTATGCTGAGTGACACAGCAAACCTTCTGGCAATGGCACGTGTTGATGTGCCATCCTGGAGAAGTTGGACTACCTGTGCAACCTCTGTAGGGTCCAGGTATCCCCTCATGCTACCAGTAGTGACACTGGCCATAGCTAAATGCAAAACAAATGAAAAAACAGTCAGAAAAAATGAGGAGGGAAAATGTCAGTGGCCTCTATCTGTTAAACCATTCCTGTTTTGGGGGTCATCTTATTGTTGCCCCTCTAATGCACCTGTTGTCAATTTCATTAACACCTAAGCAGCTGAAACTGATTAGCAACCCCCTCTGCTACGTGACTGACCAGATCAATATCCCAGGAGATTCATTGACTTGATGCTATACTCTGATTAAAAAGTGTTCCTTTAATTTTTTGGCATATGCATTTGCCTATTTTTTGCCATGCACAACTTTTCACACTGGAATCCAGTTTTAAAAATTAGACCCCAGGAGAGGCAGAAACAATCCCTAGAACAGACAAATGTGGGCCAGATGAATTGATCGACAACATCATAGGAAAAAGCAAGGAGCAGAGTCAGCAAAACAAAACTAAGGTCTTCATACCTTTATTATTTTGGCCATGTCCCTTTGTTTTGCTCATTCATTTTTCAGTTTCAAATTTTTAGTATAGTTATTTCTGTTAATATTTTTCTGTTCATTTATCATTTAGTTAATTAAGTGTGTTTAATGTGTTATTGGTTTTGTTACTCCTTTATATTTCCCTGTATTTTGTGTGCATTTATTGTGTGGTTCCCCAAGAGGCGGGTCCACCTGTACATCACAGTTGAGGGACTGCTTTGAGCCATATAAGTGCTTATGGGAAATGCAACCCCTAATTGTTCACTGAATGTGCTTTAGTAGAGTGTTGATTCAGGTACTGCTATTGTCTTTGGTTTTTCTGTTTTTTACTCTTTTTTTTCTGCTGTATGATTTTTGTTTAAGTATTTTGCCTTATTGCCTCTTCTTTGTTCTTTGTGGCATTTTGTTATATTTTAAGATTTTTGTAAATATATCTTTAATTTCAATTTTATAATGGTTCGTGTGGACTTGACTCTACACCAAGCTGGAGTTTTTACGATCCTCCCCTTAGAGGCACATCCTTTGAGCACTGAGACTCTTTACTATTATTTGTAAACTTTAAAAAGCCTGTTCTCCATTTTGGGGCCTACTCTGGCCGAAAGCCTCTCAGTCATCTAAAATCAGCCTTTCTTGGGTGACGTGTATATTGAGACCGATCAATTAACTTTCTAACCTGTGCTTTGTGGGTTGTTTTGAAAGCCTCATCCATTTTTGTTAGCTTGTGGTGCCAGAATCACAACAATGCCAAATCTTGTTCGAAGCACTTTTGAGCTTCCTGTCACACAAGAGAGACAGAGTAGCAAAAACAAAGAAATCCAAAACCAGGATGCTAGGAGATGTGCACTGCCATTTTATTTGCTATCATAGCTGTTTTTATTGTTTGTTTTTTTGTATTTAGTGTATTCTTTTCAGAAGCATGACGTGACCACTGTTGTAGCTTTGGTAACATCATGGAACAGACACATGATGTGTTATTCTTCAGTGGTTGCACAATATGCACAAAAGATCTTTTAGTACTGTTAACTTCTTTTATAAGTAGGCCCAACTGCTAGGTTTGTTTTTATGGATGGTCATTTTTCTTTTGACTTTTGTTGAACACCTTACCCATTTGATTTCTGATTGCCCGATTCTATTTTGTGTTTCCTGGTTTTAATGTTTTCCTGTTTTGAATATGGCTCCATCTTATACATTAAAATTTTTGTGGTTATTCATTATTTCTCAAAATAATGCTTAACACATAATGTGCCATAAAATATTATATAGCCACAGTGGGATGACATACCATGTCTTGTGACCTCCTTGCCATTTTACCATTAACAGTCATAGCAACATGGTAGTGACCATATTAAAGCAAAAAACAAAATGAAGTCACCAGAATAACAATAAAAATAAAACTAAAAATTCAGTTCAATAATGCTATTCCAAAAGTAACAAAATTAAAAAGGCATAAAAGCAATTATTTCCTTTTTGCTTAGTGTAATGCAAATGTCATTTTTTCAGGGGCAAATGTCAAGCGCTTAAATCTATACTAATAAAAGGCAAAGCCCTCACTGACTCACTCACTCACTCACTCACTGACTCACTGACTCATCACTAATTCTCCAACTTCCCGTGTAGGTAGAAAGGCTGAAATTTGGCAGGCTTATTCCTTACAGCTTACTTACAAAAGTTAAGCAGGTTTCATTTCGAAATTCTACACGTAACTGTCATAACGGTCGATAACAGTTGACAAAGTCCGCCATGTTGAACTTTCTTATTTATGGCCCCATCTTCACGAAATTTGGTAGGCGGCTTCCCTGTGCTAACCAAAACCGATGTACGTACTTATTTCGGTGGTATGACGCCACTGTCGGCCGCCATATTGAATTTTCCAAATGTCACTAATTCTCCAACTTCCCATGTAGGTAGAAGGCTGAAATTTGGCAGGCTCATTCCTTACAGCTTACTTACACAATGTTTAGCAGGTTTCATTTCGAAATTCTACGCATAACGGTCAACAACGTCCGCCATGTTAAACTTTCTTATTCATGGCCCCATCTTCACGAAATTTGGTAGGCTGAAATTTGGCAGGCTCATTTCTTACAGCTTACTTACAAAAGTTGGGCTTTCGTTTGAAATTCTACGAAACCAATGTACATTTATGGCCCCATTTCACGAAATGGTATGAAACCAATGGCCACTGTCAGCCACCATATTGAACTTTCCAACGTCACTAATTCTCCAAATTCCCGTGTAGGTAGAAGGCTGAAATTTGGTACTTATTTCAGTGGTATGATGCCACTGTCGTTCGCCATATTGAACTTTTCAACAGTCTTTGTTACTTATGGGCCCATCTTCAAGAAATTTGGTACGCGGGTTCCCAACGCTAACTGAATCCTACTTACGTACATATATACATCCATAGCCTGCAGCTCAGTCACCGTGTGAGGTGGCATTAGGTCCCCCATCCCAACACCTCCCATGTTGTTGGCTGCCTGCCTATATAAGGCTCCAGTCTCTACATTCCCTTTCTTGCTTCGCCATGGGATTCACGTCTCCCTGATGATATCTACAGCCTTTTTATTTAATCTACGGCTTCTCCGCTGTTTTATTGTTTATTTATTATGATTATAGATATTGTGTAGGTATTTTAGACTTACTTTACATTGTTCAGGTACCCATTTCCTTTATCATTCCAACCGTACCCGCATTAACATGTCTATCGAGGTGATCACCATCGATCAAAGAACTGTCACTTACCGAGTGGTTTCCATGCCCGGAGATGACACCTACCTTTTCCATTCTCTTTGTTACATATCGCACGGCCATATCAGGCTCACTCTTGATACCTGGAGAAACATTGTGTCTTATGTATTGAATGACTGGGACAGGTTCAAGGTGTGGACTGATGATGATACAGGAGATAATTATACTACACAGGGGCACTAGAAGAGTGAAATGCTTAAGCCCTTCACCTATGGATCTGCATGTGAGTTGATGGCTGCCGCTGAACTGTTTGGTTGTCACTTTCAAGTGTACCGAAATGGCCAAATATTTTACACCTTTGGACAACTGCCAATGCCTCTTAAACATCTTAGATTCACAGGTGACGATTTCAGTAGTGGACACTTTGATGTTTATGAATGTTTAAACTCTCAAAAGCTGGATGTGAAGTTATCTATGAAACTGGTTTTATACTTACAACGCTTGACAGATGCCGAATGTCACTTCAACACAAGTCCTACAAATACTGTCGTAATTGAAACAAACCATGAAACTCAAACCAATTATGACAGCAGCAATCCAAGCTGTGAGATTTGAAACAAGATTACTGTTCACATGACCAACTGTACTTGCATGCTTAAGAGTAAGCCCAGCGCACAGCTTGGTCATATTACAACCGGAGGGCTGAACTCCCAATGTGGTATACAAAGAGATCCTTAACAAATAATTATTGGTATATTTTCCCTCAGTTTAAAAAGGTTTAATTTTCTTCTTAATAAAACTTTTAAGGCAGTACTTTGCCGCTGCGAAGCGCGGTTATTTTGCTATATATATATAGATATAGATATAATGTGTGTGTGTGTATGTATGTACAGTATGTATGTGTATATATATAGAGAGAGATATACAGATATAGATATATATAGATATATATAGATATTAGATATATATATAGATATAGATATACTGTATATATGTTTATATGTGTGTGTGTATGTATGTATGTGTATATATATATATAAATATATATATATATATGACAGCAATACTCATCACTCACAACAGTGACAAAACAATTACATTGACGATCATGTTACGTTGTTTTCAAGATATTTCCTTTTCTTTTTCATTACTTCTTTAACACACTACTTCTCCACTGCGAAGCGTGGGTATTTTGCAAGTACATCATAAAATTATCGGAAAAAAAGGAAATGTTTGTAACTTAAGTTATTAAAATACATTTACATTAATCAGTTGTGAACGTTACCCGGACACAGGCAGGCAGACATGTCATAATCCACCAGCACACGTTTATTTACAACTGTTATTTACAATTCAAAGTTCACACAAACCCCTTCAAGTCCACCAAAGTCTTGGCCACACAATGTCTTCTTCTTTGTGCCGCCTCCTACTCTCTCTCGTTTCTGACCTTGTCCTTCTTCCACCCGACTCCAGCCTCGAATGAACAGAGGCGGCCCCTTTTATCCACACGCGGATGTGCTCCAGGTGCTCCTTGGCAATCACCCGCCGACACACCCCTGTGTTGCGGAAGTGCCGGCTGTCCTCCCGAAAGCACTCCGGGTGTCCCTAATTCTCTTCCCCCCCAGCACTTCCTGGTGTGGCGGAAATGCTGAGGTCCAGGGCTCCCAAAGCATCGGGGCGCCCCCTGGCGTTGACCACGGGCCCCTACAGGGTTGGGCTTCCAAGCCCTTAACCCGTGGCCCCCAAAACAACCAGGGTAGCGGCCCCCACGTGATCCCAAGTGGGCGCACGCCCTCTTCCGGTCCCTCAAGGCGTCCTGGCCAGGTCGTCGCCCCTGGCACCTCTGACACAGTAAAATAACCAGAACAAAACTAGGACCAGGGTGTATAGTCAAAGGGACAAACCAGAAAAATACAAAGCAAAAACTTCTATTACTAGAGATGGTGGTTAAGCAGCAACACAGAGAACAGCAATGAGTTGGTGATTAGACAGGCACTCAGTTAAAACAAGAGCAAGGACAAAATATGAGACCTTCACTGCTTATTGGCTGAGGAATTGAGCAAAAGTAAAACAAGTCGGCTTACAGTCAAAAACAGACACAAATGTGCTGGTGGTTTCCATTTAGACAGAACAAAAAACAAAGGTACTCTAAGTTGTGTTGATGATTTTCCCAAAAACAGCACTAGCAAGGATGCTATGAATGTAGCCAGTTTTATTTTAGACGTGATCTGTGGCCTTGTTCCTGAGCAAATGTGTCAACTGTCAAATATATGTCTGTCATGGCTGATTAGGTCTTCAGTGTGTAATGATTTAAATAGAAAACACAATCAAAACAAAAGACAACCTAAATAAAACAGAACAAAAACATAATGTTGAAAAATGTCATAAATGTACTTGGCACTGTCAAAATTCTGTGCATATTTACTTAGATGAGGGTATTCACCACTTTATCATTAGCAGTCAAGTAAACTTTAACACAAAATATTTTTGAAGCTTATATTCCTTTATGATGTTCTTTTAAAATGCAAGCACTAATGCTATAGTCTTTGCCTTAAATACACAAAATGTATATATAAAATGAGTGTATATTTGTTTCCATAATGAAGTAACGGCTAATTTTTGTCTTTTAGAGATTTGCAATGATTAACTAGAGAGCAGGAGAATTGTGTCACCAATATAGTCCTGTATATGAATAGTAATTTACCACTGACATACTAATTTTTGTCTCTGTGGTTCATTGCATTTAATTAGAGGCAAACCTTTCTTGCCAGAAAAAAAAGCAAACTTTATAATTCAAGGAAGAAATGTTGGTAGCTTATTGGACCTAGGCATAAAATACAGCTGCAAATTATAAATGCCAAGCAGTCATGAAAGTATGCTACAGATTTAAAGATATTTAATATTGCAGCTGAAGAGAGATTCTGACAAGTGACATGCCAAGAGATTAAAAGTTTCATCTTTCTTTTCTAAACATCACAGTGTGAGAAAATGAGAATTTTTTGAACAAAGAGAGAAGAAGATAAAGCATACAGTGTAACAGATTAATTTCCCTATCTCTGTTGTTAAGGTGTGTGTTAATATAAGTTTGAAATAAATGTACAAAAGTTAGTGTTTGAAGAGTGGGGGGCACTGCATAATATAAGGAGGGCTATGAAACAAAAAGTGATACGGTCTTTTTTCATCCAATTAAAAGAATGTTTAAATTGTGAAAACATTAAAAGTGAAATTAGTAACCGAGTAACACATGGAATTTTCTCACTAAGGCAGTGTAATTATAAAACTGCTTGTTAAGTGGAAGGGGAAAAGGAGGTCAGATTCAAAGACTACTTACCTTTGGGTTCAAATGTGGAACTGGGTCTTTAACAATCACAGAGATTTATCGGGGTGGGGGTCGCTGACAAAATGTATAACCTTATTCTGTTCAACTTCATTCTAAAGATTTTAGAGATTTAAATCTTCCTGTAATGACAGGGTGCCAAATATGCAGTATGGACTGCAAGCTTCTAATTATTTATCCACTGTGCACTTAAAGAATGGAAGCCAATGGTATTAACAATGTAAATACAATTTATTTTACAACTTTTACAAATTTTAGATCTGTGTCAATAAAATCTACAAGTTTTAGTTTTACAGATGATTTACTCTAATTTAAAACACAACGTTGTTTTGTTTTCCAGGATCCAAGATGAGCACAATGTTACAACATTACATCCTGGACATAATAATATGAGCTGCCATGTAGCATCATATTGGCCCTTTCCCAAAGATGTCCCAAAGAAAATAATAAAATTGTAAAGTAACATTTCCATCAGGTTTTGTTTGTTCCATTTTCTCATTTTGTTTTTGCACTTTGGTGGTACATTTTTGCTATTTGTTCACTTGTTTGTGGGCACTGTAGTGCATATATTCATTGGTCACCTTAAAACACTGCTGAAAACACATTACTTTAACATGGCCTTTTCATAACTTCACTTTAACTTAATCCTGATACTCTGCATGTTCAATTCATCATAATAACTATTCATAGTGGCTCTAAAATCCATACTAACCCCTACTCTCTCTTCTGTTTCTTTTTCCGGTTTCTTTGCCACCACCACCTACTCAAAGCATCATGATGCTCCAACATTAAAGGACTGAAAGCCAGAAGTCTATGTGACCATCATCATCAAGTACTTCCGTGAGAACCCTAAATCCAAAGAGGACTGTTTGATTTATGTTAGGTAGAATGCCCAGAGGGGACTGGCCGGTCTCTTGGTCTGGAATCCCTGCAGATTTTTTTTTTTTTTCTCCAGCCATCTGGAGTTATTTTTTTTTTTTGTTTTTTCTGTCCACCCTGGCCATCGGACCTTACTTATTCTATGTTAATTAATTTTGACTTATTTTGTTTTCTTACTGTGTCTTTTATTTTTCTATTCTTCATTTTGTAAAGCACTTTGAGCTACATTTTTTGTATGAAAATGTGCTATATAAATAAATGTTGTTGTTGTTGTTGTTGTCACACAGGGACAGATGAGCAAAACAAACCTGTGCAGATTTTACTATGAAGCCTGTGTTGTTAGCTTGCTCCATATTAGGCTGGTACCATGTGCTATTTTCTTTTGAAGTACCCGTATTACTGCTTCATCCATTTAGTAATGTATACACACATACATATGGACACATACATAACTATGTATAATATGCACACATATATGCTTTATTGCCTGGCATGGATGCCCTCAGAATGGAAGGATAGGAGGAGGCAGCTTATATAGGGCTTTATCTCCCCCAGGATGCTAGATGGCAGTGAGCCCATGCTCGGAGCCTCGCATGGGAGCCCACAAGGCATGCTGGGTATTGTAGTCATAGGGGACAGCCTTGTTGGGTCCAGTGGAGGATGCCAGGGGGAGATGCAGCATTTGGGACTACCCTACTCTGCAGGGCTCCAACATCACCCAGAAATGCTTGGGAGCTGCAGTGCCATATCATCACTTGCACATCATGATGCACTCCCTGGGATTAGATAAAAAAAGCTGCTCTGGCTCACATCAATGAGCTAGAGTCAAAAGGAAGGTGGACGAAACCAGTGAGGAAGAGTGGAAGAGGCAGTGATAGAGAAAGAAAGAAGAAAATAGAGTTTTAATGTGGTGATAATTGTGCTTATTGCATATACTGGGAAATGCTTGATAAAGAAGAGCTTCCCACGAATAAAGACTCTTTAGACTTACACACTAGAGTCTGTGCCTGCTTGTGTTGGGTGTTTAGGGTGAGAGGACGTGGCGGGTGTATGCTGACTGGCCAACCAACCACAAATGTTACCTGGTAGGTAATCACCTAATAATCAGTTTGCGATTCAGAATTAAAAAGAATGTAATACTCCGATCTTTAACCTGCCCAATAAGCAAACCAGCCACCATGGCTGATGTCCATGGTTCGACCCAAGTAAGGGATGTAAAAGTACATACAACTGTAGCCCCGGTAAGGCTAAAACATGTGTCATGTATTCTGTATTATTTGGCAGATACTCTATCACTTATCTATGATCTGCTTTTCACAACTGAGAGAACATGGTGGATGTTTGCCAACTGGCCGACCAACCAGCTACTTGGTAGATATCCACTTAATAATCAGTTTGCAATACTTAAAAAATATACCGGTATACGTATGTGTGTGTGTATATATATATACTAGCAAAATACCCGCGCTTCTCAGTAGCGAAGTACTGCCTTTTTATTAAGAAGAAAATTAAACCTTTTTAAAGTGAGGGAAAATATACCAATAATTATTTGTTAAGGATCTCTTTGTATACAACTTTGTCAGTTCAGCCCTCCGGTTGTAATATGACCAAGCTGTAGCTGTGCGCTGAGCTTACTCTTGAGCATGCAACGTACAGTTGGCCATGTGAAAAGTAATCTTGTCTCAAATCTCACAGCTTGGATTGCTGCTGTCATAATCGGTTTGAGTTTCATGGTTTGTTTCAATTACGACAGTATTTGCAGGACTTGTGTTGAAGAGACATTCGGCATCTGTCAAGCGTTGTAAGCACACAACTGGTTTCATCGATAACTTCACATCCAGCTTTTGAGAGTTTAAACATTCATAAACATCAAAGTGTCCACTACTGAAATCGTCACCTGTGAATCTAAGATGTTTAAGAGGCATTGGCGGTTGTCGAAAGGTGTAAAATATTTGGCCATTTCGGTACACTTGAAAGCGACAACCGAACAATTCAACGGCAGCCATCAACTCACATGCAGAACCATAGGTGAAGGGCTTAATCATTTCACTCTTAAAGTGCTCCTGTGTAGTATGTTAATTAATGTTGACTTATTTTATTTTCTTACTGTGTCTTTTATTTTTCTATTCTTCATTATGTAAAGCACTTTGAGCTACTTTTTGTATGAAAATGTGCTATATAAATAAATGTTGTTGTTGTTATAATTATCTCCTGTACCGTCATCAGTCCACACCTTGAACCTGTCCCAGTCATTCAATACATAAGACACAATGTTCCTTTGGATATCAAGAGTGAGCCTGATATGGCCGTGCAATATGTAACAAAGAGAATGTAAAAGGCAGGTGCCATCTCTGGGCATGGAAACCACTCGGTAAGTGACAGTTTTTTGATCAATGGTGATCACCTCGATAGACATGTTAATGGGGGTATGGTTGGAACGATAAAGGAAATGGGTACACGAACAATGTAAAGTACTGTAAATCTAAAATACCTACACAATAACTATAATCGTAATAAACGAACAATAAAACAGCGGAGAAGCCGTGGATTAAATAAAAAGGTTGTAGTTATCAGCAGGGAGACGTGAATCCCATGGTGAAGCAAGGAAGGGAATGTAGAGACCGGAGCGACGGACGGCCTTATATAAGCAGGCAGCCAACAACGTGGGAAGCGTTGGGATGGGGGACCCAATTTCATCTCACACGGTGACCGAGCTGCAGGCTATGGATGTATATATGTACATAAGTAGGATTCAGTTAGCGTTGGGAACTCACGTACCAAACTTCTTGAAGATGGGCCCATAAGTAACAAAGACCGTTGGAAAGTGCAATATGGTGGCTGACAGTGGCGTCATACCACTGAAATAAGTACATACATTGGTTTCAGTTAGCGCAGGGAAGCCGCCTACCAAATTTTGTGAAGATGGGGCCATAAATAAGAAAGTTCAACATGGCGGACATTGTCAACCGCTATGACCGTTACGCGTAAAATTTCGAAATGAAACCTGCTTAACTTTTGTAAGTAAGCTGTAAGGAATAAGCCTGCCAAATTTCAGCCTTCTATCTACACGGGAGTTGGAGAATTAGTGACGTTGGAAAGTTCAATATGGCGGCCAACAGTGGCATCATACCACCGAAATAAGTACGTACATTGGTTTCGGTTAGCGCAGGGAAGCCGCCTACCAAATTTTGTGAAGATGGGGCCATAAATAAGAAAGTTCAACATGGCGGACATTGTTGACCGTTATGACCGTTACGTGTAGAATTTCGAAATGAAACCTGCTTAACTTTTGTAAGTAAGCTGTAAGGAATAAGCCTGCCAAATTTCAGCCTTCTACCTACATGGGAAGTTGAAGAATTAGTGATGAGTCAGTGAGTAAGTCAGTCGATCAGTGAGGGCTTTGCCTTTTATTAGTATATATATATATATATATATATATATATATATATATATATATATATATATATATATATATATATATATATATATATATATATATATATATATATGTAGGCAAAGATCTGTGATATCCTGATACGGAGGAAATGACTCAAGTATCTTCAAATAGTTCTTTATTCCTAAGCTTTTGATTCCTACCAGAAATTATCATCAGAAAAAATTGATTAGACTTACACACGTACAAGTTCAACTGGACACACATTTAAAAGGGACTCTGTGCATTTAAAATTCAAGGCTAATATACAAAGAAATTGTAAACACCAATGAAAACACCATTAACAGACATTTGGACATGAACCCAGCATATGCAGGCTTGAAAAGAAGAATGTGCAAGTAATAAATAAGACCAACACTCTCCGAACACCACCTCATCAATCCCCTCCCACTTCCACCAATCCTCCTTTCCTTATTTGCTATATTTTGCCTTGGGTTCCTGCAAGTCTAATCATTTTCCTCTGATGAAAATTCCCAGTAGGAATCGAAAGCTTAGGAATACAAAAAACAATTTTAAGATACATGATTAATTTTCTTCCTTTGTGGATTTCCAGCTACAAATATATGTTATATATATGCACAAGAACAGTCCTAAAATGTGTTAATTGTGGAACATTTCATAGATAAATTTGTCCTATAAAATTGTATACATCGGTTATTAAAGCCTAATTTTACAGATGGATTTTTGTGTTTAATGAGGGCAAGTTCCAGTTTGGAAATAAGTGAAGAATTCCTAAAATTCAAGGGATAATAATAAAGGAGCATACTTGAAAACAGTTAATAACAGACTAAATGTCTTCCAAGCTGACAAATGGCACCAGGGAACCATGTGGTGTTATACAATTCACCAACTGTCGTATTTTATTTATTCAGAGACCTGTAGGGTTTGGTTGTCTGGTTCTTACATAAGATGGAATTCAGGATTGCTAGGACCACCTGGAGCTGCCCTGAGGAGTTCTGCATGGACAGACCCAGGAGGTTTATGGGATAGTCCTGACCCTGAAAATGAGTTCTACTCCCATATTTCATAATTTAGCTCTATGCATTGCCAATCATATCTACTCTCCTCTTGGTCAGATCAATGAATTGCAAAATTTGGGTACTTTTTCAATGATACAGGCTCAGAACATTTCAACTTATAAGGTCTAGTTTTGATACTCCCTTCTAGTCTTTTTTCTGTCCCCAGTTAAAATCATTTTTCAAGGCAAGTGTAGTTTGTACTTCATCTTCTCTGCTCTCCCAACCTTAATTTAAATTTTATGTTCACTTTCTCCCACCCTAAAGCCTTTGGAAACACTATATATAGAATTCTGTAAAAGGCAGCCTACAAACCTGTGCTAATAACCTTGGACTGGAAGTATAATCTACTTTCAGTTCTATTTGTAAGAATATCTCAGTGTCCTCCAAAAATCTAAGCCATCAAAACATATATATAATTTCAATATGTACAAGTTCCCTCTGTTCCCCACAAGGATCATGCTCTGGGCTGGACCCCTGCCATCACTTATGCACACTGTCCGTTTATGGAACTTGTATGTTCTGGGAGTGCCCTTCAATGCTTGCCTTCTGGTCTGCAGTTTTCACTTTTCTGTCCTCTATTTTGCTAACCTTCCACTCTTAAGGCCAGTCTTGCTCCTCCTAGACTTATCCCCTCTTTATTATTTCTACTTATAGCCTTTCTTCTTAGGACCAATAATGGAACTTGGGGTATTTTTGCTGTGGGTTGGGTGAGATGTGTTTTATTGTTTGCTTTTAATTATTTGGCTTGTTTGTTCCTTAAAACACACATTTTATTTTACTAGAGCTTTTTATTGTTACTGATTTAGGATTGTCTCTCAAGCATAAAGGCCACACCTTTGAAACAAGCATGAAATGAAATTTACAGGAATGGTATTTTTGTGGTCTTTCTTTGCTTGTTATATCTGAAAGCCAGCGGCACTGATCAGCTCTGTTTAATTATAATGGATCTTTTCCTTAGAGCAGAATGTGTGGATCTAGCGAACCTATTAAAATCTTTTGCATCTTTTCCCTGTTTAATATTTTGTTAGCTACAGTAAATAAAACATGGTTGTTATGTTAAGACTCTGCCAATTATTTTTCTGCATTTTTGCATAATATTATTTCTTTAATTCAAACAGGATCATGATGGAGCATTTAAATTGGTTCATGAAGTTTTGATTGCCTTAGATACTCTTTTGTTTATAGTTTTAGTTTTGTTATTTATCTAATACTTCTGTTTCCAGCAGTTGTAACATATTTTTGTTATTGTGGTAAATCCTTTTCACCTTGTCAAAATATGTCTATTTCAGAAGACATCCAGCAGAAGTTGCTTATGTTAGAATCACTAATACACACCATTTTTGTAGCAACTGGAGGAGTTACCATGGAGATTACATTTTTCCCAGAATGAAAATGAAGCCTTACTTTGATGCAGTCATTAGTAGAATACACAAATGTCCCTCAAGCCAAACATGTAAAGTAAATGGACTACTAAGTACAAACTGTTAATTTTTATGTATTTAGGGTTTGTTAACATGATAGAGCAAAATATTTACAAAGCAATGCACATGTTAAATTTTTAAGAACTACTGCTTTTTCCTTCATTATTTTTAAATTCTTTGGCTTTTATATTTAAGGAATTGTGACTAGCCTTTAATATAAATATAGTAGATACTGCAAAGATGCTGGTTGCCTATGGCAGAACAATGTAGTTATCTACATTAGCATATGTTGTACCCTTTACATTTTTGAAACAATGTATCTGAGAAGATGTCAGTAGTTATTTGTCAGACAGCATATATGTTAATATTCAATGATTTACTTCAGGATATTTTTGTTTGTTGCATTAAAACATTAGAGTAATTTATTGTATTCCTCCAAACTGTACTGTGGTGAGGGTCACAGTAGCAACACCCAAGGTGGACAGACCAGACCAAGATATACTAGTCTCCAGGTTTTAAATTTAATTTACAGGCACAGTATTTCAAATTAAGGTTAAAAATATCATTCCCCCAGCCTCTCCCATATATGTTCTTGGGCTGTCTCCCAAGCTCCTACAGGAGGTGCCAAGGGCTTCCTCGATGTCAAAATCATCTCATGAACTCTTAAAAATATTACAGAGGTGCACCCAAGCAAGTCTATATGGAAACCACATTTTCACCATTGGTATGGTGAGGCTGGAATGCCTCAATGATCTTTAAAGATATGTTGCCTTGTGGTCCTGGTGAAGTTACCTATGTTAAATAAGTCTAAGGAACATGGCCAGAATAAGAGAAATCCAGAAATAATACTCTCTCTGTGGTTCTCAGTTAATCAAGTCAAACATTTCCAAGAGCAGGGATAGAGGGACCTACTTCTGAATCTACACTTTTGGGCAACTTTTTGGGGGACCCATAAACCCAGTCAAGTCCTACAGAGCTGTCAAGTGGGTTCACCGCCCATTAGAAGATAGGTTGGGGGTCGGATGCAATGCCAGTTCAATGACATACAGTAAATGAGCAGGATAGATCCAGTCTTACGCGTAATAAACATGGATCTCTCAACTTGGTCAGTTACTTTGTTTTTTCCCATTCAATGTCAAATTAGCATTAAAATTTCTAACACTCAGTCGGTTTTATTACTTGCTTCATATGAAACTTTCGCACTCCTAAAATCTTTTCATGAATAAACTTTATCAATGCTTATATAACTTTGTACTGCTCTATGTAAATATCTCACTGGTGCTCTTTGTGAGGCTATATTCATGATAACATTCATATTATGCCTGAGAAATCTACATTTTTATTTAATTCTATCAGTGTTTACTATAGTCTCTTACTGACATTGTTATACCTACTAGTACTAGGGTGTTGTACCGTGTTAGCCATTATGGATGCAATGAGAAGTCAAGCAATATGACACCTTTTATTGGCTAACTAAAAAGATTTCAATATGCAAGCTGTTGAGGGAACTCAGGCCTCTTCTTCAGACAAGATGTAATCATTATTATAATCATCATGTAACCAGTACATCTATTCTATTTTGGCCATTTTTGTGGCAGGTTAACTGTCAGTCATCAATCAATCAATATTAAATATTTGAATGATTAAAGGATGGGCAATGTATTTTACAAGTTAAAGCTATTTCTTCCCAGTCATAGTATATTGTGAGAAAAGCGCTATATAAATGCAAAGAATTATTATTATTATATTAATTTGCCAGGTAAAATGATACTCTTAAGTAAAGAGTTTTTTTTTTATATAAATTTTATAAAGTCTGGCAATTTTTGTTAAGCCATTAAGATTTTTTATTTCATTGCCTTTCTAGTAAGATGGTGTTGACCTTCTGCCTGTGCAGCCGATGCTCCAGTTCACCAAAAACAAGCAGTTTGGAAATTTCTCGTCTTACACTCCCTTTGTTGCCTACCACCTCTGGGTACATTTGTGCTATGAGTGCCTCCTATTCTGTCCTCTAACTCCATGTCCTCCGTACTGCCCCAACATATTTTATTATACATAAAGTTTGGTATTTTACAAGTTAAAGTTATTTCTTCACAGTCATGGGATGTATTAATTTGCACTGTAAAAATATGCTCTAAAGTAAAGAGGGTTTTTTTTAATAAATTTTAAAAACACCATGTTTGTTTTTGCAGATTACAATGGAGCAGAAGGTAACCAATGTCCAAACATGACAAAATGCTTAAACTTACCAAATATGTCTATTTTTCAAGGCAAGAATGTTATAAGATATTAATCTGCGCCTTGGGTTTGCAAATATTGTTAAACAGTATATCCACCTTGCTTTAGAAAGGAATAAAAAAAGTAAACAAACCATTTGTGATATGAGGGTCATTCAAAAAGTTTCCACACTTTTATATTTTCGTTGAAAACGGTGAAGACGGGAGGAGTAGTAATTGGTTGTGTCCCAGAGTGTCATGTGACTAGTTGCATCTGGAAAGCCGGCTGCTCTTGCAGTTTAGTATAAAAGTTGTCACCCAGAATCTTAGAAATTGCACCAAAGAGGAACAGCGTTCTGTCATACACTCATTGTGGGCAGAAGGTGTGCTGGGAGCACAAATTTATCTCCACATGTGTGCTCAGTATGGGGATAAAGTTCTCTCTTGTAGAGTCGTCTATGAGTGGATTGAAATGTTTGAAAATGGCCGTACTAGTGTGATGGATGCAGAGTGCTCTGGATGTCCAGCTACAGCCATGACTAGATTTTCATGTAATGATGATGGGAAAGCAGTGGTGCATCAGAGGCTATGGGCTCAACCAAAAACATTTTTTGCTGATGGCATCAAAAAGTTAGTACAACACTGGGAATATTGCATCGCAAAGGAAGAGGACTATGTGGAAAAGTTATGTAATTAGTTTTTGAAATACTTAATAAATAGAGTTAAAAAAAAGTGCAGAAACGTTTTGAACATTCCTCGTATTTGATCATTTTAAAATAAAACTGGCTCTGCACCTTATCTCACCGATTGTCTCTCCTTCCATGCCACTGCGTGAAAGGCAAGAAGCAGCACCTGCTTATCACAGGCTCAACTGTCATACACATGCCCATTCACAATCCCATTCATGCTAATGTTTATGATTTTGTGCATGTGTTATACAGAACACTATACTATGTCTGACAAAGTAAACATGGACATTGAGCAGGTATATGAACTAAACCCATGATGCTGGATCTGTGATGCAGCACCAGTAGCGATTGTTCTAACTTGCCGCCCTACATAGGAGCTACTCATCCATAGAGTTTTCAGTTTGTTAGTAAACATCTCCAGTGTTAATATTCTGCATTTCAGCCTGCTTCACTTGCAGCTGCAGTGAAATAACTTGCCTTAGATCAGCTTAGAACTGCAGATGGCTTTAATAAAGGATGATCAGGAACATGTTTTCTTTTCCTCTTTGACTTCAAGTAACCATCCACACAAAAATGAGCATTGCACATTTGCATAACCGCTTTTGGTTGTTTTTCCATTCGATTGTTCACATCCAACCTAGGTGCAAAGGGCCATAACTTTAAAGGTATCAAGATCACTACAACGACGTTAATGGAAACTGTAAACACTTCTCCTTTTAAGTTTATGTCCACATTCTGGATATGCACATTTTCTGACTATGTTCTCAAAAGATAACATTGCTATGAACAGCACCAGACATGTGCTTGGTTTTGGGCTGACCATCTTCCTTAGTTATGTGCAAATTCTACCCATGACAGCCGCTGTGAGCAGACAAACAGATAATTTATTCTTTCCTCAATTAAAATAGTTCCAAGAATTTGCAATAAAATAATTATGTCTAGTTTTCTTTTGTTATCACAAGGATACCTCATAAATGCAGAAGGCATGCTTTTTAAACCAAATCCTTTGCTGCTTCAAAGTAGACATATTTATTAAATTTTAAGGCTTTTCTGTTCATCTGTGGATGCTGGTACACTTCAGCATCATTGTAAGCTGAAAAAACAGACCTAAGCATTTTAAAAATTTATAAAAAGCACTTCAATTTAGAATACAAGTTTATGATACAATTTATTATATACAATGCACGTGAAGAAATAACTTTGACTTAAAAAATACTGTAGCGACGGATGGCACTGACTTAAACAGTTAATTATGATTTAATTTATGCTGTATTTTAAAAAAGTTCTTGTGTTTAATGTTGGGTTATAATGTTTGGTAACGGTAGTGTTTTATTAAAGTTTAATAAGGCGCAGACAGAGGAGCAGCTTCAGCGACAGACTGCTGTCACTGTTCTGCTCCACTGACAGACTGAGGAGATCGTTCCTCCCTCACACTATGTGTCTCTTCAGTTCCACCTGGAGGGGTAAACGTTAATATTATACAAAATTATTGTCTGTCTGTTATACTTTCATTGTTATCAATCTTTAATTTAATATTGTTTTTATCAGTATATTGCTGCTGGAGTATGTAAATTTCCCATTGGGATTAATAAAGTATCTATCTATCTATCTATCTATCTATCTATCTATCTATCTAAAGGGAAGGTTGGAGTTTGCCTACCACTACTAACCGATCGGAACTAAAGAGTTGTGCTGAAGACCGCGTTACTAGAATGTACAAAATTATCAGTATTGAAAGAAAGAGTGTTTTTTTATACATAGAGTGTGTCTATGTGTCACAATACCAATAAACCTTTAATATTAGCATGTAGAGAAACTAGGGAAATAATTAGGACTATTTACTGACAAAGTTAACTAAAATGCAAGCCAGTATTTAAATAGCTGAGATGCATATTCAAGGAAGATGCAATTTTCACTTATATCTGATTCAATCTATGCATACAATTGTGCTGTAGTTAAATTCCAGTCAGACCAGTTATTTTCCTGATTCATCCAAATTTACACATGTATTGGCATAAAGAAGGAGACAGTGTACATATTGGAAGAAATTCAAGTGAATATGTCCAAAAAAGTGTTTATAGTAGAATGCAAGCAAATGTCAATCTATAGCTTTAAGGTGTAATACTGTTTAGGATAATTGTGCTTTAAGATTTCATTTTTTCATCTAAACAGGTCAGATCATTACTTGGGTTAAACATATCTCAGTATACGCTTTTAAAGCAAGTAGGGTTTGTTATATGCAGTAAGTTGAATTATGTTTATTCTAAAATATGTCTTTGACAACTTTCACTGAACAATGTAAAAGTGTCTGAGAAGGTATCCAGATTCGCAGTATAAAAACTTTGGTTTTTTCACTTAAATAAATTTATGATTACAATTTGATGGATTGAGGAAACAACTTTTAAAAAGTGTAGCTTTTTGAAATGCTTCCACATGGCTCATTTTGAAGAGGCATACCAACTTGTCAAAACTTGTATGACAGACTATTCTTACTGGCAGCTCATTTCAGTGATGTACAGTAGCCTGCTGTTAAAACAAACCTACTCATCTGACAGTCAGATATTGAGAAAGCATGTTGATACCACACAGCTCCTTCTAACCTAAGTGAAGCCATTACTAAGGAAAGCAGCAAAATGTTGCAAATCTTTGATACAAGTTTAACAGAGATTAAATACAGCTAGCCTGGCTACTGTACTCATGTGTAATGCAAATGCAACAGGATGGACCATAATAGAGGATCGTTTTGGATACACATTTGTGGGGCCATTTCTGCAACAAAAACTTAGCCATTTGTTTCACTGTTTTGTTTGACTGGGTAAACTGGAGCAAAGAGAGCAAGGGGAAAAAGAAAGTGCTGGGATTACTCAATCTACCAGAGTGGCTTAGAGATGTTTCTTGATGCTATTCTAGGTGAGAAGCAGATGTAAATTAAACAGAAGAACTTTTTTTGCATACCATACCTCCACCCTTCTGCTTGAAGCATATCATTTACACAGTCAACAGCACCAGTGGTAAAACAGCACTGTCCTGGTGATGGATACCTGTGTTTTCTCTTCATGATGCATGCTTTAAAGAGAGAGAGACAGAAGGGATAATAAGTGAATTTTCATAATTTTTCCATTTTTATTCAATAAATAAAATATTTAATCACATTGTAATAATGTGATTCATGATAATGATAAAACTTCTCGAATATAGTGAAACGTGCAAACTTCATGCACAGTAGTAATTGCTTCACAAAAAGAATCAGTTAATATAATGTGTAAAGAGCTCTAGCCCTCAAGCTTCAGGGACGATCAGAAAAATTCAGACAGCATGTGCATACACAGAGCAATGGTACAGAACACCGCAGGGTCAAAGGGAGGCAGACAGAAGACAGAGTAATGACTGTCCAACTATGCTGCCCCCTTTCTCTTAAACCTCACCTTTAAAGAAAAGAGGACATTGTCATTACTGTACTGTGTTTTAAAATTTTCTTTAATTTCTGTACAACACAGCAAAATCACTAGTGTTAAAAGATCTCTTTAATAAGTAAAATAAAATGGTGGTGCAGTAAGGAGACCAGGGTTGGCACCCTGTGTCCTAACTGCGTATCTGCATTTGTTTTTTCCAGGTTTTCCAGTTTTCTCGCACAGTCCAAAGACATACAGGTTAGGTGGATTGGTGTTACTAAATTGGTCTTAGTGTGTTTGTGTGCGTTCAGCCTGCAATGGACTTGTACCTTGTCCAGAGTTTGTCCTTGCCTTTTGCCCTTCACTAGCTGGGACAGGCTTCAGCACCTCCTGCGATCCTGTTCAGGACTAAGTGGGTTAGTAAATGTCTGACTGACATTGCTCCTTACATTTAATTTTTTTATGATTACCAAACAATATATAAAATCATCCTCTCATGTCTCTGAGGAAACTGAATCACAGTGTCTCTCAAAAGAAATCATCCGCCTTTACTCTCACTGCTAAATGTATTGCACATGGTGCAAACTGGCATATGTATGCAAAAACTACAGGCAAATACGAAACATTTGATCACATGCATGCAAAAACATTGCACCTAAGTGCTACTCTATAGCATCAGACTTGCACGTTTACAAAAATCACCAGATTCACTGTAAACAGTATAAAGTTTGCAAACTACAATAAGATATTTTTCATGAAGCCATAATTGCAAAGAAAACTATGCTACTGTATGAGCCATTACCATAATATCAAAGCCAAACGTAGGCTATGTATATTCAATTACTGGCTGCATGAGGTAGAAGCTGATGATGTATTCAGGTTACCTATATAAGTGATGAAGGAGAGATAAGGTTCAGAGTCACAGATATGGAAAAAATGAAGTAGTGTATATTACATTATTGTTTGCTAAACACAGTGACATACAGTAGGTCAAACACAGTAAGAAAGCAAAACAATAGTGCTATAAATTCAAAACCGTACAATCAAAAATGCCTTTTACACAAACTCTATGCCTGCACAGATATATTTATTATTTGACATCTGTTTCACGGTTTGCAGTATGTTGTTCAACAATAAAATCAGATTAGTGAGGATAATATAATGATTTCCCACTGTTTTGTCCAAGTGTGTGCAATTTCATAGGGACTAAGCTCTAGTGTTATATTTATCTCTCTTCTGTTGTACACTGGCATGTTTCAATTATAATGTTAACTGATTTTATATGGATTTTTATGTTAATCACTATAGTTGCACTGTTTTACTGTTTGTGTGTCTATATATGTCAATAATGCATAGCTTAGTAATTTACTCTTAATTAATTTTAATTTGGTAAATGTATAAGCATTCCGAGCCTATACTTACTAAAGAGAGCTATGCAAAAACAAATTAAATTGAATTGTGTAGAATGTATAACATAAACATTTCCTCTCTCATCTCTCACAAAACAGAATCAGGTTTAATTAAAACACAAGTTTTTACTTTAATGTGTATTATATTGCACTCTTTTCATTACACTATACACAGATAAAACATTTTAGTCAATACCAGAATACCAGAAATTTCCCAGTTAGTGTAGAGCAGTATCTCCAAAAACACACAGAAAAAAACTGAACATGTGCACAGAAAAATCTTGTTTTACAATACCTTTCACAAAGCAAATGCTTTTAAAAAATTCATACATACATTTTGTACAGTTATATCACAGTATTATAAAATTTGACCTGTACTAAACAAATTTGCATACTATTGAATAATTACACTGCGGTGGGCTGGCACCCTGCCCGGGGTTTGTGTCCTGCCTTAAGCCGTGTGTTGGCTGGGATTGGCTCCAGCAGACCCCCGTGACCCTGTAGTTAGGATATAGCGGGTTGGATAATGGGTGGATGGATAGATGAATAATTTACTGCATTTACCTGTGTACTACTTTTTACATTTGTTTTCCAACCCTTACTTTATTGGAAAGAAGGTCTTTGATGAAAAATATATTAACTACAAGAATGAAACTTTGTAAACCTGAACACAGCATGTAGGTAAAACATTTTGAGCTTGCGACTGATGTTATGCTACATTTTAACGCTTAGTCAATGCACAATGAACAAGCTGTGTAGTTAAAACATTTTTAATTTATGGTTAAAGATCATTACGTTTGGATTAATAATCCATTCACACTGTACTGTGTCAACATAAGGGACACTTTAACAGTAACCTTCCTACAAAAACTAATGGAAATGAGGTCAGAATATATAAAAATAAACAATATAAACACCTAATAACAAATCTATTATCCATTTGAACCCCCTTCTTCACGCTCTGATCCCTTTCTGAGATGTCCTTAGTAACAAATCTACTGTATATTTGAACCTCCCTCTTCATGCTCTGATCCCTTTCTGAGATGTCATGAGACATGGTTTGACTACTTACCCATCAACAGTAAGAATTACAGTCAGCACTTGGTTAATAGCGTCCCAGGTAACGACGTTGTGCTTTAACAGCGAAGCTTTCATAAAGATACAATAAATGGAATCAAATTGTGTTGAAACGCTATTGTAACTGGTCTTAATTCATTATTAATATTTTTATTAATGTATTATTATTACTGTAGCTCAATAATTATTATTAATTTATTTGATGTGTGTATTATGATAATGCTTGGTTAGTCTTCCTGAAGTTAGGTTAACTTAGGGTAGGTTCTGTCAGATCAGGTGTATAATTGAAGCGTCATTGGTGAAAATAACACAAAGGCACATCCTTGTGTGTTGCTGGCATGTGGTTAGGTTTTTGCTGTGCACTATGCATTGAATGCAGAAATGCAGACATGGTGCTTGTATCCAAAGTCAGTGCAGCGAAAATGTCCCTTACTGTGCCACTTCTGTTGAAGCCCAGTAAAAATTCCTGGAGTGAAGGTGGCACAACTTCTGCTTCAGGAACACTAAGCTTCTCATTTAGCCTCTTAAGTGAAAGACAGACAAAAGCCACACATCTGACATCTTGGGACCATGTTCAGCCATCTACTGGCAAGGAAATGTTCCATCACCATATTGTCTTTCTTATCTTTAAAGAGTTAGGCATCTCTGGTAATTGCTGGATGACCCATTTGCTTTCTCTTCATGGAATATTTCCTAGTCTGCACAAGGAAAATCTATGATTAAAATGTTAAAAGCACAAAGAGTTATTATCATTGTTTCAACACAAAAGTCTCTACAAAATAGATTCTGTTACTAATGATACGTAACCTGGAGCAAAAACGACTTCTCTAACAGTTACTTGAGCTGGACAATGCCCTAGCATTGAACGTTTATGTGTGGTTGAGGCACAATGTCTTTAAGAACTATTAATCAGTAATGCACAGCAAGATGATCCCAGTGTTCCTCATTTTGTGCATGGCTGATACTTCCCCAAGTGCCTTCAGCATAGGAAAGGTGATATATAATTAAATGTATTTTAAAATGTATGTAAGATCGAGCAAGGGCAAGCATGCAGCTCACAATGCAAATAAAGGATTACTCAAAAGACCAACATTTAAAAGCCCCTTTCTGTCAAACTCCATACAATCAACAAGCTACAATATGGCTTTTAAAACAAAGGTACACACACAACTGCAGATCAATAAGGGCATACTAATCCAATAATATTCTTTGTGGAAGATTTAGCAATACACAGGAGATGTTGTTGTTTTTAGCAATCAGGTGCACATATGTAACTAATTTATTGGGGGGGGGTGCTAAGTGAATTTTCGAGTGGCTACTGTCATTTTCTTTTTTTAATTTTATGTGCTTTATGAATCATATTGTAATAAATCAGAAACGTAATTAATTTGGTCCTTTTTCCAAATCATATCAATTTAGTGAATCTTCTTTACCTAATTCATGGAGCTACAGGATGTCAACAATAAGCACTGTATATAATAGTCCTTACCATGTGTTCACACATCTAGAAACGTAACAGGGGCCTGTCTTGTTTATCTTAAATTAAAATAGCAATTAAAACATTTTTGCAAAATTCTTTAAAAGCTTTTGAGTGTATCTCATTGAGATAATTTGATCTTTTCTAGTTTTTTTTTCTTTTAGTGAATCATTTTCCCACTGGGTTAGGTAGGGAGGATTGGGATTCTTCCAAATGAGTAATACAGTATAAAATGACAAAGAGTCAAAAAGTATAGTGTAACATATCACAATATATTTTTGTTGTTTCATTTGGTGTTATGTTGAATTATGCTACTGGAAGATTTGGAGTAAGGATTTGGATTTTGTTTTGGATTTATAATCTGACAAATGAGCAAAGATTTCTTCATATGTTTTGAATTTAGGACATTCCCAAATCATATGAGTTAGCTGAGATGCACTTGATGACACCATTCACAATTCAGGTCTGCCCTGGATAAATTTTGGATAATCTTAGTTAAGATAGCTAGTTTAGGTGATGTACAGTTTTTAACGGAATTACACCATGTTTTCCACAAGCTGGTCAATAGTGCTTCTTCTTCATGACTGATTTTCACTCAACATCTAATTGAATAGTCCCTTTTCCCAATGTTGCCATTGGTTATCTACGGGTGCAATGTTTGAAAAAATTTGGGAACATTTGGAAATTCCGCCTCTGTCCTCATCATCACTAAATAGTGTCATTCCAGAAACATTTATTAGTTTAGATTAGATTTAAATTATTAATCCCCAAAGGAAAGTTCAAATGCAAACAAAAAAACATAAAAGTATAAAATACACCAATATCAACATAAAGTTCAATAAAAGACAATAGAAAAAAATGTATATAATAAATATTATGCTACAAATAACTGCAGTAAAGATAGATAGAATATTAGAAATGTTGGGCAGATTTTGTTTAACAGTTAGATGTATTTTGTTACTGGAAGATTTATACTTGAAGTATTTTCAAAGGATGTAAACCTATTGTGAATACAGAGGTCTCTAAAGGTCCAAATATATGATGTGACTTTCATGAGGAAATCACTGTATATATAATTAAATACTGCATGGATTAAGGATAACTGGAACAAATAATTATTACGTATGGTGGCAACTATTAATACACACAAATCAAGTCAGAGGTTGAAGAGTGTGCAGTGGATCTCCTTTCTATAGCCAAATAAGTAGGTGCAGTTTCATTATTTCCTGTCTTCTTCAATTGTCCTGACATAGTATATTCAGTACTAAAACTGAAAATTAGATAGCACCATATTCCCCCCTAGTTTAAATGTTTGCATAATTGTGTTTTAAAACTTTGTCTTTTTGGATGCCAAATGAACACCATAATATTTAAATTTAATTTGTCTGTGAAAAGAGTATTTATTATAAAAATATTAATTCTGCAAGGTAAACAGAGAGATAACCACTTATTATTATCTTGTTTGATGCTTTTCGTTAGGGTGCAAAAATTTAACCTTAATAGAACTTCAAGTTTTTGTTACTGTAATTCTTAGATATATGAATTATTCTGAGACATTCAGAGATAACTGAAATTGTAATCAGATATACAGGACTATTCACTTAGCTAATTCTGTGGCACAATTTTAAGTCAGATTTGCAGTCACTGACTTATTTTCTGAGTCAGCCTGAATTTCAGCTTCATCAGCTGTTGTTTGACATGTAGTATGAGAGTGGCTATGAGGACCATTTGTAATGTCAGAAATATGAGTTAGCTGTCTCATCACGTGAGCAGTCTCACAAGCCAGTTTTCTCATGTCACCATCACATTTCCCAAAATTCAATGTGCAATAACTGCAGTAAGTGTGCATTGTATATGTATAGCCAGAGCAGCCATGTCATGGAGTGTCAATCAGGCCAAATGTGTTCATGCAGTTTCAGCTCATATACGATTGACAACTTTATTGTGCAATTTGAGTAGTCACTTGACCACAATCTCTAAAAATTGCACAAAATGCAATTTAGATGCATACAGGTAAGCAGCACAACCAGCATCATGGAAAGCAACACTTCCATCCCCATTATGTCAAAATATGTTTTTCTTCCATGAAGGGTGATGATTCAGTAAATGACACATTGTATAGAGAATAATTCAATCAGGGAAGAGCCACATAATAAGCATGAATCAACTAGAACAGGATGGAATCTGCATTTTCAGAAATCTTCATTTTACCCATCCACACCGAAATGTTGTGCCAGCACTTTCAAAAGCATCCAGGTCTGGAGAGCATTGTCAAAGGCGTTTGTTTTTGTGAGTTGAAAATGGCAGTGTAGTGTGAACAAAAGAAAATGTAGTAATATGGTCTGTGCCTTAGTCTCTGGGTGTTTGAAGTAGTGAATAGACAAAGAGTTCATTAGCAATAGCGAAAAAGCACTGGTGATAACAGACAGCCCTGTGTAGTTCTGCATGGTAGAGTAAAATAGTCTTGATTTATATTGTTTATATGAAGGGAAGATTATGGGCTGGAGTATAATTTAATTCTTGTACACATTACAAAATTCAAATACATGTACTTCGTCAGTTTTGGAGGACTCAGTAATTAGTCCTAGATGTACTCGACATAATCAGTAAAGATCGACAAAAACACAATAGGAGATTATAAAGAATATCTAATGAAAAGAAAGACTTATGAGTTCTAGTTGGCTTCAGCTACTAGTCAACAGTGATAATGCTTTATGGTAACATGCCCTGGTGAGTTTGTGTGCAGTTTGGTCGCTGGATTGTAAAAAAGGCATAACGGGACTAGTAACATCCAGGTAAGAATTATACAGGGTGGTCCACGAAAAAGTGGCCCGTGACAACTGCATTATGTGGTGAAGAGAAAAATGATTAAATTTGGTACTCACATTCACAGAAGATGCTGCTCCTTGTGCGTCAATACATCTCTGGGCCCGTTTCAGCATGTCCATGTACACTCGTTGTTTATGGCCAGTTTTTTGTGGGCCACCCTGTAAAAGCTTTAAGGTAAGATAGAATCAGTTAAATGTTTCAAAACATGAAGAAAATAATTACACTGAAAATTATGTTTTCATACAATGAATGGAGCTCAAAGTGTTTTACAAGATGTCAAAGAAAAACCTATTAGGAAAAAAAAAACAAATAAAAAATAGTATCACAGACAAGTGCCTTACGGACAGCATGAAGACTCTACTGGTGGTAATTCCCCGTCGATCCACAGTGTGACACTGTATTCTAACACCTCTTCTCTTCCTCCCTCTACAGGCCGGATGATTGACAACCTCACCACCTCTGATGTCGCTTCTGGTGTCCATCCACCTGGATTTGCCTCTTTCTGCCTGGCCTGTATTTTTGCAATATCCTGGGACTCGCCCATCTCACAAATATAGTAATCCTGCCAACTACACCACTGTACAAACAGGACAGAGACCCCAAATATTGTAAAGACAAAAATAAACAATGCTTTGCAAAAAACATGTCTCTGAAGACATGAGTCTGAAATTAGACTATCCAAGATGGTGACATATCCTACTAAATAGAAGGCAGGCAGGAAGAGGTGGGTCCAGGTGGACAGACACCAGAAGTGACGGCAGACGTGGTGAGGTTGTCAATGATCTGGCCTGTGGAGGTAAGAAGAGAAGAGGTATTAGAGAGTGGGGAAATGATGGGAAATTACCACCACTAGAGCCTTTAAGTCATCCCCAATGTGCACGAGTGACAACAGATAATAATAAGAATTAATAAATGGCATACATAAATTAGTAAATAATCAATACGCACTTACCTACCACATATATACAAATCATAGATATAGTAATGTCATTTTATATTTAGATATGTTTTCAAGGCTTAATGATAAGTTTGATACTATGGTCAGATGGGTGAGAAAAAATGGAAAAATAGTTGATAAGACTTTCGACAAGCTATGAAAAGCCAAATAGCCTGTACTTGTCAAATGATTTTATGTTCTTGTTTCCTTATTTGTATTTATTAGAGAGGACTATGGCTGGTTTTATTTTACAACCAAATGTCTTATTTCACAAGTCAGAAATTAAACATTGCTATGCTAAATACCCTATTACATTAAATGTTAGTTTGCAGCATGCACTCATATGTAGACTTGTTAAAAAATAAAAAAGTACTGTCTTTATACAGAACTTAAAAATATTCTCATAAATTCTAAGCAATAAGAATAGACTCTAGTAAACTGAAAGATGTAATTTAAAAAAAATCGATTGCAATATGGTGTATCATTCTCTATTCTATAGCAGATTCTATATATTATATACCGCAATCAATAGTAAAGTACTCATCAGGAAATTGCTGCCATCAAAGGTTGTGAGAGATGGATTTGTAAGACGCTGATTGAAAAGCATGAAACTGTAATTTAAATTTTTATTTTACAAAATTAAACAGCATAGAAAAAAACACATAAAGTAGCTTTTACTGAGTTGCTTTAGGCTGTGAAACAAAAGTAACAAAGGAAAAGCAAGACATTTTTGTTCAATTCATGTGTGCTGAATTCTAAGACTTCAAGAAGCAAAAATGATGTAAAGCTTTTTGACTGAAATGAAACCAAAACAGTTAATAATTATAAGCCTGTCAGTAGGTGAAATATAATTCTCTTCAGTTTATTTGCTAAATTGGTAGCTTTAAAAAAAGAAGCATTTCCAAAGCAAACTAGTAATATACAAACTACCATGAATGGAACAATTATTTTACATTTTTATATTATCTCAAATAGCTATTTGTTGAAAGAAATGTCTTTCACGGCATTCCAGTGTAAATGAAATGATTTGAAATAATTCTGAGTGAAAAGAAAAAAAGATTTTTGTTTTTTCTTTTTTTATTTTCAATTTTAAACTAGAACATTTCCATGCATCCTGTGTTTTATTATGTAAAATGCATCTGTATTCTGTGAGAGACTTTAATATTATGATGTGCTTGTTCAATATGACTGTGGTAATGTACTTTTTTCCCAAACTCCATACACACCCCTGAGATAAGCAAGGTTCAAGTTTCCATGGAAACCTACCACAAATAAGAACACATTTTTTATTATGGTCTTGCGCTATTCTATTTCCTTTTTGCTGGCTGGACAAACACAGTTGCAGCACTGCATATTTTATTCATAATTCAAATAGTTTAATTTGCTTCAGCTTGTATTAAGAAAATGGAAAGGGAGTTGTTAAGGGTCTTAAACCTTAAGGGTACAGAGCTTTACATATTTATATATGTAGATCATTTTATGTGAAGAAATAGAGGTTTCAAAGAAAAAAATTAAATTTGTAGAAAGAGCAAGTAAATTAAAAATATGGAACGTGGAGGACAAGGTATGAAGAAAGCGCTATAGAAAAATATATATTGTGTATAATTTGCCAGAGATTTCTCCTATTGTGTTTTTCTTTAATACAGTATGATTGCATAAGGTGCTGCTTGTTATTTATACAAGTGACACATAAGTATGAGGGCATGAGCTGAATATAAATCATTTATGATAGACATGGGCAATCTTCAACTTGAAATTGAAGGATAACAAAGTAGGAAGATTACTGTGGAAGCTGATGAAAGCCTGAATATGGTGTGGTTAGTGTCAACGCTGAATAAAAACTGTAAAGCAAGCTGCAGCAGCACAGTAGTCCATTTTCCCTACAGTATGTTACTGACATTGAATGGAATAGACAGAACTGCCAATACTTACTCACAAAGAGATGGCTAAAATTGAACTCATTTGCTCAGATGCTTTCATGTTATGTTGTTTTTTTTTTCTTATTTCCTGTTGCTTTGATCTTCATGTAATACTAGAAATAATCATTTGGTAATCTCCTTATTATAACAAAGGATTGTCCTTAGTCAATACATTCTAATTTATGCCAAGATATTATTTAATAGATTAGTTATTGCCCATCAAACTTTTTCTTTACTTGCTTGAATTCTTTACCTGTTTTAGATCAATTACTCTTTTAAACTTCTTTTTCATTCTTGCTTTTATGATCTATCTTAACTAAAATAAAGCATTTGCTTTTCATGTCGGCACACATTATACCAACCTGCATTTCAGCCCTTCGTGTGTATGTCATTATGATATTTTTATTGCTCTGTCATAATGATTCAATTTCCCACGGAACAAATATCACATGAGACACACTTTATTGAAAATAGACATTGATAAAATGAGTGCTCTGTGTTTTTAAACAAAAAAAATTCCCTTTCTTTCCATGCTCTCTGTACACATTATCAGTGACTATAATCGTATTCACAAAAATATGAGCTGAATGTCAAATCCAGTATTAAGAAAAATACTCAGGAATCGTTAGGAAAAGTGTCTTTCCTAATTCTGCTCTCATTTTACTAGTGAGATACAAAACATGAAATGTTTATTATAGAAACAAATAGCTAGGGGAAATTGACTTTTAAATCAGGTTCAATTAAGATTTAATTAATTTATGTGAAAGAAAAATAAATCATAATATTTGAATTTATCATTACCATTATTAGCATTAAAACTGATCCAGAACTTTAACATTAAAGTCTCGAATACCCAGTTAACACAGTGTGTGGTCTGTATAACTTGAAATTCGTCCCCTCTTCTCTTAGCTACATCATAAATTAATCCCACACTGTTTAGTTTATACAAGACAAGATTTAGGTCATATCTGGTGACCATTAGCTAGCAAACACATCACCAGCTTTATTGCTTACAGAGATTATTAATTATCTTATCAGTAAGAGACTATCTTTAAACTTTAAGATACCGCTTTAATAAAAACAGGACCTAAGTCACATCACCCTCACAAAACACTAATGACTGCCTGTGGAAATATTCATGAGTGTGATATACTTAATATGTAGCTATAAAGATACAGATTTGGTTAAAATATAAAGAAAATAACTTTGTATGATACTATTTACTATACTGTACTGTATATGAAACCCAGTTCATTACCTATTGTTAAACAACAAAATATATTTTGCTAGTGATAGGATTTAAAGTTAACAGAGCAGAATCACCACAGTGATTGGACGCATCACTGGTGGGGATGAGGCGGCCTACAGGAGGGAGGTGGACAGTCTGGCGTCATGGTGTGAGGACAACAACCTCACCCTCAACACAGACAAGACGAAGAAGATGATAGTGGACATGAGGAAGGAGAGGAGACCTCACCGGCCACTGTTCATCCGAGGGCTTGAACTGGAGAGGGTGATCAGCATTAAATACCTGGGCATCTACATCAGTGAGGACCTCACTTGGACACTTAACACCACACAGCTGATCAAGAGAGCTCAACAGAGACTGTACTTTCTGAGGAGGATGAGGAAGTTTGGTATGTCGACTAAGATCCTCGGCAACTTTTACAGCTGCATTGTTGACAGCATCTTGACCAGCTGCATCACCATGTGGTACGGCAACACTACTGTTATGGACTGCAGAGAGTGGTAAAGACTGCTGAGAAGATCACCAGGACCCCATTGCCCTCTCTGCAGAGCATCTACAACTGTAGAGTCTGACGGAAAACTACCTCGATCCTCAGGGACCCCACCCACCTCTAACACAAACTGTTCACACTTCTACCCTCAGGCAGAAGATATAGAAGTATGAAATGCAGGACGTCCAGGCTAAATAACTCTTTCTTTCCCAAGGCCATTAGACTCCTAAATAACTGACTGGATTTTATAACCATAGTTCACCTCATTCTGTTTACCTCACACAACTGTATTGGACTTGTCCATCACACACCTACTTGCACATTACACTTTATACTTCTTTTCTGTTTTTATACTTTATGCTGCCTCTGTTACTTATTATCTATCTACTACTTATTATTTATGTTTATCTTTATACGTTGGTTTTGTCATTTGGTGTGGACATGACAATAAACTTTGAACTTGAACTAGAATACAAACCTTGAATAGAGACATATATCCACATAAATACAATCAATATTGAGCATATAATTTATTCTATATACTATACTATATACTATAGTCTTCCACACTCATACACTCATAGTCCTCTAGACTTTTGTCACTGTCTTGCTCCACTGACAGACTGAGCTGACCGTTCCTCCCCCACACTATGCGACTCTTCATTTCCACCCTGGGGAGTAAATGCTAACATAATTCAAAGTTATTGTCTGTTTTTGCATGCATTTTTATTACTCTTTAATTTAA
Source organism: Polypterus senegalus (assembly GCF_016835505.1). Taxonomy (NCBI): domain Eukaryota; kingdom Metazoa; phylum Chordata; class Cladistia; order Polypteriformes; family Polypteridae; genus Polypterus; species Polypterus senegalus. Next base: position 44,167,571 of record NC_053158.1, read on the forward strand.
TATTGTTTTTTGTATCAGTATACTGCTGCTGGATTATGTGAATTTCCCCTTGGAATTAATAGAGTATCTATCTATCTATCTATCTATCTATCTATCTATCTATCTATCTATCTATCTATCTATCTATCTATCTATCTATCTATCTATCTATGTAACAATACTTCAGTTGCTGGTGTGCTTCAGCTAAATTGCTCTATTTGAGGTGATGCTTGATGACCCAAGTAGCCTGGTGTCAAGGTAAGCTCAAAAAGATTTCTTGGAGCTATAGTATGGACACATCACCTATAATGCAAAGTGTGGATGTAAGATGCAATTCCTGTAGGGTGATATACATGTGCAAGATCAGACCAGAAGGAAAAAGAGTTAAAAGCTCAATTTTTGGTTACAGGAAATGTTGCTTGACTGTGAGAAGAATATACAGAGCAAGAGGCTGAGAAGGGCTGACCTGATACAGACCAGCACAATCACATACACACTTTTTGTTCTAAAACCAAGATTGGAACATAGCAAATTGTTGACATATATTTAGTCTAAATAGTTAGCTGATAATGACAGACTAAATCAGAGTCAAGAATTAACTGACAACTTTGTGATTTTTAAACTCCAGTGCCTTTGCCATTTCAGCACACGAAGATCAAGTTGCGGTCCATCCATATCTTGTCACACCTAAAAGCGGTATAAAGGACAAAGCAGTTGTTTAGCAAGAAGTACAAAAAAAAAGACTAACAGTATGATCAGATGTGTTACCCTTATTCGTGTTCTTGTCACACATACATGTATATGTATAAGGTGCACACCAAGAAATGTCTGCAGGTTTTAATGTTTGTTTTCCACAGTGAAGGATTCTGATGTGATATGAGATAATGTTATCCTTGTATGGTTTAGGTCCATTGATTCCACAACTTGGTAAGGTAAATACAATAATTACAAAGTGATTCTGATTATTTACAGAAAAATAAACAGACAGCAAATGAACAAATGCTTTGTGTCTGGACTTAAAAAACAAAATAACATTATTAAAATGCTCACAGCTTAACAACGGCTTAACAAAACTCAATCGTAAAGTGCAGTGTGTGAACCCTTTCACCAAATTTTGGAAAGGATATAAAGATTCCCAAAGCAGAACACCCCTCAGATCCATAGGCGTAACTCTTTTAACGTATTATGTAAAGAAATCTGACTCCCAATTTGTGAAGGATCAAAAATACTGTGTTTTTTTATTCTGAAGATCCCATGATGTATGTGTTAAAATTGTTATACCACAGGCTTGAGTCTGGAGATGTGGAACAACAATTATCCCTGGAATGTGCTAGTCTGACTAATTTGAATGTAATATGTCTACCAATATACAATGGATTAAGAAAGTATTCAGACCCCTTCACTGTTGGTACATTTTCTTGTGTTGTAGATTTAATTTTAAAAGAATAAATTTGACATTTTAATCCATCAATCTAGTCCCATAACTACAAATTTATAGTCTAACCCATAATTACAAATTGAAAATGTGTTTTCAGAAAGGTTTGCAAATGTCTTAAAAATCAAAAACTGAAATATTCTCATTTAGACTCTTTGCTGTGTCACTCCAAATTCTGGTCAGGTGCATCTTATTTGCTTGAATTCTCCTTGAGAAGTGCCACCCTTGGCAAATGAATTTGATTGGACATTGTTTAGAAAAGCACACACCTGTGTATTTAAGGTCATACAGTTCACAGGATAAAAACCCAGCCATGAAGTTTAAGGAACCTTTTGTAGGTTCTGTGTCATAAAATTGTGGTGAGACATAGATTAGGGCAAGGGTATAAAAGAATTTGTAAAGCTTTGCGATTTTCCAGGAGCACAGTGGCTTCAATTCCTGTGAAATGGAAAATGTTTGGAAGCCAAACTAAACAACCAGACCCATGTTCAGGGAGATGACCAAAACCCAATGGTCACTCTAACAGAGCTTCAGAAGTCCTCTGCTGAAATGGGAGAATCTGTTGGGAGGACAAGCATCTCAGAAGCACTCTATCAGTCAGGTGTTTATGGTAGAGTGGCTAGATGGAGGTCACCCTTGAGTAAAAGACATATAGCAGCCTGCTTGGACTCTGAGAGCATGAGAAAAAAGATTTTCTGGTCTGATGAGACAAAAATTGAACTCTTTGAGCAGAACTCCAAACATTACGTCTAGCAAAGACCAGGCACTGCTAATCACCTGCCTTATACCATCCTGACAGTACACAATCACGTTGGTGACAGTACTATGATATAGGGATGCTTCTCAGCAGCAGGTAAAGTGAGACTGGTCAGAACTGAGGGAAGGCTGAATGCAGACAAATGTGAGAGGTCATTGAAAAACACCTATTCCACCTCTTTCAACACAGTAATGACCTAAAGCATACAGCGAAGACAATGCTGGAGTTGTTTTGAGACGAGTCTCCTTGAATGGCCCACCCAAAACCCAGACTTAAACCCCATAGAACATCTGTGCAGAGATCTGAAGATGGCAGTTTACATACTGTCTGCTTCCCATCCAATCTACTGGAGCTTGGCAGGATCTTCTAGGAATAATGTGATAAACTGCCCATGTGGAAAGCTTGTAGAGACTTATCCAAGAATACTTGAAGCTGTAATTGCTGCCATAGAGGCTTCTTCAAAGTATTGAATTAAGGGTGTGAATATCATATGAATGAGAGATTTTAGTTTTTGAGTTTTAATATACTTGTAGGCCTTTCTGAAAACATGTTTTCACTTTGTCATTATGGGTTATTGAGTGTATGTTTGATTATGTTGTTTGGTATATTTACTTACACACACAGACTCAATCATACTGAACTAAAGTACTATTGAGAATTAACCAGCTTACATGTCTCTAGTATACTGTATTATGCTTTGTCAGACAAAAATGATTAATTTTACTCTTCTGGCCAACAACAATGCAATGCTTTCATTTTTTGTCCACATAACACTCCTGTTTTTCCAATTATATTTTGCACCAAGCGCTAAAGTTTTGCTTTACTCGAATGTCATAAAACTCTATAACCTGACCCAATTTACCAAAGCTGAAAAATAAAAAACAAATTGCATTGATAACTAGATAGTGAACATTTTCTCTCAGAACCTAATATTTATTTCCAAAAAATGCATAAAGACAGCTTTGACTTACACTAAACAAATTGCCAATGCTTGAGCTTCACTCTCCATGTGCTTTATATAAAATAACGCCCTGACATTATGTGCTGGCATACATATGGTAATGATGACCTTGGAATTGAAATACACCATCTGCAGGCAACAAAACAAAGGCAGAACAGGGACAAAATAAGTAGGAAAACAGAAATATGGCAAAAACTGCATGGAATTATGTTCATCTCCTAAAATCTGAAAATAGTGACACAAACTACAGCTGAGAAAAGTTCTGTATTTAAATTTGCATTTTAATACTAAATGTTATGAATTTCAATCATCTTCTTCACTTGCTGGCTTTATTAATCTGCTTTACTCATGCAAAATGTATAGTAGGAGATCAGATGACACTTGGATTCCTGGAGTTACAATATAAATAGTAATTTCTAAAATACTAGGAAAAGTCAGGCAATTCCTTGAATATGGTAAGAATGTGTTTAGTTGTGTGTGTACCGTAACAACTGAGCTGTCACAAAATAGAAAAAAAATATTCTGAGGCATTGAAATGTGCCACCGAGTCACCTTGGATGTTAGGAAGACTGAACAAATAAAAGGGCCTTAGAACTAAAATCTGAAGACCTTATGGACAAACCCACTAAAAACTACTATCTACAGACAGAATAGTTTATTGCTTTTGTTACAACTTTAAAAATAACCCTTCATGTGTAAATTATTTTAACCAATTATTACAAAATTTAAGTAATACTTTTGTGTGATACATCTGTTTGAATTGCTGCAGAATATTTTAAAATATGCTTTATAGGGAGACACTATGATTTGCTATGCTCCTAGTTTCAAATTGAAACCATTTAAAAGAAACATAAGAGAATTAACTATCCATTTAGCCCATTTAGCTCATTTAGATCTGTCATTTTAATTTTTCAAAATCATTTCAAACTATCTCCATGCTGTGGTATCATTCTAATTAGGCAGCATTTTTTGCAAATGGTGGCAAGCAGTTAAATGGGCCAGCATGGGGTAGTTGAATCACTGCCAGGTAATTTTTGGCTGTAAAATACTATATTATCAATAAATTAAGACAATTTGGGGTAGAATGGTGGTACACTGAGTAGCTGATCTTTTGAGCTCTTGTTTACATTCATGCTGCATGATTTCACCTCATGTTTCTTCTGCGTCTCAAAGAATACATGCTACTACATTGATTTACACAAAGAAATGTGTCTTTTTTGTAGAGAAATATCAATAATAATAAGCATAATGGTGTTCTTTTAATTAGCCACTATTATATTTAGACTGGTTCACTCTGATTTTTGTCCAATATATCAATTTACTGTAATATGTGTTGGCTCATTCTGGTTTTTAATGTACCCCACAGTAACAACAGTATATTAAAAAAGCTTGTCCATTAGAACATTAGAACACTCCATTCAGGTCATTCAGCCCAACAAAGCTCGCCAGTCCTATCCACTTATTTCTTCCAAAAACAGTCGAGTTTTGAAAGTCCTTAAAGTCTTACTGTCTACCACACTACTTGGTAGCATATTCCAAGTGTCTATTGTTCTTTGTGTAAAGAAAAACCTCCTAATGTTTGTGCGAAATTTACCCTTAACAAGTTTCCAACTGTGTCCCCGTGTTCTTGATGAACTCATTTTAAAATAACACTCTCGACCCACTGTACTAATTCCCTTCATAATTTTAAACACTTCAATCATGTCACCTCTTAATCTTCTTTTGCTTAAATTGTAAAGGCTCAGCTCTTTTAATCTTTCCTCATAATTCAACCTCTGTAGCCCTGGAATCAGCCTAGTCGCTCTTCTCTGGACCTTTTCTAGCTATGTCCACTACAGGTTAATGTTAGTAAAATTATTATTTGCTGATCAAAGTGTCATTTTTAGTATAATACATTTTACAATACATTTTACATGGATGTGCATGCATATAATTGTGTGTGACACATTTCAGAAAATTTAAGTGGAATTATCATATAGTGGATATAGCAGTGGTCACATTGCTTTCTTATTAATCTAACTGATCAGGTGATATATGAGAAAAGAAAGCTCTCTCAAACCCAAAAGCCCAAAATATCATTATACACTTGCCCAGGAACACCATTTGATTCATTAATCCTGACAAAAAGCAAAGATAACTAGGCCAAATTCTAGATAATCTCATGATCAAAATCTTTATGGAACATTTTTCCAACTCAAAAGTGTGAAAACAGAGCGTTTCTAACCTAAATAGAGGGATTTCAAAGTAAATTTACTGAAAATAGATTATATTTCCTTGTTTTTTTCTCTTAATAATATGCCTTTGGATTAGATTTTGCTAGCACTAGCACTTTTCTTTTTGTTTCCAAAGCCTTCATTTTTGTTCAAAACACTAGACATGTTTTTTTATTAACTATAAAATTACAAATGATGAGCACAGTCAGAGAAAAACATGAGAGCTAAGCTCTCTCATTGCAATGTACTTCATATACAAAATGAAGCCCCCATCTTTAAGGGCCCATGCCCAAAAAATAGCAATAGGAATATGAGCAGTGCTCCCAATAGCATTAACAGCATTCACTGGGCATATGAAAGCATGGACGGATTTTAAAAGGTGGCCAGGCTGCTCTGAATGAATGCACTTTGTTACTGACATAAGTCGCAAATAAAGGGCAGTTTCCTCAAATTTTTAAAGCCAATGAAAATGTGTTTCCTCCCATAGTTAAAGGACATTTCGGTTAGGTGACTTGAAGAGGCTAAATTGTCCCCTGATGTGCATATGTGTGTTCACTCTGTGCTATTGCTCTATCCAGGGGCTGTTCCTGCCTGCACCTGTTTCATGCTGGGAAATGCTTTAGATGCCCCCTGCCCTGATGAAGCAGGTTTAGAGGATGGATGGATCAACGAGTACTGTAATCCATCCTGTTCAATCCAGCTCTCCCTTGCATGTTACCTAGCCTTAAAACAGATAGATACTCTGCACAGTTTCAATTACACATTAGTTCATTGTAATGGGTTAGGCTTAGTAGAGGTGTATATTATATTCAGTATCCTCCATTTTAGATGCCCGATAGCTGCTACTGTTGGCAAACAGATTCTCAGTCATCAGCCAGAGCAACTAAAATGGCAGCAGAGCTTATACTTGCATGTTCAGTCTGATCAAATCTCCAACACATTTCACACAAACCTCTTACAAAGTATTTCAAAATCAAAAACATGACATCTGTCTCTTTGATGGAGCAAATAAACAGTTGAAAATGCTCAACTTTTCATATCAGTGAACTAAGTCACATTTGAATGTTACACTATGCATGCCTTTTCTTCTTCTTCTTTTTGCTGCTCCCATTAGCTGCTCTAAATTGTATCTTTGCTTTTCATTAGGAGCAAAGACTGGCCTTGTCTTGGACGCCTCCACTCTCTTCGTCCTGCTTCCACCCGACTCCAGCCCTGAATGACGGAGGCGGCCCCTTTATGGAGGACCGGATGAGCCCCAGGTGTTCACAGCATAAATCTTCCCCAGCACTTCCTGGTGTGGCAGGAGTGCTGGGGAAACAAGTCCCATCATCTTTTCCATATCTTTCTGTGTGGCCTCTTCCGTATGCCAAGCACCCAGCTCGTGCCATGCGGGCAGCGTTCCCCTCAACGGCACCCGGCACTTGCCTGATCGGCACCCTCTCCGCGGCTTCCGTGTCCCTCTCGATGATGGAATTCGGCACCGCCGCTCTCTCTCCGCCCGGCCTCAGGGATTCCCTCTGCTTGTTCCTCCCTTTACTTTCGGACGCCTTGGTTACACCCATCACCTCCATGTTCTCTCTCACCACATCCATAAACCTTCTCTTAGACCTTTCTCTTCTCCTCTTCCCTGGCAGGTCTATCCTTAGCATCCTTACAATGATGGAAGTATATTCATTTCATTTGGACTCATTCTGTCTAAATTGTATCTTTGCTTTTCTGGACACTGCTAAAATCTGTTACATTCTTGTATGTTTAGTGAAATGTGTTTTTTTTTTTTGCTTTTTAATGTTATCCTTTTTATCTGCTAATCTTGCCCTGTTTTCTAGGAGCAAAGACTGGCACACTTTTATAGAAGAGTACAAATGTTTTTTTCATGTTTACAGTCCATTGTGAACAAATGGAACAGAAACTGCACAAACAAGAATTCAATGATTTGTATTGTTTATAATAATCTACCAACAGTTTGCTTTTTAATATAATATTCTTGCACCTGCTTAATTCAATTCATGAGCAGAACAGACCAAAGGATAATTTACTTTATCTCTTTTATTCTATATCCAAACACCAATATTAATAAATCACTATTATGTAAATTACTTCTTTATATTCAATGTGTAAGTATAGTATGTGGAAACATAAAAAGAAGAAATTGAGCGCTAAAAACTCATCTGTCTACAGAATTGGAACACTTTGAGAACAGTGTAATTAAAATGTATAATTTAAAAATTCACAGGAACACAGAGATTTCAGTGGATGGTTATTAAATAATACTTAGTTCCAGAATTGTCTGCAGCCATTGTGAAGACGGTGAAAAAAAACAACAGTAGAAGCACAAATGTTAATGAGATGTAACAGACTAACCTTATTGACTCACACATGTAGTATTGCTCTGATATTCATAGAATTGTATATTTAGTGCATGATATCTTGTTTTATAGTTTCACAGCGTCCTTCCTCATGCCTCATTTTCCCCTAAACCTTCCCATTGGCATCTTTTGCTATTATTGCAGAACTTATGTGATTCAAGGTCAGTGCATATAATTTAGTGGGGCCTGAACAATGCTTTTCTTGAGCTTTATGTTTCAGACCTCTGAAAAAAAGTTCATATTTGGTGTTTAGGGTGTTTAACTATGTATTTATTTAGCCTGTGTTATTAATTTTCTTAGTTTAGAGTCTTTCAGACAATCAGAGGTCCAACAAACATCACAGAGATGTGTGAGAAAGCACAGGAAAGTAGGTTGAAGTGGTATGGACATGTGATGAAGTAAGACAATGAATATGTGGGCAAAAGAGTGATGGGAATGGACATACAAGGGATAAGAAAGCAAAGGAGGTCAAAGTGGAGATGAATGAATAAAGTAATAGAAGGTCTGAAGGAAAAGGATCTGATTGGAGAGGAGCTGCAGGACTGAGCTGTTTGGTTGATCAGGCAATTCAACTTCACATAAAGCTGGGAAGAGTTAAAGAGGGGAGTTTACATGTTCTCCCCGTGTCTGTGTGGGTTTCCTCCGGGCACTCCGGTTTCCTCCCACAATCCAAAGACATGCAGGTTAGGTGGATTGGCGATTCTAAATTGGCCCTAGTGTGTGCTTGGTGTGTGGGTGTGTTTGTGTGTGTCCTGCGGTGGGTTGGCACTCTGCCTGGGATTGGTTCCTGCCTTGTGCCCTGTGTTGGCTGGGATTGGCTCCAGCAGACCCCCGTGACCCTGTATTCGGATTCAACGGGTTAGAAAATGGATGGATGGATGGAGTTAAAGAGGAAGAAGAGTTGTTTGTGTTTTTTTTTTAACCCTGTTTTTGGGTGAACAAATTGCCTTTTACGTTTGGCTGCATTTCCCGATGTCCATCTGTCTGTTTCTATTTGGATTGTGATTTTTGGGATTACAGAGTTATATAATTTATCAACGTGTCTGTTTCTTTAGTGGCTTGTCAGAATCTGATATTTAAGTTTTTCTAGTCAACTTAAAGTCATTTTTCCATGATTCTTCAATCTGGAAGCACTCTATAAATATTTCATGATTTACCAGGCAACCAACAATAAAAAATAAAACATTTTGGTCCCTTCATCACTAGGAGTTTTGTGAATGACATAGGACATTAAACTATGTGGGCAGCACGGTGGCGTTGCTGCCTCGCAGTTAGGAGACCCGGGTTCGCTTCCCGGGTCCTCCCTGCTTGGAGTTTGCATGTTCTCCCTGTGTCTGCGTGGGTTTCCTCCAGGTGCTCCAGTTTCCTCCCACAGTCCAAAGACTTGCCGGTTAGGTGGATTGGTGATTCTAAAATTGTCCCTAATGTGTACTTGGTGTGTGGGTCTGTTTGTGTGTGTCCTGTGGTGGGTTGGCACCCTGCCCAGGATTGGTTCCTGCCTTGTGCCCTGTGTTGGCTGGGATTGGCTCCAGCAGACCCCCGTGACCCTGTGTTCGGATTCAGCAGGTTGGAAAATGGATGGATGAAACTATGTCCATAAGATTTTCCTGGTAATTCTGTTCAATCCAGATTTCCAGGACCTTGAAAAGAGAAAACATTTATTACAAAGCTCGCTTTAGTCAAAACATTGGTGTCAGGATGTTCAGGAGGTGAAAAACATTTTGACATTTTTAAACTGTGTTTTTGCTTAGTTTAATCCCTTGTTTTCGTTTACTTGCAATGATGTAACTTCTGCTAGTGTTTTGGAAAAAATATCCTAGTGCCACTGTGCATATGATTTCCTGGCATGGATCAAAACAGAACTTAAAACAGAAATTATTAAGGAAAAACAGGAGAATAAGATGTAAGTGTGGTCAAACACACCAGCAGAGATAAAGAAAAAAAAAAAATAGGAAGTTGCCAAAAACAAAAATGTATTACAAAACCAAACTTAAAAAAACTTCCAAAAATCTAGTTACCTAAAAGCACTAACTATTCTCCGCATATTTTAGTCAAAAATTTAAAATCTTAGAATCAACAACCAGTACCATCTTGACACAAGACATGGCTTTCTGCCATCACGTGATTGCAATTGGAATCCATTTCTACAATAACATGGGCACAACTGCTTGGAAATATACAAACTGGTGTAAGTGATGAAAGAAAAACACAAAATGACAGCCGAAAAACAACAATAAACTAATGATAAATAATAATCACATGATTAAGATAAAAAGAAAAGTACAGATATGTACAAAAATGCATTCTACACTAAAACATGACATGAATGAATGTTTGAGAATGCAATCTCTACAATTAATTATATGAAGACATATAATTCATTCTAGGCATAGAACAAACAAAAATTTGGTCAATGCGTCCTTCATACATATCAAATTATAACAACAAAATGCTCATTATGTTGTAGTGCCTCCTGCATGCTTATTTTAAAAACAACATTAACAAATTCTTCTGAAAATTTAAAAAGCTTTCCATCATTCCTCACTGAGAATGTATGGTTTTTAACTGAATTATACCAAAAAATGAGTGTATCGTGACAACGGCTAACTTCCATTCATTTCCTGAGACAGTAAATGAAAGTTCCCTCTCTCAAGTCTCCCTGAGTCATTTAGGACCATGATAAGCTAGTGAAGTCTAGAGATGCTACCTATATCTTTACAATCACTAAATACTGTAGTAAGGGTTCAGTCATAAATATTAAAGAGATCTTTAACAAAGTTTTAATTTACACATAGCTTTTTGCCAGTCCAATGCTGGACGTTGTTGTATGCACATCCCACTTAGTGCTTTCTGTGAACCTGAACCTGCAGAATTTTGAAAACCCCTGACAAACACAGCTACAATAATGTTAAATAATAACAGAATATCAATAATTTGTCTGCACACTACTTTGAACCAATAACTCAACTATTAATAAACAGCTTGTGCAGCGTCGTCTGTGTTTAAAAAAATGAGTCTGCCCATTAAACAATGAGCATAAGTGTGGGCACTTGGTCTCCATCCGATGGCAGAAAGATATTTAGATAGTATGGAAATAATTGGTTATTTTTAACACATCTGATGTTTTGCATAGCATCTGCCAATTTAGAGAGTAAATATTAATATAATTTAAAGAGATTTGCATAAATGAGAAAGGTGCATAAGTATGCTTGATTTGGATATTTTGTATAGTGCTGAGCAACGATTAATATTTTTAATTGCAATTAATCGCAGACAATCACATTGTTATGCGCAAAATTCAATAATGAACTCAAAAGTAGTGTATTGCACATATTTGGTCTGTAGCATACCCTTTACATAGTAGCAGCTAAAATATTTCTTGTAAATCTCAATTTAAATATTAATGTAATCAAATTAAATATAAAACCAAAGCTATTTGCCACTGCCAGGGCATTAAAGTTTTAAATAGTTTGTTAGAAAAACAAGTTACCGTCAGAGTTCAGAGCTACAATCATAACATTATAACAGGCACCTTCCGAGCAACAGCAAGTTAACATTTCTAAATCTGTTTTCTTTTTTTATCTGAGCAGATACCAGCAGAAACATTTTCTTTTATCAGGGTGCAGCATAAACAGTCTGTGTTCTGTGGCAACTCTTTGAGGGCTAATATTTTTTCCAAAAAAACTAACTTTTCTGAAAAGCACACAAAGCAATGGTTTTACACATAAATCAACATAAAACGTCTGTTGCTGCCTGTTTTGCCTGTTGTCGGCACCTGTTTGCAGTTTTTGTACCTCCTGTCATCGTAAGTGTCAGCTAGGGTCTAATCAGCTGATGCCAGTATCTCACTTTCGTTTTTGACCTACATCTCCAGATCACTTGCATCAAAATCAGAGTCCGACAAATCAAAGTCCGATTCAGTGATAATATGAAAAAAGTTTTGCTTTGAGCATTCGCTTTGGTATCTCTCCATATGCCATCTTAGAAGCTGTTTGCTCTTTGCTACTTGCTGCTATCAAGGTCAAATCAACAAAGCTAACTTTCCTTCTAGCAACAACGTATCAAAAAATGCTGTAACAAGAAGATCACTGATCTCTATCAATTGCTAGCGAGACTAAGGCTTTCAAAATAAAAATAATAATAACAAAAACTGTGTTAACACACGATAAAATAATTGTTGGCACTAATTAATGAATGCGTTAACGCGATAATAACGTGTTAACCTGCAAGGCTCAAATTTTGTATGAATTTTGTTGAAGGGAGTTTATTATTATTATTCATTGAGTGTAAGTACATTTTTCAAAATTGTATTTCATACTTTTATCCTTTATAATCTTGTTTACAGGAAAAGATTGGTACAAAATACTGGTGAAAAGTTTAATCTGTACAAATTCTGATTGAGATACTCATCAGAACCAGAGCATTTGAAAGCTCAGTGAAAAAACTGAGATAAGGTAGACCATAAGTTACATCCATGATTTCCTCTTACTAACATACACTTACATGTTTAGAACCTCAAACTATTGAATTAGGACATCTGCAAATGTTCATGTACATTCTTAAAACAATTAACAACCTCATATTTGATTTGACAAACACACAGCAGTCAGAGCTCTAGAAAACAAGAAGAATGATGTAAATGACTGCTGGAAACAAACTGACAATTTAGTCAATTCATCTATACTAAAACAGAAAATAGTAGCAGTACTAAATGAATATAAAGGCTAACAAAACATTAGCCCAAATTTAATTATCATGTTTGAAAGGTGGTGATCTAATCACCTAGTTTATTTATTAGCATGAAAAAAAAATAAAAATCATCCTCACCATTTAAGGTTTATTTCCTGGGTTTATCCAGTTTGGTTGATTTTCCTCCAAATCGTTTCTTTTCCATTTTCTGCAGTCCTGGACATCCATTATGTTGAGACCCATTCTTCCCAATCTCCCTCCTGGCCCCCACCACCATCACCTCATCTAACCACATCTTCCTTTTTCTCAACCCTGAGCTGCACTACTTCCAACTTCATCTTATTTCATCTCTTCATCCACCTTTATCTCCACATGCCTGAACCACTTTTGTTTTTTTCCCCACAGCACAACATCTATTTATTTCACACCAAATCTTCCACTTGCTCCAAATATCCACTCAGTCACTGACTTCTTCATTCTTTTCAACTTTTCTTCATATTCAATCTTTGTTGGCCATGTCTCACTTCAGTACAGCATACTATTTCTCACATAGCTTTCATAAATGTTCTTTTGATTAAGAAAATGGCTTATTTAACCTACCATGAACCTTGCACCTTTGCTGTTACAGCCATGCCTGCAACTTCGCCTACATTCCGCATGGTGAACTAAGTACAGTATTAGAATTTCCCTCCTTTCTCTAAAACAACAATTTACAATGATTGCAGCAGAATTTTACTCTGGGAAGGACTGGCATCCTGTCAAGGGATTGTTCCTGCCTGGTACCCTACCCTGTAACCCTGCTCTGGGTTCAGCAGACATGGAAATGGTATGGTATACTACATCAGCATTCTGCACCCCTTTGCAAACAAAGGCTGCACTCGCTGCCTGCCGACTACCATAAATGTCACTACATTCTGCTCAAAAAAACACTTGGTTACTGAGCACATATGCTAAAATGATAAGTTATGCTTAAATACTGTTAAACAGATTGTGTTTATAGCCTGCAAGTGGTATTAATTTAACTGGCAAGTTTAAAGAGAATAACTCAAAAGCCCTGGATGGAGTTAATAAACATTGCTTCTAAAAAGGAAACAATTTAGAATACTAATTTGGCAAATTGCATATGCATGGCATAGCTACCCAACATCAAAATTCTCTCACTAGAATTAAATTAGGAAAAGATGGCAAGTAAATCTAAAGTCATATGATTCATCCAGTATGTTTATTTAAGATTAAACAATAGATTGAAATATTACAGGTAAATGTTTGAAATAATGTTATAGGTATGTTTTGACAGCCATGAATATAAGCGCTCCAATTATCAAAGGCTGGAAAACTGGCACTAATTAAGTATGTTGCATCACCATCAGAAACCTTTAAACTTATGAATATTTACATGATATAGCACACACCACCAGATTTCATACATTTAGAGACAGAAAATGTAACCACATTATGCACATGCATTGTAGTGTGGGAGTTTTTTGAAACCTTTAAGCGTAACTTGATTTCTTCTCATGTCTTTGCAAATTTATTTTATATTTTTAATGAATATAATATAATTTCTGCAAAGAATAACCAAAACTTTTCTCAGATTTTATTCCAAACTTTGCTGTGAGCAAAAAAATGCACCTTTTTATTTACAATTTTTGATAGTAAAAATTACACAACAACATTTCAACAGGGTCTCTAAGTAAGACAGGTGATACCTGTAATCAGTATTCATTATAGCAGCATTAACATACTGGCATGAAATTGCTAATGCATTCAGAGCTTAGGACTGCATCAGAACATCATGCTTTTAAAAGTATAAAGATGGATGTATTTAGCATACAGTATGTTGGCAATTACATTATCTTTTTTAATCTTAAAAAGTATATCTGATAGGTGTTTTATATATGCAGAATGAATTGATTCTTTTAAAATTACAGGAATCCTAAATTGTATAAAAATGTAATCTTCCTTAATTTCTGTCATTTTTAATATGGCTTTGCTTTTGTAATGGCAGTTCACTAGATTAATGTAATTTTCTTTGTTAATTTTATTGATTTTATTAACTGGATGACAGGATGGCACAGTAGTCAGCACTGCTTCCTAATGGCTCCAGCATCCATCCAAAGATATCAAGAGTCCTGAAGGTGCAGCACATCCCCTGTGTGTAGCTGTGACCAGACGAAGAAGCTTGCAGTAGACACCATAATTCACATTGGAGCTTTGCCTCGCCAATGTGTTTCAGACAATGTCAGTCCTTCATCAGGGATCTAACAGGCTTCAGAATCCTGTTCTGGATATAGCTGCATATAATCATCATAAATACAATACTACTATGTTACAATATGTAATTTCACATATTGGTGCAATAAAAGTATTATTCATAAAATGACAATGTATCAAGTATATACAAGTGGCCAGCCAAGGGGGGCAACTAGCATGTTAAATGTAGATCTCTGCTACAAAAATTATTCATGTTTATTAAAGTCAGAGTCTAGGGCAACAATAAATAAGTATAAAGTGCATAATACTATGAATGAGTAACTCAGTTACACAAACTGGTTCTGTCTAAGATAGGAAAACAACAAAAGTTAACAGGAAACCTAAGAAAGCTTGCTGGATCCTAAAATGGAGATTTCTGTGCACTGTATATACAGACAGCCTAAAATGAAGTAATTCTTTGTATAAAAGAGCATCAAAATCAACATTAGTGAATACGTGCCAGATTCTAAAAAAAGTTCTGGAATGTCCTTTAGAGAAAATTTGACTTTTTCCAGTTTTATATAAAGTAAGACTTGCTTTTTCCCAGTGAGTTATGTACTGTAAGATATCAGAACAAGTTACTTAGTGATACTGCTTATAACTTGGATCTTATCCTGAATATGCTTTGTATAATTTTGAACTGACATAGAGAAGGTGAGTGATGCACTATTTTCAACTATGCTTCATATTACTTGATCAATTATATATTTGAGATACTAATCGAAAGTTGTCACTCCTAACATTGCCTTAGATAATCTACGAATGCACTCTTTGAAATACACTGTATGGTTTAAAGTATGTGAACATCCCTCCAAACCATTCAGTCCAGGGGTTTCAGCTGCACCCATTGTTAACAGGTGTATAATATGACGCATATAAACATGCACTCTTGATTGACTAACATTGGCAGTAAGGTAGTTGTACTGAAGAGCTCAATGACTTTAAATATGATACTGTCATGGGATGCTCTTACTGCAATATGAGTTTGTGTTGAGAAAAACGTGTTGTGTTTTATGTGTTTTATATACTATATGTACACCCAAACCATACAAAAACTGAATGTAGTGCCTTGGTGGTCAGTTAATGGCTTTCAGCACCGTGGGTGTGATGCAGTGAAGGTTGGCTGAGACATTTCTCACTTCTCGGCCAGTTTCCTGAGAAGTAATAACAGGTAGCCTACGAATTAAAAAAAGTTCTTCAGTGCAAATACACAGTATTGGCCCGCTTAAAATGGAACAACAATAGAGTCTGTACATCATATTTATCACTTTTCAGTTTTAATAGTCACGTCAACACACATTACAGTACAGGCAAGTCGGCATTTCACTGGCTTGGCTACATTTTCCCACTTGATCATATGTGTCACCAAGATGTCTCATTATGTATATGGAAATAATCCAAAATCCCAAAATATCTGAAATCCAATATACTTCTGGTCCCAGGCATTTCAGGCCAAGGATACCCAACCTGCATCATGCATTTCACATTGCTGAGCTGAGCAGTCATTGTATTCGTTTAATTCTCTTTTAGTATAATTACAATTGAAACGAGAAAACCTGGAAAATAAATCCAACTCAAAACCAAAGGAAATTGAAAATAACCAAATTAACTAATTGAGTAAAGAAGCTGATTCACTAAACAATAATTATTGATATACAAACTAAAATACTGTAGAATAAAATGA
The DNA here is from genome assembly GCF_016835505.1 of Polypterus senegalus. Classification (NCBI taxonomy): domain Eukaryota; kingdom Metazoa; phylum Chordata; class Cladistia; order Polypteriformes; family Polypteridae; genus Polypterus; species Polypterus senegalus. Next base: position 44,183,908 of record NC_053158.1, read on the forward strand.
TTACCAGCAGAAAATTCAAAGCACAATAAAAGGAAATATACTTGAAGTACAGAAGTACAGAAAAAACAGAAATAAATTCTTAATAATTAATTTACCTGGACTAGAATCCAAATCTTAAAAGCTATATATTGAAAAATGCCCAATAGTAAAATTATCAATCAATAAAAAGGAAGGAATTCAACAACAAAACCTAAATTCTTGAAACTTGAATTAGATCTCCTAAACACAAATAAGGTAAAACCATGGACATATAATAAACATAAATTTAACTTTGGACAAGATCATAAACAAAAGCAAGACTTGTCCATAAACAATACCTTAACCATAAATTTAGAACTGCAATTGTGGAACCTGAATTCTGGAAGGAGGAGGTTCTATATAGAGAGAACTCAATACCAGAATGCTAACAAGACATTTCTCAGCCTCTTAATCTCTTGAAGCCTTTTTGATTGCTGCACTGTAATTAGAGATTGTGTTTGAATCATAGTTATGAAATAGGACTGAAAAAATTTGTTTAGCATTATAATAAGCCCATTTGGACTACGGAAAGTATAAAACTAAATTTAAAAAATACTAGCCAACCCGTGGCGTACCATACGCCGCATAATCAGGCCATTTTTTTAATGATTTTTAAGCACAGGGAGAAAATTAACATTTGAAAAATCGGTAATGTAAGAAATCAGCAAGAAAAGCAACATTGTAACAGTGCATGGAACGAACCAACACACAATTGTCCGTGACTGAAAACCGACGGACCACCATGCGCCCTCTCATTCAGTAAGCACTGCCTGCTCATGTGCCCACCTCCAACTCGTCATTTGAGTCGTTATCGTTTTTGCACACTCCAGATGCACCTGTGACTCACGTAAACTTTTCATTGCTCTGTGCGGTTTTGGCTGCTTTTCTATATATAATCCACCAAGACACCCGACCACGGTGGAAGTGAGGTGGGAGGGGGGTGTGTACAAAGGGTAGGGACGTAATGGCTCACCCACGCCTCTCTGCGCCGGGTAGACACACACTCAATCTCGTGCATAATTATTTATTGAATGCTAAACACTTCTGGAAAGACACAACGCTGTTTTAACCTCAGTTGTAAAGGATTGTTTTAAGGATCCCATGGGATACCCCTCACAAACCGTTTTACACGCTGCATATGGCGATTCACCTCCGCGAGAAACATGCCTCTATGAACAGTCAACGTGGCTCGGAGATGCATGTAGCCTCTACGACAGACGAATATAAATGACGCAGTTTTTTCTGTGTCGTCGCGTCCGAGTTGGTGGGCGTGGCTCTGTGAGTTGTCGTCGTACCCAATGGTCTTGGAGTTGGTGGGCGAGGCTCCTTCCTGCGTGCGCTATAGGTGTCTTACTTGTCGACGGCTTGGTGAATCCACGCCCCTTCTGGCGTGCTTTCCATGGGTGTCTTGCCTTAGTGAATTATATATATAGATGTTTTGGTTGAGGCTCAGAACTTCTAGGATGGTAACCCATGGATTTTTATGAAGAAGTTGTGATCTGCTGTATTTCTCAGAATTTTGCATATTTTTTGCCTATTATTGAATGATGCCATAGAGCAGCGTTTCTCAACCTTTAATCAAGCCCCCCTAAGTTTTTTTGAAAGGAGCCCACTAATATCAATTTGTTCTTTTATAATTAATGATATACCATAGATGCATAATTTATTATACCTACTGTATTTAACTTTTATCGACATTTCAAAGTCAAAGTGAACTTTATTGTCATCTCAACCATATACAAGTATACAGATAGACAAAATTGCGAAGCTCAGGGTCCACAGTGTAACAACAGGACATGCAAATAATAAATTAAAAATAGAATTAAAATTTCAAAATTTCAAAATTAAAAATTAAAACACAAACAAGACAAGACATTGTGCAAAGATAGGACAAACAAGTAGCAGCAATATTGATGTGTAAGAAATGTAATATAATAAATAAATAATAAATATAGATAATACAGAAATTATCAGTGTATGATAATAGTTGTTTAAGATGTGTGTAAACAATGACAGGTCAGAATGTTTCACAGCAGAAAGATAAAGTGACAAAATCCTTAAAGGTCAGTATGAGATTTTCAGTTCTTTTCTACATGCACACTCATCTTTGCAGGACAGTGGTTTTCATGTATAAAAGTTCTGTTTTTAGTGGTGGTTGAGGCTGTGTGGAAGTTCCCAGGGGCAGCCTAACAGCTTGGGGGAAAAAACTCTCCTGCAGCCTGGCAGATTTGACTTTGATGCTGCAATATCTTCTCTTGGATGGCAGAAGTGATTAGAAGGGGAAAATGTGGCCCTTTCACGTCTATCCCACTCACCTCATGCTCACACATGTTTATGATAATGATGCAAAGTTGGCTACTGAAGCTGTTAATAATGTTCAAGTGTTGGGCACATGTTTTTGTAATGTTGGCTGGTGTCTTAACAATAATAATCCTTATGTACTGTTTAGAACAGTGGTTAATCTAACAAAGCGGAACTCAGAACAATGATGCAAAATACCAACATACTTTAGCAGTACAGACTTTATGAACTTCTTTAATGAGAAAATCAAAAATACTGTATAAGATCCTATATCTCAGCATCATAGTGCAAACCTAATACTAGCTCTGCAAACCGTATCTCGCCTTGAATTCAACATTTTAGAAATTTGAATCCTGCAACAGATCAGGGAGTCTGAACTTTAATTTTCACAGTGAAACCTACTACTTGTTCCCTTGAGCCATTGCCAACAAAACTAGTAAAAAGCACAACAAATGTTCTTGCAGCACCTATTCTTAGCGTTATCAACAGCTGATTACTGCATTGTGCAGTACCTAATGCACTAAAAGTGTCACAGTTACCAAACCATTACTTAAAATGTCAGACCTAGACCCACATGTATTAAATAATTATAGACCCGTCTCAGTTTAACCCTTTCTCTCTAAAATACTTGAAAAAGTAGTCGCTAGTCAGTTTCACTTTCACCTTATGCATCACAATTGACTTGAGAAACTCCAGTCTGACTTCCTCACCGTTCATAGCACAGAACAGCACTAACACGTGTTGTAAACGACATTCCGATATCCTCTGATGAACAGAATGTGATTGTAATTTTGTTGTTAAATTTAAGCATAGCCTTTGATACCACTGACCATTCCATTTTACTGCACAAGCAGGAAACTGACATTGGGCGTACAGGCACTGTCCTTGCCTGGTTTAGTTCTTATTTATCAGTAGAAGTGTTTTTATAATATTAATATTCTAAGTGGTAGCATCCTACAGTATATATCTAATTATAGCTTATATGGATATTGATTACATAGAACTCTTTTGCAAACTGATTAAAATAAGGGATACATAATTGAAAGATAACATAACTAAAAGACTGCTGCCAGATGGGAGGTTATCTCAGTCTTTCATGCTTGACAAATGAATTGTAATGAGTCCACTGCATAGTATGATAGTATTTCAACATAACTGTTCTCTGCCAGATTCCTATTGAGCATTTAAGACTAAGTCAATTATTAATATTAGATTATATTTAATTCTCAAGTGATCTCATGCATCACATTATTATGGACACTCTAACTTTCATGTCCTTTATAGTCTTTGGTTCAAAACTTACTGGTGGGGTCTATAACTTAAGTAAAATTTCCTGACAGGATACTTACCTTTCACATTGGCATTTGCATATGAAAATGTGTGGGATTATGAGAAATATTTTTTTTTTCTCCAAAGTACAATTTCAGCCACTTTAGTTAATAATATAAATGGAAAAAAAATCTTTTGTATAGTAAAATAGAAAAAGAAAACACACAGTACTAAATGTCAGTAATATCTTGATAAATGTTGGCTGCAGTATATTAAAAGAGTGAGTAATTTCCTTACAATGTAGGAGTACCTCTTTCAAGTACTTATTGTATGAAAGCCATAGTGAATGTCAGACTCTCAAAAAAATTAAACTGTTGATGGCAAATCGACATATATGATTAATGTTTTAGATAAGTCAAATGCTGTTCTCAAAATGACCTCAATGTGTATTGGTCTTAAACACTTGATCAGCAGTACAGAAATGAATCATATTATGTAAAGCTATTACCTATAGGTTATGTCTACATACCTGTATTTTCAGGTTTGCAGGACAGAAGAGTCTGAACCTTAGATTTCTAGAATAATCTGAATCTAATTTCAATATGGCTGATTGTAGAGTTTACTTTGAAAAACCTGGTAATTGTGTTTGCTCGGGTTTTGAATCCAGGACTCTGGAGCTGTGAGACAGCAGTGCTACCCACTGGCACTTTTTTGAGATGTTTCAATGTTTATTTAGTCATGTTTCATATTAAATAACTTAAAAGAATTACAGTCTCATTGTCCTTTTATTTATATACTTTAATCTGCCCCTGAACAAACGTTTGACTCACATTATGTAAAGGGGAGTACCTGAATTTTGTGGGTTTCTGTTCGGCTTCTTAAACCTGACAACACATCTCCAGGTCTTATTACATAGACATAGTTTCCTGAAACATGTCAAGACTAAACCAGCCTGTTTTTTGAATTCAAGTTAAACATGCAGTTTAAAAGGGATAGCACACCGGGAGCTCTTTTTCTGTTCATAACAATTATTTATGTCCCAGCATGTCACATTGAGATGTAGATAAGATGAAAGCAAAATAAAATATGAAAATATTCTAATGTAAAAACAACATTTAGCATGTGGATTCATGCTGAGATTTAGAAGTACCTTAAATTATGTCTACAAATATCTGAAGAATTCCAGCTGATTACTTAATACACATTTACAAGAAGATCATTTTAAATGCAACTTATTTATTTCCCTTTTTGTTGTATAAAAGACATTACAAAGAGCAGTTTTTCATTAAATATAATTTCTTTGTATTTCATTAACAGTCACCAGGCAAGTGCAATATGTGCCTTATCATAAGTAATAATAGACTAAAATAAATCAGTACTGATTAATGTCAAGGTTTGCTTCATAACATAAATTTCTGTTTTTAATCCCGCTCTACTTTAGCATTAAGCAGATGAACAAAAGGGATAAAAGGACATCAAGTATTACTTGGAAGCAGAAATACAAAAACCAATACAACTGAAAAAATCTTTATATATAAATGGCTATATTTAATTTTCTTTAATGCTAACTGACTTTGACTTAGAATACATACTTTAACATCATAAGCAAAATAAGAAAACAAATTACCATTAGCTAATGCACATTACATAGAGCATTCATAACCTGCTATTATTGTCCTTAGAAAGAAGCTGAATCTGATCACAGAGCAGCACAGATGATGGATTGAAACAGATGCGATGTGATTGCACTTATGTAAGACTATTATAAAGCCATGCTTTTTCCTGGCATCTATTATTTGGAAATAGACCAAGATACATAAATCAGTCAATTCAAATGTTACATATGAAATACCATCATGAGCAAGTATTCCATAAAGTGTGAAATGTAGGAAATGATAAAAAATGTCACTGTTAAGGCAAAGAAACTTTGATAAATCTCTTCTTTCATCTCATTTTTTAATATAACTGTTATGATTGACAAGTTCATCCATTTACACTACTATACATCAATTACTACCAATAGAATGTCTGAATATCAATATTAAAGCTCACATAAACACTTAATAATGAATATTTATTTGACAGCTAATGATAAAAAGTAATATTAATCTGTTGTAGGATAGAAATGAATTAAAACCCATAATACATGTGGTAGTACTTTATGTCTTAGTTTATATTTTAATTCTTTAAAAATAGTTTTAATTGTTCTCCAATGTATTTATATGCAGTACTATTCCACTGCTTAATCCATCTATAAATAGTTTAATTATTGAAAAACACTCACAACACCATTTCTGATGCCAAAATTAGCATTAAAAATGTTATTATTAATTTAAAGGCATATGATCGATGTAGAGTACAGAGGTTTAAAACAAGATCTTAAGAAAAATCAATAGAGTAAAAAAGTAAAAGGAATGATTATAACATGTTTGACTTTGGTTTAATGACATAAACTTACACCTAAATGTACATTGATGTAGACATTTACAAAAATAGAATCAAATGAATTTTGAAAGCTTCCATGATGAAAGAGTTTATTGAAGAACAATGGTATGTTCACGGTGCTGAAGTAGAGTTAAACAACAAAATATCTAGTTTTAAAGAGAAAAAAAAAACATAGTAAATGAAAAATTTAACCATTAGTGAAGATTCTACTTGCCACTAGTATTGATTCATTTATGGCGTAAATTTTTAACAAATAAAATTAAAGTGGTTTCTCTGTCTTGGTACCAAGCAAAGTGTACCTCTGTAAGTCTTGTCAAAACACCCCTCTTCCTTCCTATATGTGTTTGGATATTTTTATGATGGATACTGTTTAGCAACAAATGAAAAAAAAAAATAATAAACCCATTTTAATCCTACACTTTTTGTCACCATTACTGTGGTAAGCAGTGCTACCCTAGAGCTCTAGTAAAATGGGCCTATTTTCTGTATGGAGTGTGCATCTTAAGCACACTATTTAGCACCCCGCCTGAGAACTCCTGTATTTTCTCATCCTAAAGCACACAGATTTGTTTTACATGGCAAATGGACCACATGTGACTAAATACAGGAACGTGTGTTAATGTGTTCTGTGATCGACTGACGGCCTATCCAGGGTTGGTTAATGCTTTTTGCGCGATATTGTTGCAATAGCTTCTACTTTGCTTGAATGCTATGACAGAGTAAGAAGGGTTAGAAAATACATAGACTTTATAGCATATTTTGTAGATACTTACAACACATTATATGATGTATATCAGTCTGCTGTTTGTTGAGATTACTACTCCTTTTATAAGGACTATTGTTTGATATTTGTCATCTTTTCTTTAGAAACTATTCAAATTTCTGACAGCTGAGCTTACTTTACCTAAAACATTCAGTATGTTCATATTTGTAACAGAGTTCTGTATATCTATTTAGTGATATGTAGTGATCCACAGATGTCTGCTTTTCGATTAGAACTAGTACTTTTTTCATTGTTGTCTGTTAAGTAAATGTATATTTATTTTGGTTATGTGCATGCCACACAACTCCAGATATCTCACACAGTTTATCTGGGTCTCACTGAAGTAAAAATCAGTAAACCAGATTTGTCAGTCATATACCGTATTTACGCGTGTACCACGCACACATTTTTTCCCGAAAATTAGTATTAGAAAATCAGGTGCGCGTCATACACGAGGAAATGTAATTCTGTAATGTTGACTTCTTCTGCTTGGGCTCGCTCGCTTACTCTCGAACTCGCGCTCTCTCTCTCACTCTCTCGCTCGTGCACTCGCACTCATTCTCTCTCTAAACGCTTCCTATACAATCACAACGCGCGTCGTACATGGGACAAAATGATTTTTGTGATTTTCTTTGTAAAAATTAGGGTGCGCATCTTACACAAGTAAATATGGTATACAAAATCTTACGTCTGTAGGACGTGTAAGTTTTATTGCTAAAAAAATATTTATTATTTTCATATCATTGGTAAGTTATGGCTTTATTAAGTAATTTCCCTCTGTGTTCGTAATTTTCAGTGCAATTATAATTTCGGTATTGCAGTAGTGTAATGTTACAGCATATATTTCTGCATAACATAAGACCTGAAATCACAATTATTTAATTTAATATTATACATTTTCTAAAATTACAAATGTGCAACAAGAAACTAAATCTGTATCTTTTTCAATCCTTATTTGATTACTTATTTGGGCCAGTATGCCTCTTTCTTTTTAACACATTATTTGTAGTCCACTAGGGAATATTATGAACACCATCAGTTGCACTGATGGCAGATGACTCCGGCCTTAGACCCCCTCTTTTAAATACTTACCTGCCTTGACATTGTTTGTTATTCATGTGGCAGTCACGTGACAGGAGGCAATACTGTCAATTAACATAGGGAATCTATAGAGGGCTTTGAGGAAGCCTTGTGTTCCCAGCACTTGCAAAGACCTCATGTCTAGTGCTCCCAAGTGTTGTGGTTTGAGAGTTTGTTTTTTCTTTTTTGTGATTATTTTTTATTTATTTAATATAATGTATACCACGAAATATTGCCAATGAGATTATTAAATAAAGAGAAACAAAGGTTAGAATGGAGCCAACCTACCACTTACCTATGCATATAAAGGATAATAAAGGATAATTCTTATCAAATACATTCTCCCACCAAACCCCTCAACTTCTCCTAACTTCTGATCCCTTTTTATATTATTTTCTGAAAGAAAGACCATATAAAGAGAGAGATTTAGCCAGTCGAGGACGTGTCAGGGGAACACATGTAAAGAAAATAAATATTCAATCACTAAATTAATATATCGAGATTTATGCAAACACATACCTGTATCTATACATGCTGTACATACAGTACATAAACACACACAGGTACTCATATATACTCAGCAAAAAAAGAAACGTCCCTTTTTCAGGACTGTGTATTTCAACAATAATGTTTTAAAAATCCAAATAACTTTACAGATCTTCATTGTAGAGGGTTTAAACAATGTTTTCCATGCATGTTCAATTAACCATAATCAATTAATTAATATGCACCTGTGGAATGGTCGTTAAGACCTTAACAGCTTACAGAAAGTAGGCATTTAAGGTCACAGTTCTAAAAACGCAGGACACTAAAGAGACTTGTCTACCGACTGTGAAAAACACCCAAAGAAAGATGCCCAAGGTCCCTGCTCATCTGCGTGAACGTGCATTAGGCATGCTGCAGGGAGGCATGAGGACTGCTGATGTGGCTAGGGCAATAAATTGCCATGTCCGCACTGTGAGACACCTAAGACAGCGCTACAGGGAGACAGGAAGGACAGCTGATCATCCTCACAGTGACCACGTGTAACAACACCTGCACAGGATCGGTACATCCGAATATCACACCTGCGTGACAGGTACAGGATGGCCACAACAACTGCCCGAGTCACACCAGGAACACACAATCCCTCCATCAGTGCTCAGACTGTCCGCAATAGGCTGAGAGAGGCTGGACTGAGGGCTTGTAGGCCTGTTGTAAGGCAAGTCCTTACCAGACATCACCAGCAACAACTCTGCCTATGGGCACAAACCCACATTCTCTGGACCAGACAGGAGTGGCAAAAAGTGCTCTTCACTGATGAGTCACGGTTTTGTCTCACCATGGTTGATGGACGGATTCGTGTTTATCGTCGAAGGAATGAGCGTTACACCGAGGCCTGTACCCTGGAGCGGGATTGATTTGGATCGATGGCTAGGGCCATTCCCCCCAGAAATGTCCAGAAACTTGCAGGTGCCTTGGTGGAAGAGTGGGGTAACATCTCACAGCAAGAACTGACAAATCTGGTCCAGTCCATGAGGAGGAGATGCACTGCAGTACTTCAAGCAGCTGGTGGCCACACCAGATACTGACTGGTACTTTTGATTTTGAGCTGCCCTTCATTCCGGGACACATTGTGAAACATTTGTAGTTTATGTCTTATGGTGTTGACTCTTTTAGTGTTCATACAAATATTTACACATTAAGTTTACTGTATATATAGGTATCTGTATAGTTTTGCACTGTAAGAGAATGAAACAACAACAATAAAGAGTATAACTGGTTTGCAGAAAACAAAGAAAAAAACACAATAATTGCACAGACATCTTTACAGACACAAGTTCACAACAAAACTGACAAAGATTTTGGAGCTATTTTGAAGATATTGCTGGAGACTTTTTATTCCCCCAGAACAAGAAATGACACAAGCCCTACATATCGGCTCCCATTTGGGAACCAGTAGGGAATGCTGGGAGATATAGTCTAGTAATACAGCCCTGCTGGGGACCATGGGTGCCACAAGGGGGTGCTGCCAGGAAATACACTCCCTAGAATGGGACTTCTGTATGACCCGGGAGTACTTCCATCGGGCAGTGGCCCTGGCACCGGAAGTACTCCTGCGTCCTAAATAAAAGGGACCACAATCCCATATGGAGCAACACTCAACTGGACAAGGACAGTGTGGTGTCAAGAAATATTGTGAGACAAAATTGCTTGTGCTTGTGTTACTTTGTGAAGGAATTGGTGAATAAACCATCCTTTATTTGAACCCAGGACTCTCTATGTGTTTGTGTTTTGGAGTTTGGGGCTCGCTGACTCCTCAGTTTCCATCACAATGTACATTGACACATACCCATACCTATATACTGCATATAAAAATAAATATTCCAAATCTGTCCCACTTCTTCCTATGCATACACAGACTGAACACCTCAAGGGTGGTGCAATATGAAAACCTTGAATTTCTCTGCAGTCTTTTCTCAGAAGTTTAAAGATCGGGAGGAGGTTTTATTTATATGTGAGGCAGATTCTTCACGAAGAATTAAATTGCGAAATGCTAGTTTCCAAGATGCTTAAAGGTTTGATAGTTTGTTTTTTTTTTCTTTTAGCTTTTAAATCTATGAGAGATATTTTGTTTCACTTCAATGTTTTCCCCTCTTAATTAGTGTGAAATTATCTCATCATTCTCAAATGACTATCAGAGCCACTGGTCTGCATATGTTACACATTTGTATTGCAAAATAGTATACTGGATTTTGTGTTACCAAATTATAAATTAGTATTTTTTAATAGCATTATGTGACACATTGGTATAATTTGTCCAGTAATAAAACTAAAATGCTGAATTGTCTGTTTCTCTGGTGTTTATGCATATACATCAAATATTTTTTCATACAAATGTACAGAACTGCAAATTTGACCTCAACTGTACAACAGTGCAGTGGGAAATGCTTGGACCACAGTTTACTTTTAATAGTGTAAAACCATAGTGTGAAGCTAACTAGCCCCTCTACTGTATATTCCTCGATTGCGAGTAGAGTACATTTGTAAATATGGATGTGAGCTATGGGATGGTTCCTGGCTTGTATCCATTGTTGTTCAGGATAGAGTTTGTCTCTTTTTGACAATGAACTGGAATGGGCAAATGAGAAAATGGTTGGATGAGTCAATAATAGGATGAAGTGGGGTGCAAATAATAGACATGTGAAACAAAGTGGGTTTGAGGGACACCTTAAAAAAAGAGGTAGGTGTTTTTTTATTAACCACAGTTGTGCCCTTTTCTCCACTCTTAATTGGACTAGTTCAGTTATACATCACTTTTGCCTGATTTTCTTGTTTCTCTCTGTGTTGTTTCTTAAAACAGTTTGCATTGTTTGCACTCCTCAAGAGGGGATCTTAATAATTTGATGACGTGCGGCTGCAATATACATTTAACAAAGTTAATTTACTCAAACTCTACATCAAAGCTGGGTTGCATGCAGGCTAAGTGCAGAATTGACTATAGTGTGATTTGGCTATTTGTCTCTGTGAAGATTTTACTAAGCTTTTTAAAGGCAAAAAAAAAAAGAAATGAAGAAAATAGGAAATCACCACTATAAAATTTAATTAGTTTTATTTTTTAGAAGAGTACATTAAAAGAAATACTGCCAGTACTGTCATATATATTTTAATATTGTAAAGGTCTGATTGCTAAATACGTTGATACATTCTAATCTAACACACAGAGAAGACTGTTACAGAATACAGAATGAGGGAAATAAATAAAGACCTGCAACTTCAGAGGAAAAGATTAAAAAGGGCAAAAACAATTGCAAAAAGAATATATCAACAGAGTAAAGGCCAATTTGATATGTACTTGAAACGTTTCAAAAGGAGACAAGAGCTTCAGAACTCTGAAACAAAAACATCATCCAGTAAGTTCTAACAATAACACTAAACATTAAATGTAGCCTGTAACAATGATAATGTTTACAGTATATTTATAATATGAAGTAGTGTTCCCGATTATAAGTGTCAAATGCTATATAAAGTGTCTCCTAAAAAGAGTAACGAGGAATACGTTTTAAGTTATGTCTTTACTCCTTCATATCATTAAGACTGCCAGATTAGATTGACCTTAGGAAGGTTATTAGTAAGCATTTATAGCTGTAATAAACGAAACACAATTTCAACTTTTTGCACCCAAATTAATCTATTCATTGTTTGCACCTGTGTTGTTAACACTCAGTTGCAAGCATTGGAATTGCCTTTCTGTTTTTTTTTTATATTTTGGTATTTTTTTTATCAAATCTGTAATATTTCATCACTCCCTTTGGTTCTCTGTTCATATTTTTTGTATTGTAATTTTCCCTGGTCCTTCTATCTATAATTATGCATTTAGGAGATGTGCACAAATGTGACAGAGCTTTTAAACTGAAGACCTGCCTCATCAATAAATGAGTGGGAAGAAGTCCCGTCCACTAACAAATCATTCATTGCTTCATGTGATAGTAACACTGCAGTGTGTCATCTGTGATGTACCACGTTACCTGCAGCCTGGCATCTTCCTGATCGTGGGACATTGATAGTCATAAAACCGAGATGGGCCAGCGCAATGAGGATACGAACAACAAGATTGGTGTAATCAGTGCATTGTGCATTTTATTAGAACATTCAGTGTCCAATTACAGTAAATAAAGTGCAGTGCATCTTCAATAATTAACCAATAAACAGTTAAAAAAAACTGTGTCTTTTTGGTGTTAATCAGTGGGAGTGAAAAATCAGCATATTAAATAATCCAAATGATGGGTAAAATGAAGAATTAAAAATTGTGCTCCTTCTTTACTATTTCCCCTTAAAGCTCAATATGTGTTTGTTCCTTGCCTCCTGCTACTCTCCCATCAGGTCTTCTCAAAGTGGCTGCGACACCAGCAAATGCAGTCAATCATTAAATGGCTTTTTGTCCCAGCCACCTCTGCCAGCCACCGCTGGGATGCTCAAAGCTGGCTTCATCATCTCACCATCATTCCTTAGGGTCCATAGGACAAACTCTGAAGCTAAATTGGCCGCTCCTGCTCCTCCGATTTGCAGTAGAAGTGACCTGCCACTGGAGCACCATTCCGCAAGCTCTCTGTGGGGCCTACTCCCGCTTGCGTTGTTTCTTACCTACTGCACTGACACACTTCTGATCTGCTTGTCTTCACACAAACTCTCTCGATTTCTCTCCCTTTCTTTCTTTTCTTGACCCTACCTTTTTGCCTTACTCAGACTCCTCAATATATTTTGTAGGTGCAGTTGCTTTGCCTAACAACCTACAGAGTATCAATGAGGAAACTGGCTGAGCCAATCGTGTTTTCACATGAAAACGCAATCAACCAATTTCCCCATTGCTCATTCTATGTCCACCCAAAATTGGAGCAGCCCATAACCACACTCGCCTAATCTGCACTGTTTTTATAACAAAAAATCTTACACTGCGATGGACCCCTAACATGTTTCACCACATAGTTTGAGACAGATGTACAATTATAAAAGAAAAGTTAAAGGAAAGTGGGTAAAATCTTTATTAGGTGGAAAATATGAATATCTGGGAGGCTTAAGAAACTGCCACTGAACATCACAGAAGTCCTGCAGATGAGGTGCATTAGAAGTGTAAATGTAGCAGGAACCTTGGGCAGTGAATGAGGGGAAGTTTGTTTGGTCTTCAGTTCAAAATCTTTACCTCATTTCTGTATACTTCACCATTGTGCAAAAGAGAAGTTTTTTATTTAGTAATACTTTAGCGAAGATACATTTTTGGAAAAGAACCGCATAAGTGAGTACCTGACATCTGAATTACGTGACATGTAAGTTTGATATTGTTTGCTGTTGTTGAAATCGGGTACCCATTGTAAAATACGAATCAGGACACAACATAAAGGTTTGGGGTTTCCGGCCCCGTATACTGTCAAATTCTCCACAGTAGAAAAAAGAACAAAGGGTCAAAATACATAAACAAAAGTTTACATATGCAAGACACCGAATAGTGGCGTCGGCAACCATTTTATGAAGGAAGAGCCGGAAGTGGAGGAATGCTGGGAAGGAACCGTGGGGGAAGCTGGGATTGATGATGTCAGGAACAATGGAGGAGGAAGGGCGGAAGTAACGTGCTGCGGAAAAATGAGGCTTATGGTGGCGGAGCGTCTTTTTTTCTGTAAGAAAGCAAAGGAGAAAGGTTAGTACCCCGCCATTCCCTGCCGGCGAATGTCTTCCCAAGTGTGTTAAGATCCGTCCGCGGTCCCTACTCGTGCGTGTGTGACACCATTCAAGCCCTTTTTATCAGGAACTTTATTATCTATATTTTCATCAAAAAAAAAACCCTTAAAACTGAATTTTCTTTTACCGCTAAAAATGCAGGGTGAATAACTAATGACTAGGGGTTTCCTCCAAGACAAAATAGGCGTGAGATCTCCTTTTTTATTTTTTTATTGAATTTATTTGAAGCAAATAACATTCCATACAATCAAGTCAAACTTAACAAACCCCCACCCAAGAAAAACAGAGGCAAGCCAACAAACAGAGCAAATTTGAAAAGCAGCAAGGATATAGATGTTTATTCTAAAATGTTACTGATTAGATCCTACAATATTTTAAAAATGTTTTGAAGAGATCCTTCCAGTTTCAAAAAGTACAGAACATCAGTTACCCACTGACTTAAAAGAGGTGGGGTGGGATTCTTCCAACTGAGCATGATAACTCCTCATGAAAATAGTAAAGTAAAGGCAATTACAGTTTGTTTTTCCTTCTCCAGTATAAACCCAACTGTTAATGGATTAGGAGGAGTTGTGACAAGGCTGCCTGAGAGGCATTCAAAGATTTTTGTTCAAAATGACGTTAATTTGCTGCACGCCTAAAACATGTGGCTTGTTGTGGAAAAACTTCCGCTCTATATTCAGGATAAATCATTTTCACAGACCAGAGGCCTAACGTATAAACGGTGCGTATGCACAAAAATGTTGCATACTCTTAACGTTTCCATGCTCAAATTGCAATGTATAAAACCTACACTTGGCGAAAAGCCACGCAGTTTTCATGGTAGCTCAAACCCTGGCATATTCAAGTTCTCCGCTTGCTATTTTTTAGATCCACATCCCTGACGTGGCTTTATCATATACACTGAAAATAACCACATTATGTTTATTAGTTTAAGGCATCTGCACCACTCGGATTATTTATATCACTGTATCTGAATGTGGAATCACAGATCTACAGCAGTTGATCGGAAAGAGAATTATTGGTATACAGCATCAAGCACACGCTGCCTCAGCCATGCTGTCTATTAAACTGCTCTCATATGGCAAACACTTCAGAGCCTTTCCTGTACTGACCTTGCAGTTCAGAAACAGTTTCATCGCAAGAACTCTAAACGCATTCAATCAGTCCAACAAGTGCTCCTTGTAGAACTGTTTGTACTTACAAGTACAATTACCTCACTGTAAACTTGCGATACAGTTATAATATTGCACAACCTGAGCCACTTTAGCATGTATTTACATATGATGATGATATCATTTTTAAGGTGAAATGCAGCAAAATATGTGTATTATATTATACAGATAAAACTTTAACTTCATTTAAATAATCTATATTGTTAATAATTAAACATGTGAGGAGATGGTGTCGCAGCACTAGCAAGGAGCTGGCGCCCCATTCATGAAATGTTCCTGCCTTGTACTGTATTCTTGCTGGTGCTGGCGCGACACTGGAAGGATAGATGGGTGGAGTAATAAAACATGTACTACGAAGTTATTTCAATGCTCCTTAAAAGTTTTGAAGAATCTGCATTCTCAGCTCACAGATGGCTTTACATCTATTACAGAGCTGATTGTGTGGTGATTGGGCATTTGGAGAATTAATAGGAAGGGCAGAAATTGGGGGTTAGTACGTTTGAAAGAGACAGCACTGCTGCAATAAATTATTTCAAGCATCTTGCGTGAAGCAGGAACAATCACTGGACGAGGTGCCAGCTTGTCACTATCACTGCACCACCGTGTTCCCATGTTTAATAACATGCTTTTTTAAATCCTATCATCATGAAAATGATATCAAGTATACATCTCAATATTTAAATTATTCAGAGAGCTGTAATATCATGAATGTAATGGATTCTGTGTCCTGTCGGAGGAAGACAAAGCCCATTTAAGAAGCATGTAGTGATTCACACACATAGAGCACACAGAAGAACACATACAAAACAAAGCATTTAACATGCTACTTTTGTTACGATGGGATTTGAGAAACTAGTAAATTAAAGGATGTTAAGATGAAGTTTATGATTTTCAACTTTAATTACAAAATAAACTAAGTGATTAAAGTGGAAATTTAGAGATTAAAGTTGACATTTCGAGCTTTTTTCCCAATGTCCCTATTTTTTTTTTCTTTTTTCTGTACCCTAATAAGCTTTCATATGACACTCAGATGGTGGGCTACGACTTGCCTTTTCATGGTGACTCTGATATCTGACAACTTCTTTTTTATTTCGGAAACTGTGCGACTTTCGAGTTTTCGAGTTTCTCCGACACTCTATGTCACTTGATCAACTTCCTTTTGTTGTTTATAGCATTGTTTAAACCAACAAATAGTACATTTTTCCTTGACTCCACTTGGTATTTGCTGAAATTCTATGTACCCCCATGCTTTTACCATTGCCTTTTCACAGAACGCTGAGCTTAAGGGCTACTTATATTGATTTGCACAATCAAAGAGGTGTAATTCTTAGAGGAGTTTGGGGAGTGGCAGCAGGCTCGTGCACATGCGTTACTTTTCACCCTCACTGGCTGGGATTTAAGGAACGAAAGAATGTGGAAGTTGACGAACGCAAAGATTTATGCATCTGGATTTTTTTGTGCGTACGGACATTTCCACTTTTGTCCATACACCATGTTTTAGTGTGAATTCTGCGCATGCCGTTATGCATGAGGCCCCAGGTGAAAATACAGAACAATTCTTTATTTGCCCACAGATATGCACAAATTTCTCTGTTCATTTAGTGAGCAGTCAATTCCCTTTTATACCTTTCCATTATCATTACCTTATCTAATATATCAACTCATCTGACTTTTAATAAGTTTTTGTATATATGTTGATTCTTCCATTATTCTAAACACCACTTTGTTAATAGGGGTGTTCTACAGGTTTTCCCATTGATCTTATCACCACTTCATAGTAGGGGTGTTTGTGCTTTCTAACTAGACTGTTCTTGCGTTTTAAGGGAGTGTTTATTACTCCCTTACTTCATTTTAATTTTATTAATTACCTTGATAGTTTCTCTTCTCCCACACATGTTCAAACTTTAAGCGGTGTTTAGTTAACCCTTTAGTTATCTTCAGTTCATTTCCTTCTGCTTTTCATAATCCATTGATACGCCTACATTTAAGTATAATTACCATGTGTTGATTTAAAATATTTCATTAAAACTCTATAGGCTCAGTGAGGGTGGAGCTAGACTGCAATGTTCACAGATTGACTCTTGTCCTGGATACATGTTAGACAATTTTAAATGAGATAAATATGCTTTATGTGTGAGATCTCCAAAAACAAGCCAGGTCTACCTGATCTACCCTGCAGAGGCTCACCTGACTTCAGCAAGGCCCCTAAGGCTATCTGCTGGCTTAAACAGGAGTAGACTCAAAGACCAGGAACTGGCAAAACAACTATAAATAATGCAAAAATATAACAAAATCCCTACAAGAGGAGGGATAACCATAAACGGTCAGCTAGTTTTAAAGGATAGGCGATGTGTCTTTTGAAAGTCAAGCATTTATTTTTCAAAAAATAGAAAAATATAAAAGAAATTTTAGAAAGAGCAAAAAGAGGCAAAACTGTTCCCTAAAAGGTAATCCAAAGCAAATGAGTTTGTAAAATGTAATCTAAAAATCAGAATCAATTAAAAAAGTAAGAAAATCAGAAAATCCAGCTCAAGGAACACAGTAGCTTTAATAGCCTGAGAACAGGCTCACAAGTGGTGATATTAGAGTGGCCCCACCTTCTGGGGGGTTCCACACAAAAAAAACAAGAAACATAACTACATTTAAAGGGCCAGTGCACAGTTACAAAAGCAAATATGAAATGAACAGAAATATCCCATATACATAAAAAATAACTTAAAATTAACAAAAACAGTATGTATGTTTTTTTTCTTTCATTTTTAATGTTGGGAAACTTGCCACAAAAATGTATAGCACACATTTAAGGTTATTTATTTTCCATTGAAGAAAAAGTGTACACTTTGAAATTACTTTTTGTAGTTTAAACGAGTGCTTATTTATATATTAAAGTCTGCACAATAAAGGTGTTTATTTTTTTTACACTCAACACCTCTCTGTGCCTCACTCGTTGTTCCACTGGCCCCTTAGTCTCGTTTACTACATGGCCCTGGTGTTTTGCTAAGATCTTATTAAGGCAAAGAACACCGGATCATGTTACTTTTGATGTATTTTTCTACTTTTTGAGTAAATATTCTCATTTGTATAGACTCCTTTTGTGGAATGCCTCTTCAAGCCAAACCTTTTATTACATTTACCTTTCCATGGCGAGACATTTAAGACTTTAAAGGCATTTTGAACTTTAAAAGCTAGTTTCCCTTTTTTTGGGCCTTGGTTGGAGCAAATCTTCTTTGGACAGGCCAGTGGAGATTATGGCCTGCTCTGGTGACAGACTGGAAAGCCTCACACCATTTTTGCAATTGTCCTGACACCTAAACATGATATAAAGAGAGCAGAGTCAATAACATTCCTTTTTTGCTTTGATACAGTTTTCTGCTCAGATCTGCACACTACAGACTTAGATTGCTGTCTATAGATGCTGTCTATAAAACAGTGCAATCACACACCTCACTCTTTACAAACACTTTCTATGTATTTAATATTATATACTGTGAATAAGGCACTATATAAGTGCCCGACTCGGCACAGATTCACACTGAGGCACGTATAAATTGAACAGAAATCTTTTTATTTTCTCTTCAGCCCTGGGGCATGTCTTCCCCATGTCCCACAGGCCCAACACAGTCCCAAACATTTAAACACAGTCCAAACACTCTTCCCCTGTGGGGCACGTCTTCCCCGTGAACCCCACAGGTATAACACAGTCCCAAAGCACCTTACTTTAAACAGAGCAATCCTCTCAGGCAACCTCGTCCTCTTCCTTCCGATTCTGGCCCAGAGTGGTGGTTGCTGGCTCCTTTTATGGCCCTCCCGGGAGTGCTTCTGGTGCTTGCTCACCTTTTCCCAATTGCACTCCCATGTGGGGCCAATGATTAAACCAGCTGGGCTTAACTATCTCTGCCTCGCCCCCTGGCGGCCATCCTGGGTCCCCACAGGGTTGGGGAGAACTCCATCTCCCATGAAACCCTGCGGGAAACTGAAGCATCATCAACCAGGGAGGCTGCCACCAAGCGTCCCGGTGGAGGTACTGAGAAGTCCATGGCTGCTCCCCCACACCATATACAGCAGGGTCATCCTGACCGGGCATGGGACCCGGCTGTCCATTACAATACCTTAATCTAGAATATGGGCCATTATTTTAGTACAAGCAAGACTGTGTTGCCAATCATTTCTTTAATATTGATGTGCATGATCCCATATGCATTACTATGAATGTGATCTACAACTTAGTGATCAATCCACTTGCTGAACCAATCTGATTCCGATACAAACTTGCTCGGAGACAAACAAACATCATAGTAGCAAATTTAAAAACAAAATGGAAAAGATTAAACCAACTGTGACTAGTCTGCTAGTGGATTACAGAGACAACCATGTGCACCCTCCTAAAGCATGATGTATTCATATGTGTCTGCTAACCAAACACAATTCAGGCACAGATAGTGAAATTGTAGGTGAAGAGAGAGAGACCCTGCATGCCTCAGAGTTTGTTCTGCATTCTTTCAGGGTGGAGAATGAAAATCACTAAATTGAAAGAGCGTCCTATGATGTCTTTTGAAGCAAGCTAAACACTATAAGGTCCATCCAAAAACATGGTGACCCTCGAGCGAAACAGATGGAGGCCAGGAGCAGGATGGACATAGAACTCTGCCTTCATAAAGATAGGAAATCTTACATGAAGAAGACCATCACCTTAAAAACTAGGAACAGAGAGTTACATCCATGATCATAATCATTAAAGACTGTCTTTATGTCATATGTGTCTTCTTGTCCTGTCATCTCATACAGCACATAAAACCTACAAATACATATTTTAGTTTAACTACAAAATGCATTTGGTATCACAATGTTGCAAATAATGTACCATACGTTATTAAACAGCGCCTTAATTTAGCCTGCAACACTGTGATACTTATAATAATGACTCCTATAACTTTCAATGACATCCTGAGGGAAACTGCCTGATCCACCATAATATAGGGTTAAGGGTGGTCCCACAGATGTAACATCAGGATGGACCTGCCTCTTGGAGTTCCAACCATGTAATACAAGGAATAGATGACAAATCAAAGGGAAATTACATAATAATAAACAGAAATGACAGCAATCATAAAAATATATGGAGAATAATAATTCAAATGTAACAAAAATTAAAAGAAAACATAACATTCACAAAAACACAAGTTCATACATAACACCTACTATTTGGAACATGTAAAATTTTGCACTGCTACAAAACTGAAAATCATGATGATTTATTTTTTTTTGGTGAAACTTACCAAATGGAAATTATCAATTGAGTATAAACTGTTAGGCAGTAGTGCAAAGAACTGCACCATTGTGTCTCAAACAAGAAAAGACTCACAAAACCACAAACACAATATAGCAAATTACCTAAAATTACCAATAAGTAAAAAAGATACATATCATTGAGCTCCAATCTCGGAGCACACATTAACAGTGATAAAGTGCTGGCATGGGAATGGCTCACTCCTGTGTCTGAAATCAAGGCTCTTGGAGCAGCTGGAACTTTTTTCTTTGTTTCTGATCTCTATACAAATGCTTTGCACCTTTTTCTTTCATCTCAGTATTAGAAGACACCTTGTAAACTGTAATAAATTCATTATTATTACTTCTTATTATTATGTTTTCTTACTTTGGAGGGAGCTCCTTTAAGGCTTGCTTTAGATTGTAGCAGTGGCACATGGCTAGCCAAACTCCATCGTCCTTCAGCCTGCCTTGTCGTCTGTGGGATCCCTAGGAGTATTCGAACGTTCCCTGTTCCTCCATTGTGTTCAGTTGTATGAGTGACCCACCCTTGTAGAGTCGTTCCTCTTGCTGCCTTGAAGCGTCGACTGCTCTTCATTGTGCTGACTTATACCACGATTCTGCTTTTGCTTCTTTTCCAATGTGATTGCAGCCCTTCCTGGAACTCTGCTCAGGCTGCTTTTTAAACTGATAGGGACGAAGGTGATTTACTTATGCACCCTAGAGCGCTAACAAGGAAATTGCCCAGACTGTGTGCAGCTGTATGTGAATGTAGGCATTCAAATTCCCCATCAGTAGACCCAGGGCTGCTCTGTGTTCATTACTACTACATGCACCAATGCCCCTCCATGTTTGAGTGCACCAATTTAAATAAAACTTGCACCACCACAGACCCCTTGAATTACAATGCACCTTTTTTTCTTTTTAAATGTATGTGGGTTGCACATTGCTGGAGTACCGACTGCTCAAGTCATGCTTGAAGGTTACACGCATGTTTGCTACAGCTCTGTGGTTGTTACGTTGGCTGTGCACAGCATCATGGGGCGCTGGGAAAAAATGTTCATCTAAACCAGACATACAGCAAACTTTCTTGAAAATATTCAGCAAACAAGATCACTGGTGAACACAGCATATTTGCTGTGGAAAACACTTTGGTGAATTTTGCTAAATAACAGTAGTCATTTTATCTGCCTACCCACCAAATGGATTAAGTGGCTTTGAGGATGAATACAGAAACATAGTTACTGACTCTTTTTTCCTTTTCTACAGCAGAAGCACAATGTCTGGAAGAACAATGATGTTACTACTGTTTCAGTCCTGAAATCCCCACCCTTTCCGCTAATCGCCCTATTTAGGAATAAAAGAGACCAGAAGTCGCTGTTCACACATGTCTGAAGATGGCACATCTCCCACTTCAGGAGCAATACCTTTTTAGTTTAGTTGGTTCTCAACCAGATCAGTCTTGTATTTGCATAATCTGTTATTTTGATGACTTTATTTTCCTTTTGGACATTAAGCGAGGTACAGCAGGGAGTCCCCATCCCTTTATGTTGTTTCTTTTGCCTTATTACAAAACATATATTAATAGTTTATAATCTTAGCATTAGATCAAATTAAATAACACTAAATTAAACAAGTATGTAGTGAAAAGAAGCACAGTATGAATTTAACTAATTTCTGACTGTGAAAAGAAAACTAAGGTGTTACATTTGATTAAATGGGTTGATCTTGTAAAATAATATTCTTATCTTACAATTCTGTTTCAGTTTCTGTAATCTTCACATGAAACTGTGTAAAATGGTTATGTATGCACTTTGCAAAATTAATATATGTATATATGAAATGTATGATTTTATATTGTGAAAAATTCTATTAATCATATTCCTTAAATTCTTAGATAAATGTAGCAGTACAAATTATGTATGTCTTATGAGATAGCTGTGGCAAAATTACAGTTCTATTATGCACAACAGTATAGAAATTATACTATAGGTAATTACAATTTAATCAAAAACGCAAAAGCAATGTCTTCTGTATTTTGTTTTCAATGAAATACAAGATTGCAGTTACGTATTGAATCACTGCATGATGAGAGCTAGTTTTTTTTTTTTTTCATTTTTATGTGGCATGCCATTATTCTGTAACAATATCTTATGGAACATTTTTTGCTTTGATGATAGTTCTTTTCTCTCTTTGCATATGCTCAATCATGACCCAGATGCATTTAGCCTGAGCTGCAAACAATTTCTATTTAAATGCATTCTAATGTATTCATTTTTGCAGCTCTGTGATATTCACAGCTTATCTGAAAGCGTTTTGAATTTCACTAATTTGTGCTTTTATGCAAAACAGAAATGACACAAGCTGGGATATTTCAAAGTTTTTTGAACTCACAATTTCATTATATTTTTGAACTTTAATTGTAAGAAGCAATAATGATGAGTTTTTAAGCTTTGCTGGACAGAAAAGGATACTTGGATACAGCTTGATGAGTCAAGTTTTCATAAACAATATTAAACCTAAACATTATTTTTTTAAAAAGTTTGTGTTTAAGCCTTCTTGTTATAAAAGTGATTCTGATCAGCAACTATGCTAGTGATCAAATGCTAATTGGTTCAGATGCTAATTGGTTTACATACTGTCCGAACAGCATGTACTAATAGCTGAAACCTGCTGTTCAATCAGCGTACAGCAGCAATTTGCTAAAAGAACAGCAATTCACTTGACCCAGGAACAGCGAATATTTTAATTGGGAATAAAAAAAAAAACTTGATAATGCTGAGGAACAAAAACATTGTTTATAGCCAGTAAGCTAATGTGAATGCCAAAAAGGATTTCAGCATACAAAATAACAGAATTTTCACTTCAAAGAAAACATCACATAACGTAATTATCTGAAGATGTAAGTTTATTTCCATGCATTTTTGCTCTAAATGACTTTAACAGCAAATGTTTTTGGCATAGGCTTCTTGTGCGCAAATCATTTCTTGGCATTGTTATTATAATCGGTTTATCTCTTTTGAAGTGCATTTTGTTTTGCATTGTAACTCATTATAATTATCTTATTTGCAATTTTCTAATAAGCAACCAGGCTTTGTTTAACCAACTGTTTTTCTGCCAATCTTAATTCTCATTCAGTGCATTTTGAAATGCATTTGACGTTATTATACGTTACATTACTGCATTATGTCAAACTTGCCAGCAATATGTTTACTATACAGTGCCTTGCAAAAGGATCACAAGCTTTCAAATGCTATTGAGTTTTAAATAACATGTAGAGTTACATATAAGAAAAAAAAAAAACTTTAAAGGCCAAGGATGTCATTTGTCAACAGATATGAAATGTCAACATTAGATGAAGAACAAACTGATTATACTGTAGCAGGTGGGAAATATCAGTAGTCCTCATTTACTTAGATGATGTTAATTCTTAATAAAAATAATCCAGCAATCTCCTGTATTACCTGCATTGACAATCCTAACTAGGTGAATGTGTCAATTCCATCAGCTCCATCCACCCTTTTCAGATACATTTTTCAACTTCCCCTTCATGTGCAAACACATTTTCTCCTGTTTACAGTTTCATGTTTAGTAATGGAAATTTCACATTGAATCTTACTTAGGCTTCCTGCCTTGTGAAAATTTACCTTTTTTATTTTCCCTTCTGAATCTTCAGTCATGTACTTTTCGATGTATCATTTCACCACATTCCGGAGACAACATTTCTAACTAGCATTAAAATTAGAATATACCATAGAAGATACCATAGTGCTAAAAATATTAAGATTTCAAAATCCATCTGTTCTTAAAGTAATTAAGGTCATTTTTGACCATCTTCTTTATCATATTTTCTAATACTAGACCAATAAGTAATGATTTACTAACAGTTGTACATAAACAGTAGGAAAAAATGCAGCTCTATGCATTTGATTATTTTGCTTCATTTTGCATAAAGCAGCATTCAAATAGCAGGATTAAAGCCTTGGGCCATCAAATTTAGATTTATTATGTCTTACTATATTTTTAGGTATCAGTATCATATTATTTGTTATGTAATCGTTTGTGATGATGTGCCACAGCACTTTTAACTGCATCCTGCAAAACATGGAATAATAATCTATTTAAGTCTCCAAGGCTATTTTTGAATTATTGGAGGGCAAGTAAGAGAGAATAAGAGAAAATAAACTTGTGAACACAAAAGAACTCCAAGAGGCATTATTAAAGTCAAATAAGTTCTCTATTAAACTGGAATGATGAAAAATTGGTTAAAGCAACAATCTAAGACCTATAATAAACAGAAACACTGCTATCTGCTTTCAAAGTAATGTCATCACATTATATTAAAAATGTGGGGGATGTCTGACATTTGAAGAAAACATTTCTTCATTTCCAGATTATTTGTAACTGCACCGCTGTGGTTTGCTTACTCTGGTCTCAGAAAGGCTGTACTATACAGTATTTTTAATTGCGCAGTAGATGTTCTGGGCTATTTTGTTTTTGCAAACTGGCCATGCCACAATATAATCATGTGACATTAAAAACAATAGGCATTTGATGTCCCCAGACCCAAATTCCAATATAAATGTGGCTAATAATGTTAGCACTTGTGATCTTTTTGCAAAATCAAAACACCATGGAAGAGGTGGTTAGGCGAGCTTTGTTGGGTTTTCTCATCATGAGTTTTCTGTTGTTCTGATTTTAAGGTGTTTTCTTTGTGGCAGCATTGGCTTCTTTTGTTGGTGCTCTTTTCATGCCCTTTTTACCATCTGCACATGTTTAATGCATTACTGTTTGCAGCGTATTGTAAATTATTCTTGTTGGGAGCTAAATAGTTAGGGCATGTACCGCCAGATGAATAAAGCAAACCCTTGTGATTTTGGGCATAAGGTAAGAGGTTTTGTTTTTTAAACTCAATATGCTGATTACTTTGTTTTTGTCTCCTTTCATTGCTAAAGTTCAGACAAATCAGTAACACGAATATTGATATGCTTCATTACTTAAACAAGTTTTTAATTACAATTCAATACAAAGCCTCAAACGTCATATTGCTAGTTAGGGAACTAATAACCAGTTATTAATAGGACAGCTTGCTTGATTCTTTTTAATTCTAATTCTTATGGTTCGTTATCTTTTTGCTGTTTTGCTTCAAACTTTTAGCTATCCTACACTGACTACTATTGACTACTTCTCTCTTGTCCACCCCATAACGGGTCTCCATTTCTTGGTCATTTAGCTTTTCCTCTAGGACTTATTGAACATACCTGTTTTTCAGCCAGACACAACAACTACAGTGGTGTGAAAAACTATTTTCCCCCTTCCTGATTTCTTATTCTTTTGTATGTTTGTCCCACAAAATGTTTCTGATCATCAAACACATTTAACCATTAGTCAAATATAACACAAGTAAACACAAAATGCAGTTTTTAAATGATGGTTTTTATTATTTAGGGAGAAAAAATCCAAACCTACATGGCCCTGTGTGAAAAAGTAATTGCCCCTTGTTAAAAATAACCTAACTGTGGTGTATCACACCTGAGTTCAATTTCCGTAGCCACCCCAGGCCTGATTACTGCCCCACCTGTTTCAATCAAGAAATCACTTAAATAGGAGCTGCCTGACACAGAGAAGAGAAGAAATTCAGGAACAAATGAGAACAGAAGTAATTGAGATCTATTAATCTGGTTAAGGTTATAAAGCCATTTCTAAAGCTTTGGGACTCCAGCGAACCACAGTGAGAGCCATTATCCACAAATGGCAAAAACATGGAACAGTGGTGAACCTTCCCAGGAGTGGCCAGCCAACCAAAATTACCCCAAGGCGCAGAGGCGACTCATCCGAGAGGTCACAAAGACCCCAGGACAACGTCTAAGAACTGCGGGCCTCACTTGCCTCAATTAAGGTCAGTGTTCACGACTCCACCATAAGAAAGAGGCAAAAACGGCCTGCATGGCAGATTTCCAAGGCGCAAACCACTGTTAAGCAAAAGAACATTAGGGCTCATCTCAATTTTGCTAAGAAACATCTCAATGATTGCCAAGACTTTTGGGAAAATACCTTGTGGACTGATGAGACAAAAGTTGAACTTTTTGGAAGGCAAATGTCCCGTTACATCTGGCGTTAAAGGAACACAGCATTTCAGAAAAAGAACATCATACCAACAGTAAAATATGGTGGTGGTAGTGTGATGGTCTGGGGTTGTTTTGCTGCTTCAGGACCTGGGAGGCTTGCTGTGATAGATGGAACCATGAATTCTACTGTCTACCAAAAAATCCTGAAGGAGAATGTGCGGCCATCTGTTCGTCAAGTCAAGCTGAAGCGATCTTGGGTGCTGCAACAGGACAATGACCCAAAACACCAGCAAATCCACCTCTGAATGGCTGAAGTAAAACAAAATGAAGACTTTGGAGTGGCCTAGTCAAAGTCCTGACCTGAATCCAATTGAGATGCTATGGCATGACCATAAAAAGGCGGTTCATGCTAGAAAACCCTCAAATAAAGCTGAATTACAACAATTCTGCAAAGATGAGTGGGCCAAAATTCCTCCAGAGCGCTGTAAAAGACTCATTGCAAGTTATCATAAGCGCTTGATTGCAGTTATTGCTGCTAAGGGTGGCCCAACCAGTTATTAGGTTCAGGGGGCAATTACTTTTTCACACAGGGCCATGTAGGTTTGGATTTTTTTCTCCTAAATAATAAAACCATCATTTTAAAAACTGCATTTTGTGTTTACTTGTGTTATATTTGACTAATGGTTAAATGTGTTTGATGGTCAGAAACATTTTGTGTGACAAACATGCAAAAGAATAAGAAATCAGGAAGGGGGCAAATAGTTTTTCACACCACTGTATAATGATGTTGCAGACGCTAGTAGAAAGTTTTGACCATATCTCAAATGATTTAGAATGTGCAGCCTTCCAATTCAAAAGACACATATTGATTTTATTGTGTCGCTGTAGACAGACAAACTATCATTTTCTACAACTGCAGTTCTGAACTGGCACCAGCCCCACTCGCAGTCACTAAAGAGATGTTTTTTGGTGAAATGCTGTGCAAGAGTCAATCCTAGTAAAATATCAAAGTTAAATTCACATAACTGTTTGCTTAATTATAATAAAATGTAAGTTTTACATAGCTACTTAATTTAGGTAACTGAAGATTCTGTTTCACTCTCTATAACAGTGCATGTTAATGGAACATCCTTAATATTCTGTTGTATTTCTGATGAAACGTTACAGATAGAAAGTGCAGAATGAGTTTTCAAATGGAAAGGTACAAGGTATATACTGTAGTTTTTGGCCTAAGAATGGAAATGTGAACATACACGTGAATGCAAATATACAGAAACTAAAAGAAATTAATAGGAAAGTAGGAAAGTCTACTAGAAGAATATTCATGCTAGCAAGAAGGGCTGCTGTTCAATTAAAAATGCAGTCAGAATTGAGCTGCAAATCAAAATGAACTGCATATTAATCGAAATTTTATGTTTCCTTCATGTGTTATAATATTTTTCTGTAAAGCAGAAATAACTCAGTGATTACTTACTAATAAAAAATAGTTTTGACAACTTAGGCGAATTAAATTATTCCAGTTAGTTTATATACGTTTTGTGAGACAGAAACAATTGAATAAACAGTGAAACACAGCTCAGTCAACAGCTCACAGTAAGTTTTTTTTTTTATTTTGAATCACATCACAATGCAATTTAGTCTACCACTTTGCTTGGTTCTGTCAATAATGCTGTCTTTAAAATGATATACAGATGAGAAATAAGACAATTGGATTCAGCCAATTGCTTAAGCAGAACAGTTTATTTACACTGGTTTATTTATTTGCTGCCTCATGTGTAGAACTTTGAATATCTTGGGGTCTTGTTCACAAGTGAAGGAAGAAAGGTCTGGGAGATTGACAGGGGGATTGGATTGGCATCTACAGTTTTGCGGATGTTGTACCGGTCAGTTGTGGTGAAAAGAAAGGAAAAGCTCTTAATTTACTGGTCAATCTACGTCGCTCTCTAAACTAGATTGCAGACCCAAGTGGTGGAAATGAGCTTTCTTTGCATGGTGTCTTAGCTCAGCCTTAGAAATATATCATTCAGCTGACCTGGAATACCTTTGCCCTGGAGCAGTTAGAGGAGGCTGCAGGGATTGATGAATGGATGGTCAGTACATTTTTATTAACTCCAATTTTTTATGCTAAAAACAATTTGATCTTGGCATTTGAATCAGATATCTTATGATGGGTTTTTTTCCATCTCCTTGTATATTTAGCAGACCGACCTCCAGTTGTCTATTGATTGGAACAGTTCTTGGGCACAGCCAGGAAATCCCACCTTCAAAGGGCATTGTTGTCAATCACCACCTTCCTCGTCAGCCCTGGAATAAAGAAAGCTCCCACACATTAAACGCTCATGTGAACACTGCAAAATATCACTAGTATTCTGGTACTCAATCTTCAAAGTTAAAATCATTTTTTATGCAAAACACTTATAATTACATTGCAAATATTTTTATATCATAAAAGCAATTTGCTTACTGTCAGTCTAAAATGTTACTTTTGTTGTAGTCACATCCATATAGTAAAATATTTTCTTGAGCATGATAGATTCACTGACAGCTTAATTATAGAGTAAATTATGGCGTACCTTAACTGTTGCAAAGGAATATTTATTTAGCATTTGCCTCATGGAGACTGAGGCAAAGTGATCCATTTTTAACTCTAATATTAAAAATTTGTACCACATTTAAAGAAACAACTAGATAATACAAAATACACTGGTACATCAATGGAATATTAATTTATTAAAAAAACAAAGCAGTGAATGCATTGTCTATTTCACCACAGCATCGGAATATTTAAATAATACATTTAAATAATATTTTAATGCTGAAAAATGTAGAAGTTCAAAGGATTACAAACAACACGCTTATTTTATTTATCAGTCTTTAGAATTGATTAATAAAAATAAATATATCACTGCAAACATGCTGTCCTGAACATAAAATAAAAAAATGTAAAACACTAGTTTTTGTTTGGTGATGGAGCCATTTGCTAGTTATTTAAGTTATATGAATGTTTGCCTAAATATTATAGTGCATAGTCTATTGGGAGATTCTTACAACTCCCATAAGTTGAATTGAATTGGTATATTCTAACTATTTTTTAGCCTCTCTGACTATACATTATACTCAGTTAGTGATCTGTCTTGCCAGGTGTAAGGTACTGAGGGCACACGGTTTTAAACTGTGCCTTGCATGCCTTACGTACCAAGTAACATGAAAGACAACGAGCTCTATTGAATGTGCAGCGCCATATGCTTATAAAGTGTACAGAAAAAGAAGTAAAGCATTTTTAAATATAGAAACAACAAAAGTTTGACAAGAAAAGCTAAGTTTAGAAAAGATACATTTTTTCTAATATTTTGCCTTTTATTTTATGTTTGTAGCAATCTTGTTTCTTTATTTTTGGGTGGACTATTTGGTTTCAATTTTCACTAAATATTTTAAAACAAACTTTTGGACTGAGAGATTTCTTTCGGCACGCATTTTACCCATGCTTGATTCCGCCTTACACAATGGAAGGTATATTTGGCTTTAGAATGTTACAACATAAGTGAAACTTTACTTGGTGACCTTATAGCATTTTATGTTTAACTATAGAGGTACAGTATTCACAAAATGCTTGTCCGTGTGATGGTTATATAATCTGTCTACAAATTGCATACTTCTGGTAATTATGCTTATTTTCTTGCTCTATACTGGATTTTGTTGTATGGAGCAAAATGTTGATCTCAAATTATTAAAAAATGTAATGTTCTTGCATCCATGTAGAATAGTTCATATTATAAATGTACATTTCATAGCAAAGGCCAGACTCCAAGAGAGGGCTGCATAGCCCCTGGATGTAGGATAGAGAATCTTCTTCATGAAGAAGCTCAGCCATTGCCTTCTGAAAATGGGAGATTTCTTAAATAAACTTTGTCAGTGGATCTGGCACTGCATATCTGCCAGGTGTCGGAAGTGGTACACAGCCTCAGACATTTTACTCACCGGCCAATGTGGAAACTTGACTGTAAACTATGTGTATAAATCATCTGTATGTAATCATGAGACATGTACTGTTTATTAGAGGTATGCTTCTGTGGACAAAAAGTACTTCAGGGGAGGATTACAAAGCCAAACAATTACAAGGCTTTATTCTATAAGACTTTTGCATTTTGCTAAACTTATATTTTATCGGTATATTATTCAGTGAAGCTTCACATGGATTAGAATGGATGGGAATGCTGAAAAGCGTGTTTGTTGGGGTGAGACTTCAATATTGCTTGAAAACGACAACAACAAAGGGGTGGTTATTTCCATTTAAAAGAAAGGTTTATGCATCGATTATTAAGAGATCACCCTCTGCAGGGATACTGGAAACTCCTTTTCATAGGTAAACCCTCAGGTTCAGGAAGAATAGTCCAGATTAATTGTCCTTTTACATTTATTTGAGTGAGTTTGCAGTGCTCTCCCTTCATGTGTTTTGTCGACTTGGACAAAGATTGCAACCACATATCTTCTGGTATTGTGGGAAAGTTGATATTGGAGTATGGTGTTCTGGAGTCAGTGCTCTGTGCCATTTTGTCCAGTAAGCTTGTTTGCATTTTAAGCATTGTGTTGCATCTAACCTCTCCTGTTCATGAAAAAGGTATCAATATTTAGATAGTATCTAGTTTGGGATATATTCAATCATACAGTTACTGTAGCACGCTTTAGTTTTTCAAAATATTGTATTACACCATGCAGTCTGAATGGTTACTTGTAGCACTTTTTATGTAGAGCTGTGTCTGGTCACACCTACAGGTAATCTAACTTAGACACCATTTAATTATCTGATTACGCCACCCAGTTTTATTAGGAGACTGGGAACTCCTGAATTTACCAATAATAGCACACAGGTTTCTTTAAATTGGGCAGTAAGTAAACACACAAGGTAAGGCACAACAGTAATTTCAGGAAAAACAACAGTAACTTCTATTACACCAGACAATAATAAGTACATTAAAAAGATAAATGAACATAAACAAAATCTAACAATATCAAGAACGAATTTCCTTTTTTAAAAAGGAAAACACACAGTTCACACTCTAAAAGTCCGTCAAAAACAGAATTGGAGGATACAACCTTTAGTGGTGCAGAGTCCAGTTTGTGCACTGTGTTACCCTAACAATTAATTGTCCAATTGTCCACCGATGCACTCTGTTCACCGGACACTCATTTCCCAACAGAAGTTTTGTCCAATCGTGGAATCCCTGTCAGCATCTCCTCGTCGTTCTTTTTCTCCACTCTGGGCTGCTTGTGTTGCTGTGACCTAGGCATGCCTCACTTCTCGTCTGCCAGCCTTGCTCGGTCCTTTCATGCAGCTTCCCTCACTCGCTGGACCCAAAACTGTCTTCTTGTGGAGCTGTCTCTTCCTCCCTCAGGGTAAGTGTTGCCGTCCGTGTCCCTCACGTCGCACCAGCCACGCACCCCAGTCTGCCAGTGAGCCCCTGTGGTCTCTGCAAGTTTTGGCAGCGTTCTCAGTGGACTGTCCCTCTCCTTGCTTTCTCCTACCCAGAAGCTTAAATTTCCTTCAGTCCCTGCAATTATCAGTTCTGGACAATCGGATTAAACAATGGCACATCTAAATTTCCTGGATTTAACAATTAATGAAAACACAAGTTAACAAAATGTATTGTTACTAACCATTAATGAGCACAGATCTGCTGATTAACAACCAATATTGTCAAACATGTTAATG
The DNA here is from genome assembly GCF_016835505.1 of Polypterus senegalus. Lineage (NCBI taxonomy): Eukaryota > Metazoa > Chordata > Cladistia > Polypteriformes > Polypteridae > Polypterus > Polypterus senegalus. Next base: position 44,216,212 of record NC_053158.1, read on the forward strand.
TCCAAGTCAGGTAAATACAGACATCCTCCAAGGAAGGAGCAGTTCTGTTATCACAACTTGGTATTGTTTGTAATCTCAACCAGCCAAAAACTTCAAAGTAGTGACTCCTTTACAATACAACAAACACCTACAATCTGTAGACAGCCTTTTAACTTCTCACCACCAGTGCCAACAATGAGAGCCTATTGCCTGTTCATCTGCTGGGTTTTAAATGTAATATTGACATGTTTCTTTTCCTAAGAGATAAATGGAATGACTCTGTACAAAAAATGTCCCCCTCTGGCACACATCTAGGGGATTTGGGAAGAAACCCCCATGAACAAGAGGAAAGTATGAATAGAGGTATGATAATGCATTGCTAGGCCCTTCTCTACCATGCAGTCTCTGTACATTATCACCTTATTATATGTCATACTTACATAACAATGAAATCAACTAACAATGCTCTGGTCAGAACCATATGCCATCATTAAGCAAAAAACAACTGCACTTGTAAACTCTAACCTTATTTGACACCTCACATGTGCAAAATCAAATATGCATTACCATTACTGATTCTATAAATGTTAAATGTCTATCTTATTATTAATATTAATACAGAGAAATAAGAAAATATTGTGTTTATAGAGATTGAGGTCAAGAAAACACTGACAAACAAACACATTCAAGGTATATAAGAAGGCAGGAAAAGTTAACATAGAAGGTATATGTGTGGGGATCAGTGAAAAAATTTGAAGACCCATTGCACAAGGTAGGAAAAATAAGACGTGTTACTTTTGTGAAACATGCAATATACCTTTGGTGTCTCTGCTAGTGCATGGTTATCCAAGATCATGGATAGATCCTTTATGAGTTTGTGAGTGTGTTCAGTTTAGTGTTACCTGGATACTGCAATGTGCACTATGACTATGAATTTGATGCCAGAACTGATTTATTGATTATCTATCTTGGCTTTGGCCTCTAACTAATGCCCATCTTCTGCTCTTTATTCAGGCTCACTCTGTAGCATCTCTTACATACTGTACAACAAACACAATATAGAGGTTGCTGGACAGTATGGTACATTCTACATCTTCAATGTTTCGCAGCATTTTCTTTTGGTGCATTCATATTATTTTAGCTTCCAAGTGACCTTTCCTTTTGAAGTAGGAATAGTTCAGATTTATTGCAATAAATAAAAAGGTTGTGATTTGCTGAACATTTCTTTTCTATTCCCGCATTTTGTGGTAACTTATTACTTGTCTTGTATTCCTTTGCAATTCCTAATTTATTTTTACTACTTTGAATGGGATATCATCGTTGTATATATTGGTTCACCTCCAAGGGGCAACAGAATGCAAAATTAGCAAAATTATGATTGATTTACTGCAGTGGGTTGGCACCCTGCCCAGGATTGGTTCCTGCCTTGTGCCCTGTGTTGGCTGGGATTGGCTCCAGCAGATCCCCGTGACCCTGTGTTCGGATTCAGCGGGTTGGAAAATGGATGGATGGATTTAATCAGAGACAATGCCAAAATTCCATAATTCAATGGAAGTTTAAACAGAATAATACAACTGCACAGGAAATGCAATTCTTAACATTATGCATTGTATTGAAAAAGTAAACACTAATGACTGTAATGTAGGAATACAACACTGCTACAAAACAAAGTGGAATTCTCAATGAATTTCAGCAAATATTGAATTTACTCTTACTGACAACAGAGGGAGATGGAATGTGACAAAGGGAGATTTTAATGATTGCTTTTCAGTTAACAGCCTCATGAATGTGATATTCCAATGTTTTAAATCATGTTAACAAGAATGACTATAAGTCAGTCAGTCTTCAGTCGCTCTATTAGATATAGATCTAATTGACTTAGATACCTTTGAACAGAATTTTCAAGGTTTATAGTAAGGCCAAGAGACATTTGCATTGGAATAACACAATCAGCACGTTGACCACATGGCTTTCATCTAAGGAAACTAATGTCATTTTTTTGACGTGTGTGCTTTTCAAGTTAGTTATACATTATAAACTTATGTTGTTGTACCCTATGTGCTTACTGTTGCATACAATTTTTTGTGTTCTGCTATACAGTGCTTTCAGAAAGTATTCAGACCACATTATTTACACATATTGTTATAATGCAGCCTTATGCTATAATGATTAATTTTTGTCCCCCTCATTAAACCCTGACTACCCCAGAATAACAAAGCTAAAACAAGCTCATATATTGTTTTTTAAATATATTAAAAATAAAAAAACTGAACTATCATATTGACACAAGTATTCAGACCCTTTCTTCAGTACTTTGTTGAAGCCATTTTGACACTTGGATTTTTGGGATTGTCTGCCATTCTTCTCTAATGATCCTTTAAAACTTTGCCAGGATGGATGGAGACTCTCAGTGGAAAGCTATTTTCGGGTCTCTCCAATGATATTCGATTGGGTTCAAAGGTGGGCTCTGGTTAAGCCACCCAAGAACATTCACAAAGTTGTCCCTAAGCTAGTCCGTTGCTGTCTTTGCTTTGTTCTTAAAGCTATTGTCCATTGGAAGGTGAATCTTTGGCTCACTCTGCTGTCCAGAGTGCTCTGGGGAAGATTTTCATTAAGAATATATTTTTACTTTGTTTAGTTTTCTCAACCTCAGCCCCTACTGCAGAAAAAAACAACCCCAAAACATGAGGCTGCCACCATTATGCATCACCATTGGAATTGTATTGCGCAGATGGTGAACAGTTTCTAGTTTGCTCCAGACATGATGCTTAGAACTGAGACCAAACAGTTCAGTCTTGGTTTCATCAGAGTAGACAATTGTTTTTCTTATAGTCTGAAAGTCCTTTAGGTTTCCTTTTGCAAACTCCAAGCAGGCTTTCATGTGTCATCTAACCACTCTGCAATAAAGCCCAGATTAGAGGAGCGCTGAAGTGGTGATTTGTCTTCTCGAAGACTTGCCCATCTCCCATAGGTTCTGTGGGGCTTAGCCATCGTGACTATCGGTTCTTGGTTACCTCTTCTTTAAGACGTTTATGCCCCGATTGCTCAGTTTTGCAGGGCAGCCAGCTCTAAGAAGAGTTGTGGTTGTTCTAGAAGTATTGCATTTAACAAAAATGTGGACGACTGTGCTCTTGGAAACCTTCAATGCTGCAGAAAAGTTTTTGTAGCCTTCCCCAGATCTGTGCCTTGACACAATCCTGTCATTAAGCTCTGTACTCATTTCTTACTTTTTGCTCAGATACACATTGTAAGCTCTGAGACTTTCAATCGACAAGGTGTGTGACTTTCCTAATCATGTACAATAAATTGAAATGACCACCGGTGGGCTCCAAACAAGGAGTAGAAACATCTCAATGATGATTAATAGAATGCAATTGTTATGTTAAAGCAAGTGTTTGTTTCCTGGCTCATGTTTATTTTTTCTTTCTTGTGAATTCTTTAACTTAAATGATTACTTTCCATATGTGTATGGAAATGATGTATTTTTTGTTAATATTGTTGTATTTATTATTTAGTATCTATGTATTGCACCCTGTTCTGTTGTCTTACTTGTGTTTTGTAAGTGGAACACCAAGAGGTGAGACCCCACTATTTTCACCACTTTATCTTTATTGTTGTTTGGACTGTGTTTCATTTAAGGTGAGTATTGATTTTCTGGCTTCTTGAATTCTTGCTTTTTGTTCTTGAATTTTGCTCTCGTTTTACAGATTTGGACTTGTTCACTTTGCCTTTTAGAAAATCTGTTTGTCTTATTTTTGCCTGGTTTGGTCATTTTTGTTCTTCCTTTGCTTATAAAAATACATTTGCATTTTATAAAGATTCTTTGTGTGACAAAAGCTTTTATGGGTTTCCTTTCCTTTGAAAGGCATTTTGATAAACTTTGGGACATGATATTAATTTGAACTTTATAAGCCTGTCCCCCCTTTTGAGGCCTGGACAGGCCTAAAGCCTGTCTATGGAGTAGGCAGGTCAGTCTACTTTTTCCAGGATAGACTAGGAAGGTTGTTTTTTGAAGCCTCACACCATTTTGCCATTTTATGTACTACTCCTTTACACCAGGGATGCCCCTGAGGCAGATGTCAAGTGGCATAGCAAAGGGTCTGAATACTGGTATAAATTTATTTTTTTTCTAATAAATTTGCAAAACTTCCTAAAATTCTGTTTTTGCTTTGCTATTCTGGGGTATTGAGCTTTGTTTGATGGGAAAAAATAATTTCAATGATTTTACCATAAAGCTGCAACATAACAAATTGTGAAAAAGTGAAGGTGTCTGAATACTTTATGAAGTCTCTGCATATGTTAAATTCACTTCATAGATTTAATTGCTTATTTTTCTATGTGACATATGTCATCTCTGCATTTTTCTTAATAGTACACATTTGACCACACAGATACTTGTGCCAATTTTATTACTCTGAAAAGAATTCTACCAATAAAAAGTATTATGTGGGCAAGATTATTAATAATTTTTAAAATTATACTTTAGATATCAAATGAAAATAATAGAATCATGCCAATCTTCATTCCATTAACATAACACCAGATATTAGCATACTAGTGCGTGGATTTTTCCCTCTCTCTCAAAGGCTCACTACAGACAGGATCTTAAAGGTTTAATTCATTTTTAGGTAAGAAGGCATTTCAAAAATGAATTTTATCAATACACAATATTTTTGGCAAGTTAAGCCCACAACAAAAAAGGTAACATAACTGGTGTGAACGCCCATTATAAGATGAAGACCAGGGGAATGGACGTACTACCAGGAGTACCTACCCTTGGTTTACATTGGGGCCACGAATTTGGAACTCAGAAGCTCAACCTGCTGGGAGTCCGTGGCCATCTCCAGAGGGCACCTGGATAGCTCCAGAGTCTGGGCATGCAGCACTTCCACCACACCTGGAGATGCTGCCAGAAGAGGAGCGGGGTTCCTATGCAGCACTGCCGCCACATCCGGAAGTGCTGCAGGAGGTTAATCAAGAGACACCTGGAGCACTTCCGGGTGCGCTATAACGGAGGTCACCTCACTCCATTCAGAAGCCAGAGTCGGGTGGAGGAGGACGAGGTTGCGAGTGAGGAGCGGAGGTGACAGAAGAAAGACGGAGTATTGTGTCTGTTGGAGCACTGTGTTGTTTGTGAGACCTTATTGTAAGAATAAAATGTGTATTATTTTGGACATTTTGAGTCTGTGTCTGTCTGTGTCCAGGCTGATCTTCTACACTGGGTTACTAAGAATTATTTAATAATTGTGATTATTTACTACACGTCATTAGTTATAATTTCAATTTCTCAAACATATATTGGAATGAAAAAAAATCATCACATATTAGCTGACTAAAGTTAGTTTCATTCTAGTTTCAGGAGCATATACTATAAAAATAAAAGATCAATCGAGGCTGCAAAGAACATTGCTATAAGAAAATGTGACAGGTTTAAAAAATAAGGGACCGGGAAACATAGTCATGATATCGACCAATAGTCAATAAACAAACCAAAATTCCAAAGCTGAAACGTTAAACTAAACTTAGTTAGAACTCTAAACTAAACTGATGTCAGGTTGAGAATTAGAACACTACGTCACTAAGTACTTTAAAAAGAGTTGTTTAGTTATCCACCTTCTTTCACATTGTTTACAGTGTTGTGCAAGTTTAAATAGAGTCACACTGATGACATGATTTCTGCTAATATGAACCTAACAAGGAGAATCAGGAGCTAAATAACAATCTGAATACAATACATAATGATATAGCAGAAAACAGTAAACTTCAAAGACTAAGGAAAAAATAAATGCAGGCCAAATAAAAACTAATAAAAAAAACCAGAATCCTAGCAGCCAGTACTGTACTCCATTCAAATTGATGTGATTAAACCAGTAGTGTGGGAACATTGTTTCATAAATGAATCCCTTTTAATGCCTCTGAGGTGATTTCACACTCAAAATGTTGTCTTATTACAGTAGTAGGAGAGCTGAATGAAATTAGACTAATGCTGACACATACTGAGTTAAATGAAATGATAAAGAATGTATAGTGTTTTTATACTATTCCCTCAATTTGTGCAGTCAAACTTATAATTTCAGGAGATTGTTATTATGAATTAAACCTTATTTTAGTCCACTCATCTTTAATTGTAAACACATAATTTAAAGATATTTTAACAATTTATATTTTTTAAAAAGTCATAATTTGTTGGATCCATGGAGGCTTTTCTACCCACATTCAAGACAATACTATTTTTTTCTTTAGTGCATTATATGTACTAATAAATTATTTACTTCTTATTGATAATAATTTTCAACCTTCTATAAAATCTTGCATTTATAACTCCATTGATTTTTCTGACCATGCTCTATTTATCTTGAAATTTTTAATATCAAATATTACCCGTAATGGGTTGTTTAATTCATTGTTGTTCAGATGAAAGAAGAGCCTCGACACACACAAAAAGGTTTGGGGCAGCCTCCCACCTCTCCCTAGCTGAAAATGTTTTTTTTAGCACACTCATGTGCATTGGTTTGAGTCCTGAATCGAACAGATTTGCTGAAGAAAAGATGGCGGCTTTAAAGGCCAAAACCGGAAGTGACATCATCCATGGCCGGAACCAGAACCAACACCGCCCGTGGTACTGGAACTAGAAGTGACATTATCCATGGCGCATGAACCAGAATTGACGTTATTGGTGATGTATCTGGAAGGTTTTCCCGAATTTGGCCTGCAGAGATAACAGAAATGGGATTAGTGCACCCTGACACCCCCTGACCTGGCAGGTAATTACCTTGACTTGGTCCGCTCAGTTTCCTCCTACTTGCACATGTGTGACAATTGCCATTTCATTAAATAACACACTGTCATTACTGTTAGGAATGGAGACTGTGCCAAGATTATTATGAGCATTAACAGAGCTGAACAGAGAGAGAAACAAGTCCAAAATCATGTTCAGGCAAAGGTCGCAAACAGTAAAAGTAACAAGATTAGCAAATGTAGTAGATTTTTGGGCAAACAAAGAATCAAAGTCAAAACCCTGAGCACAATTCAGCAACCATACTAACCAGCAAACTCAAGCATATGCAGCAAAGAATTTTTTTGAAAATTCCAGAACTAGAATATGTCCCACAGTAGCAGAGATGTCCCTAGCAGTGATGTCATATAACCATCAAACCACAACAAAGATGGCTGCTAAAATGAAATATGACCTTTCCAAATGCTGATGACATGATATCCCTATCAGAAAAATGAAAATAAGCAAGCACAAGCAAATCCCAATCATCAGCCGAAAGAAGAAGAGGAAGAAGATATTTAATAATACACAATTACTCTTTTGTACAGCTGTAGTATACAATTTGTTTTGACCTCCAACACAAGACAGTAATTTTGCGACCCTGTCCTTAAGATCCTGAAGGTCATGGTTAGATCCCACTTTTTCCACATTATTTCTGGAATCAGAGAGTTGGTCATTTCACATGATTTGGCAGAGTTTCATTTTACTGTAAGTAAGTACAAATAAGCCGGTTGTATGCTTACAATGCTTGACAGATGCCGAATGTCACTTCAACACAAGTCCTGCAAATACTAACATAATTGAAACAAAACATAAAACTCAAACCGATTATGACAGCAGCAATCCGAGCTGTGAGAAAACAGTAAAAAGGAAGCATGTCAGACATTGTGGTACATTTTCTGATGCAGCTAGACGGAAACAACTTCGTGACACTGCCGCCAAAAACTCGCAGAAAAATCAACAAGTTAATAGACATGCTGTCGCTAAATACTCGCAGGCAAATCCACAACTTAATAGAGACGCTGTCGCTAAATGTTCGCAGGCAATTCCACAAATTCATAGACACGCTGCGCTTAATATTTGCAGGCAAATCCACAAGTTAATACCGGGAATGCCTGTTAAACATCTTAGATTCACGAGCAGCGATTTGGGTAGTGAACATTACGATGAATGAAACCTGTTATCTTTACAATGGTTGACAAACACAGAATGTAACTTGAACAGAACACGTCCTCCAAATATGAACCTGATTGAAAGAAAAAATGATAATCAAATCCTTGATGACAACAACACTCATAACAGTGACAAAACAATTACATTGACAATCATGTTACGTTATTTTTAAAATGTTTCCTTTTCTTTTTCATAACTTCTTTAACACACTACTTCTCCGCTGCGAAGCGCGGGTATTTTGCTAGTGATTTATTAAGCGTAAATTTCATAGAAACATGTGTATGCCAGGTTTTATAAACCTGATTTCTTTTTGGTGTATGGAATTTTCTTGTTTTTTGGTGTACATGTATTTTCATGCTCAAAATCAGTTTTATAAATGAAATCCCAGAATTTTGCTTTCAATGGAATCATCACTGCCAGGTCTGTATGTAAAAAATTGTGGATACGAGAGAGGAGCCACTTGACACACATTTAAGAAATCAAATAGCAATTGGGCTATATTGACAGGCACTCTTTCATTTTTGCAGTGCACATTTTTCTAAAAAGATTTAGTGATAAAGAAAATGCTGATTAAACATCAGTATAAACAAGTGTTTGAAAAAGTGCCATTTAATATAACCCACCAACTTAACATATAAGTTATGGTGATGGTGACAACATAATCAAAATATTACCATATAGCACCATTAGACATATATAAACTAAAGTCCTGTGTGTGCACATGTATGGAACAGTCCGCTCTGCTCATGGTCCACCACAGCTACTGGATGGCGCATACATGCACTTTTAAATTTTTTCAGCGCTTGAATGTATCTCACTATGAAAGACCTGTGTGCAGAAAACACCTCTGTGCAACAACATGCAAGTGAAACACCTCAGCAATAGAGGGCAAGGCTTGAAGTTTTCACTTACAACATTGTCAATTTGGAGGTATTTTCTCAAGACAAAGATAAATAGAACACATATGTCAGCGATACGTCTAAGATATGGTATCGACAGTGTCTGTCTTAGCTGACGCCTCTCTGAGCTCACAAATATAGTAAAACTGCTAGGGAGTCTTCAGGTTGTATTTTGTCCCTAAGACCACACACAGCTAGTAAAAATATAAATTAAATTTACAGTAGATCCCTGAAATAAAATGATTAGCCTTATATAATCACAAAAAAGTATAATGATTATCTTTAAACATTTTCCCATGATCCCTGTTTACTGTACCCTACTGTATGTATGCGAAAAATGTAAAATCCCTATCCAATCAATACCCACTATCTGAAGTTTTCCAGCAAGAGATCAACCACAGAGAACATTTTTAGCGTGCCAGGAGCAAATATGAAGAATGAAATCACAGGTGGTGGCAAACACCAGAGGACAATATTTGTAAAGTTTAATGTAAGCCCATTTATGAAATGTTTGTACTTTGAATTAAGTCAGCCCTTAGCAATGCATTCAAAACCTAGAGTTGTGTGGTTTCATTACCATGTTGATTGCTTAATTTTATTTTGCTGCATTTTTATCTCTTAGGCTACACCAGTTTAAGGATTATTACTGTTGCTGCTATAATTAGATTATTATTTATGTTGCAGCTCATAATTGCTTGTTCCCCAATGTTCATGACAAGTCAGCACCCATGCTATAGTACTTAGAGATACGGAGACAATGATAGTATCTTATGTTATTTGTGATTTTAAGTGCACTAGCTTTCACCTTCCATTTTGTTTGCTACTTTGGTATCCAAACCCCAGCCTGTTAATTGACTGCATTTCTGCCTATCTCTTTTAGAATCCCTGTTTTGTTATTCCTAGATATCTTTAACTTGGTCAAGGTTCACAATCGTCACAATTTATACAAAAGGAAACTGCATATGAATTGTTGTCCTTAAATCAAACATATTTAAGCTGTAGGATTTATCTAAGTTTTAAAGATCATCCAGTATGGAGGTATGAAAGTAAAATATGTGAAGATGTTGCTATGCTTTGGTGTAATGATACTTTGATATTTAGTACACACTGTTAAAAGTTTTACAGTAAAATGCTTTGTGATTATTATTAGACATTTTAAGTTCTTTATAAGAAAATTGGTGTTTTTTTCTGCAGGTAATGGAACAGCAACTACATTAGTTTATAGAGTTTAAATAATTATGTTTCTTGTTCATGGGATTTGTAAGATGTTGAATGAATTGGTAGAGCATATTTGAGGTATTGAAACAGGAAGTGGTGAAAAGCATGTCAATTCAGCAGAGCCAAAGTTGGTCCTCATTTGAAGGAGACAGCAGAGATGGTTAGAGCATTTAAGATGGATGTGACCAGGTTTCTTCCTGTGTACGATTTACCCTTCTGGTAGTAGCCCAAGAAATGCTCAAGGATCAGACATCTTGCCTGGTTTAGAAGTGCTTGGTTATTCTCTGTGAGGATGTGGAGGGAGTGCTGGAGAAGGAGATTTGTCTTGCTAAAACAAATTTGAAGACAAGTTGCAATGAGATGAGAACTGACAGTGTGCACTTTAAATAATTTTTGTGGAATTGTTTTTATTTGCATGATTATGGAAGAATACTATAAAATAATTACTTTTATTATAAGTGCTTAAAAGGGTCAATGCTTTGGTAATTTAAACATAGATATTTTTTCATAACAGATTGTTTTAATAAATCAGATGATTATTACACAGTTTCCCCTTGTGTATTTATTGTATCTGCTTGTTTTTTTTTAATTTCTAAATGCAGAATTGCATTCCTTTGAGGAAAGCTACACTCTATTAACAAGATCTAAGGACTGGAGCTACTGTTTTATTTTATTTTTCAATGGCATACTTGTTTACAATTGCACCACTGTGCCAAGAAAGAAATTAAGTGTGTTTGAATTTATCTTTCCCACAGTTTACAGCTCTTTTTGTTTCATGTGTTTTCCATTTAATATATGCAAGGCATGGTTTATATTATGTTTAAATCTCATTTTGCGCATACAGTTTCCTAGAATAGATTATGCTTTCATTAAGATGGCAACTGATTTAATGGAAAACCCTTATTAGTACTTTTTGTACAAGATAAAATAAAGATAAACTTTGTCAATGAAATCTAATTAGATGATTATGACAGACTCACATGCCTGCATGCGTTTCACATTTGATTTAAATGTCACATACACAAAACAAGGAAAAAATGAAAACTAGAACTAAAGTAATAAGGTCCTTATTGGTCTGTTAGATCGTTGGAGCCTTTTTCTTTTTGCCATGGAAACACAATTCCTCCAAGCTAAAACGTACAATAGATATCATCTTAAGCAAACTCAAGCAGATGATTGATTGGAGTTCAAGATAAAAGTCTTAATTCAGTGAACTGGTTTATACTTTGTTTTAACATTGTAGTGGTGTTGTTAATGTCCCTTATACTGTATATTTTGGCATTTATTTAAAATAGGACATTAATTAGGTGTCATGGGCTTGTGAGATATAGAAAATTAATGTTTACATGTGTTCTTTTTTAGCAAGATAAAATGTAAAAGTCACTTTATTCTTTCAATTATATTTTCAAGCAGTTTTAGGAAAGAACAAGAGCTCTTCTCTTAGGAAGTTCATACTAGAATTATATTTTTACAAATTATTCTGTTTTTTTAGGTTTCCTTGAATTATTTTCAAAGCCGAGAATTCTCCATATCAAAATCTGAATTTGTAAGTTTCACTTAAAGTGACAGTTATAGTTAATGATATTAGATTATCTAAGTTGATATAATAAGGTCACGCCTTCTGGTGCACGATGTCGACACAGCTCGGAGAGAAAAAAATGAAAGAGTTTTTAATCTTGTTTTGAACTGTTCAATTGTAGACGACTCCTTAATATGATGAGGTAGAGAGTTCCACAGGCGAGGGGCAGCAGCTGCAAAGGCCCTGTCCCCCTTGGTTTTACATTTGGTACTAGGAACAACAAGAGACAACTGACCAGAAGATCTAAGCACTCTGGATGGCTGGTGAAAAACACACAGTTCAGATAAATAGGCAGGAGCAAGCCCACGTAACGATTTAAAAACTAGCAGCAAGATTTTAAAATCAATTCGAAAACTGACAGGCAGCCAGTGTAAAGAAGCTAAAATAGGAGAAACAGAGTCATACGTCCTTGCCCCAACCAGAAAGCGAGCAGCAGCATTTTGGACCAGCTGTAACCTGTGTATCAGAGATTTGTTAATCCCAGAATACAGCGAATTGCAATAATCAAGGCGAGAAAAAATAAAAGCATGAGTAGCTTTCTCAAGATCTTTAGAAGATAAAAAAGGCTTTATCTTACCTAATAGACAAAGTTGGAAAAAGCAACTCTTGACTACAGAATTTACTTGTTTCTCAAAAGAGAGGTTACTATCAAAGGTAACACCAAGATTGCGGACTTGAGGTTTGGAAAAGACAGAGAAAGAGCCGAGAAGTCCAAGACCAATTTGGGCTTTAGCTGGTGGACCCACTATAAGCACCTCCATTTTATTTTGATTTAGATCAAGAAAATTATTGGCCATCCAGGATCTTAGTTCAGACAGACAGTTGTGGAGTTGATTTGTTGCAGAGTTGCAGATGGGAATATAAACCTGAGTGTCATCAGCATAACAGTGAAAAGAAATGTTAAATTTCCTAAAAATCGCTCCAATAGGGTGAAGGTATATAGAGAATAAAATAGGACCTAAAATGGATCCCTGAGGAACACCATATTTAAGAGGAGCAGTAGATGAAAAAGAGGAATTTAAAGTCACTGAAAAGTGTCTACCAAATATGACCTGACCCAGTTAAGAGCAGCCCCTTTAATCCCAACAAGATGTTCGAGCCGCATCAGCAATATTTCATGATCAATGGTGTCAAAGGCAGCGGACAGGTCAAGAAGGACAAGGACTGCCGCATCACCTGAGTCAGTAATAAGAGAGATGTCGTTGAACACTTTCAGGAGTGCCGTTTCAACATCATGATAACGCCTAAAACCAGATTGGTAGGTCTCAAATAAATTATTGGAGTTAAGGTGATTGACCAATTGATTATAAATAATTTTTTCTTGTGTTTTAGCCAGAAATGGGAGCTGGGAAATTGAACGAAAGTTGGTTAAAACTCCAGGATCTAATCCTGCCTTTTTTAGATGGGGACGGACTGCAGCATGTTTAAAAAATGAGGGCACAACCCCCGAACTAATAGAATCATTTATAATGGCTAGTAAAGATGGGCCCAACACGTCAAAGGTTTCCACTAAGAGACGTGGTGGTACAATATCAAGGGGGCTGGAAGCTGGTTTAAGGGTGTCAATAGTTCTTTTTAGCATTGAAAGTGAGACTTGATCAAAGGAATCTAGAACAATGTCATGATTAACAGTAGGAAGTTCATAGCCTGTTTGAACAATGCCACGGCGGATAGTATCAATTTTGCTGACAAAGAATGATAGAAACTGCTCACATGAATGAACAGTGCTATTTAACCCCATCGTAGAATGAGGGTGAATGGCAGCATTAATTGAATTAAATAAAACCCTAGGATTGTTTCAATGGCGGGATACTAAATTGGCAAAGAAGTCATGTTTCGATTTCTTAACTTCAGCCTGGAAATTGAAAAGAGAAGTCCTGAAAATCTGTTTAGAGATAGTCAGTCCATCTTTTTTCCAACGCCGTTCAGCACTTCGACAGGCGCGGCGCAGTGATCGTGTAGTTTCATTTAGCCAGGGAGCAGGTCTTACCTTATTACTGCATATCTTGGAACTGTCTCTTACTGACTCAGAGGCCCTGGGTTAGAGCCAGCAACTCCATGTGAGGATGAGAGCTGAAGAGGGAAGTGACCCTGAGCAAGTCCCTGCCAGTGACAGTATCATTGTCATCTTCAAATTGTAGCATTTTCTATATATTCTTTTTCACAGTGCTGTGGTGTCATCTTACAGCCAGTTGGAGTTTATGTAGGAGATGTACAGTAGATGCTGGTGACAAATGAGCCTATTTGTTTTGTGGATTGAATGCAAGGAATCTTCACTGCCAGCCTTAGTTTTGGTGTTGGCCTGGGATTTAGTGCCAAATTTACTAGGAGCTTAGCCACTTGTGAATGTAGAGCAAAATGGCTGTATTGTTTCTGCGGTACAGCAATAGGCATATCAGGGCCCACATCTGTCATGTCTTCATCCAAGCATCTTGGAAATAGGCCGGCGACAGGATGCACAAAGAAAATTCTCAAAAAATAAATATTTTTTCTAGCTAATAAGTTGCATTGAGCATATCATTGAATAATGAATAAATTGATTATAATGACTATGATAAATTACATTAGTGCCCAACATTGCCATCTGCTGCACACAGGTGACAGTGTCACACCGGTCTTTAATGCAGAGATGCCACTGTTCTCTTCCTATTTTGCTCTATTGATAAATATTGACTTTTGCTTATTCTTGCATATTACTGTATCTATATGTGAGAAAGATTGGGGCACCACAAGGTGAACCTCCTTCATTGGCTGGTCTTTTGCCAAAAAGAAACAAAGAAGTTACTGCCAGTGCACTTTCAGGGAAAAACCTCTTATCCAGACATGAGTCTGTTATGACACCCTATGTCTGGTGGGTTATGATTTATTAGGTCCTGGGTGGAAGAGGCAGGACTTCCAAAGGAGAATCAAGATTGACATCAACAGTCCTCCAGCCTGCAATAATCAGATCTGGGAACACAAGAGGGAATGACCTGCACTACAGTGCCGATCTGTGGTCTGGGGTGGAATGACACCTAAGCGCATGCATATGCAACAAGGGTTTTTCACTTTATGAGTAAAGAACCTGTAAAATATTTCTAAAAAAAGTTGTAAACTAAAAAGAAACAGGCAAAACAGGAAATATGAAATACTAAAATGAAGCTGGACAATTATATTGATAACAGCACAAAAATATGGCATAATAGGTTCTTTTAGTTTTTTAAGCACAAAGAACGCACAAGGTAAAGTTCACTAAAAACATTAATCGATGAATATAGTGTATACAGATAATACAGGAAATACAGAAATGACAATGTTTAAGATATCTCAACATTAACTTCAAATACTTAACACAGAAAACAGAAACATTTTTTGGGCATACAGAAAAGGTGTTATTTTGTAAATATTAGTATCTTGGTAAATTATAAAATGGTATCTTTGAAAATTATTAGTGAGCAAGGTACTAAAAACTAAAAAGGTTAAAAGCAAATAAGTCATCAGTCATTGATAATGCTTATCCTAGAGACCCGAAGAACATTACTGATAATATGCTGTACATAAACCATTGGTATTTATTTTCCCATGATCACTACAAATTGATTAAATTTTTGAGAGTTTCGTGAAAAGGAAATCAGCGATACCTTTCTAATTGCAGCTCAGTTAGTCTAACGTGAATCAAATGTAACTTAAAGACAAAATAGAAAGTAGCATAGTAGTAGAAGACTGGAACTGAATTAGAGAAGGATGACCCTGTTTAATAATACTCTAAATATGTAATTTAGCAACAAGATATATTAATTACCATGTGTTTCAAAAACATTTTGATTATCTACTCATTGAGAAATTTAAAATTTATAAGGTCAGTAGTCACGCAAAGGCATAGCTGTGATGTGTTGATGGGTGCAGAACTGGCATAAATACCAAAAATAATGGGTTTTGTAAATTTAGAAATGTCATAAGGGAAGCACCACAGGGATCTATGGTGGGGACACTGATTTTTACTGTTTACATGAAATTGAAATTTTTGCTGGATTACCTGATATCCTAGACTCAGCTCATTTCATACAGAAGAACTGAGACAAAAATGTACATTAGTTAATGACCTACTTCTTAGTCTTCTTTCGGCTGCTCCCGTCTTTCTGTCCTCTACATCTTGCTCTGTCACACTCATCACCTGCATGTCCTCTCTCACCACATCCATAAACCTTCTCTTAGGCCTTCCTCTTTTTCTCTTGCCTGGCAGCTCTATCCTTAGCATCCTTCTCCCAATATACTGAATCTATACTAATAAAAGGCAAAGCCCTCACTGACTCACTCACTCACTCATCACTAATTCTCCAACTTTTACGTGTAGGTAGAAGGCTGAAATTTGGCAGGCTCATTCCTTACAGCTTACTTAAAAAGTTGGGCAGGTTCTACGCATAATGGTCATAACTGGAACATATTTTTTCGTCCATATACTATAATAATCTTCTGCTTGATGCCCATGGGAGGCGTAATTTAGTGCCTGCCCATATAAGGCCGTCCGTCAGCGGCAATCCAATAGAAACACTGCCGCTAAATATTCACGGTTGAAGGACTGTGCTTATGCAGATGAAGATGAGATGGTCAGGGTGGTGTTTGGCACATCATTAGCTATCATTAAATACAGCCGTGGACATCACACAAGATGGCACCAGCACAGCTGTGAACCTTCGATGCATGTACACCGAGCGGCTCACATGAAATGACGCAGTGCACAGACAAAAGCAACAGTTCCAAAGAGTGCTGAACAAAAACCGAATTACACAATTGAGAAGGCAGCAAAAAAATATGAAGCGTCTAATACATACAAGCATATTCATAAGTGCAGCTACTGCGGAAACAAAGCACACGGTGGAAAAAGTCAATGTCCCGCTAAAGGAAGACAGTGTAAAAAAAAACCCGTGCATGCAGTGTGTCACGTCTCAGATAATGAAGAAGACGAGCTGTTTATTGATGCAGTAAGAAACGAATCGATGAATGAAACCTGTTATCTTTACAACGATTGACAAACACGGAATGTAACTTGAAAACAACACATCCTACAAATATGAACCTGATTGAAAGAAATAATGATAATCAAATCCTTGATGACAGCAACACTCATAACACTCACAAAACAATTACTGTATATTGACAATCATGTTACGTTATTTTTAAAATGTTCCCTTTTCTTTTTCATAACTTCTTTAACACACTACTTCTCTGCTGTGAAGCGCAGGTATATATATATATACCCCGATCTACATACTCTCAAATAGACAAACCACACGCCGTGGCGCAAAGCCTCTAGCGCTGACGTCCGAGGTTCGATTCCCGACAGGGGGTGCACTAAGTATGTACGCGCGCTTCCCAATTCATTTTACCCTCGCATCCCCTTGGTTTGAGACGTATGAAAAAATAGGCGGTTAACGCAGAAAGACAGATCACCAATTGAAGCTTTATGAATAATGGATACAAAGCACGTTCCAAAGCGCAAGGCAAATTTCATTTCAAAAGACTACCTGCCGGAAGCCTTGATAAAAGCGTGGTTTTGTGCAAACTGTCCAAATACGAACCTGATTGAAAGAAATTATAATCAAATCCTTGATGACAGCAACACTCATAACGGTCACAAAACTGTTACATTCACAATCATGTTACATTATTTTTAAAATGTTTCCTTTTCTTAGCACAAGCACAGCTGAGAAGCTTCGATGCATGTACTCCATAACACGTAAAAAAACGCATTTAATCACACTTTCACTTCCAAGCAAAGGGGAACTTTTGTCAATGCATGATTTCCTGGTATATCGATTACATTGATGCACACATCACAGCTACAAAAATGTCGGAATAAAGCGCGTTCCTACGACTGATTGGAGGAAAACTTCATTTCAAAAGACTACCCGACGGAAGCCTTGATAAAAGCATGGTTTTGTGCACACTAAAAAGCAAGCAAAATTAGATACATTACAGAAAGCGAACTTTGTGGCTCTTACTGGGGATCATTGGACTTCCGTGACCGTTAGTAATTCTAATTACATCTAATTAAAAAATGTTCAATGATCACACTGTTTTAGCCTAATGTACAAAATAATTTTGGCTAAGGTTACTCAGAGTTTAAAGGTGAAACTGGTCTAATTACCTTTTATGTTTCTGACTTATTTTTTTAAAAAGAAAAACTGCACTTTATGTTGAAATTTTTTTATTATTATTTAAAGACAATACCATTCTGAAAATGTACTTAAAGTACTTAAAATACCACTTTATTTTTAAGTCTGCCCAATTTTAGCCAGGGATGGTATTTTTGTTTCTGTTTTGAATTGAAATGCAGTTTACAAGCATTTTTTTTTCAGAAATTAAAAGAGCTTGACAATTTTTACAATTTACAATATTCATGTCCATGTCTATTATTTGATTCTGTCGCCCACTAAAACCCTTTTAAATTAAAAAAAAACATTTGCGATTTGGGGCAAATTTTCATGTGTGATTACATACGATTAATCAAGATGAATTATTACACAGCCTCTGATTAATTAGATTAATTTTTTTAATCGAGTCCCACCCCTAATATATATGTAGATATATATATGTAGATTTGTATATATATATGTGTATATACAGTATATATGTAGATATGTATATGTATATATGTATATGTGTGTGTGTATGTATATGTGTGTGTGTGTGCATATATGTGTATATATATGTACATACACTCACCTAAAGGATTATTAGAAACACCTGTTCAATTTCTCATTAATGCAATTATCTAATCAACCAATCATATAACAGTTGCTTCAATGCATTTAGGGGTGTGGTCCTGGTCAAGACAATCTCCTGAACTCCAAACTGAATGTCAGAATGGGAAAGAAAGGTGATTTAAGCAATTTTGAGCGTGGCAAGGTTGTTGGTGCCAGACGGGCCAGTCTGAGTATTTCACAATCTGCTCAGTTACTGGGATATTCACGCACAACCATTTCTAGGGTTTACAAAGAATGGTGTGAAAAGGGAAAAACATCCAGTATGCGGCAGTCCTGTGGGCGAAAATGCCTTGTTGATGCTAGAGGTCAGAGGAGAATGGGCCGACTGATTCAAGCTGATAGAAGAGCAACTTTGACTGAATTAACCACTCGTTACAACCGAGGTATGCAGCAAAGCATTTGTGAAGCCACAACACGCACAACCTTGAGGCTGATGGGCTACAACAGCAGAAGACCCCACCGGGTACCACTCATCTCCACTACAAATAGGAAAAGGAGGCTACAATTTGCACAAGCTCACCAAAATTGGACAGTTGAAGACTGGAAAAATGTTGCCTGGTCTGATGAGTCTCGATTTCTGTTGAGACATTCTAATGGTCAGAATTTGGCGTAAACAGAATGAGAACATGGATCCATCATGCCTTGTTACCACTGTGCAGGCTGGTGGTGGTGGTGAAATGGTGTTGGGGATGTTTTCTTGGCACACTTTAGGCCCCTTAGTGCCAATTGGGCATCGTTTAAATGCCACGGGCTACCTGAGCATTGTTTCTGACCATATCCATCCCTTCATGACCACCATGTATCCATCCTCTGATGGCTACTTCCAGCAGGATAATGCACCATGTCACAAAGCTCAAATCATTTCAAATTGGTTTCTTGAACATGACAATGAGTTCACTGTACTAAAATGGCCCCCACAATCACCAGATCTCAACCCAATAGAGCATCTTTGGGATGTGGTGGAACGGAGCTTCGTGCCATGGATGTGCACCCACAAATCTCCATCAACTGCAAGATGCTATCCTATCAATATGGGCCAACATTTCTAAAGAATGCTTTCAGCACCTTGTTGAATCAATGCCACGTAGAATTAAGGCAGTTCTGATGGCGAAAGGGGGTCAAACACCGTATTAGTATGGTGTTCCTAATAATCCTTTAGGTGAGTGTATATATACAGTATATATATATATATATATATATATATATATATATATATATATATATATATGTGTGTATGTATATATATATATATATATATATATATATATATATCTGTATATATGTATATATTTGTATATGTGTATATATATGTTGTGGCATGCCCTGGTTATGTTGGTGGCCACGGGTAAAGGGCTTGGAAGCCCAGCCCTGTAGGGACCCGTGGCCACCGCCAGGCGGCACCCCAGTGCCTGAACAACCCTGGAGCGGGGAGGAAGACAGGGGACACCTGGAGGGCTTCCGGGTGCGCAGCCGGCACTTCCGCCACACTGGGGCGTGTCTGCGGAGGAGTGCCGGGAAGCAGCTGGAGCCCATCCGGGTTCCTATTTAAGGGGCCGCCTCCCTTCAGTCGAGAGCAGAAGTCGGGTGGAAGAGAGCTGAGCTGGGAGGTAGGAGGGCGAAGTGTCTGGGTGAGGAGGAGAGATTATTATTGTGTTGTTTATTTAAATCTATAAGTAGTGTGCAGGGTGCTTGGTGCACTGTGTTAAAAAAAAATAGAGTATTGGACTTTTACCTGGTGTCTAGCGTGGTACCTGAGGGTTCAAGGGAGCACTAGCGCCCCCTACTGCCACAGTATTAAAAACTACTTTGAATATTCTAACATTTAAAAACATATGATAATGATATTTTTACAATACCATAATATGTACCAACTCAGAAAAACTCTAACCAAGTCATTTGTGCTAAAACAGTTTAGAATAAAAGTATATTTTACCAATATGTGATTTTTGTTAATTTATAAATCATCCCCAACAAATGTTGATGCTTATTTTTATAATCTAAGAATGACACACTCTAAAATATATGTGAGTCCAATTTATTTGTATTATTTCTATGTATAAACAGTATTTTTCAATATAATCATATATGCTGATTAATTATTTCTGTAACTGCGTCAAGGAAATTGCACTGAGTGAAGTGACAATTGACACGAGTTTGTATTACTTCATTACAGGAAGCAAATCGTTTGCATTTTAGACTTTCTCATGAGACAATTTTGCATTAATACTCAGTATAAAACATAAAACGTGTTGTTAGTCCGTAACAAATACCACAAATGCAAAAAATAATAATGACAATTGAAATTCCAGCAGAATATGCAAGAACAACACCGACCTCTAACTGAAACAATAAAAGACATTCTTTTTTCAATGAATTTAGAGTAAAGATGTGTTTTTAAATAAAATATACTATACTGTATACAGTTTTGTTATTTTTGAGCTTCATAATTCCTTTCATTTGTGCCCTTTCTCATACAAAATATAGAGTAGAAAATGTAGTGTAGTAGTAAAGTAAAAAGTGATAAATAATAGACATCCATGAGAGCATTTCTTTCATGTCCTCCTGACAGTCTGACTTTTTGGAAATAATTGATGTTATCTTTTACACAGTAGCTTCACTTGGATGTTTTTCTTGCAGCTTACAAGAAACTTTTTCCTGACCAGAATGATAAATTAAACCACCCAAGTGCTGGCTTCCTTGGATGACTTTACTATTTTGAAATAACCTTACAAGCTTTTATTTATTTATTTATTTATTTATTTATTTTTTCTTAATAATACAACTAGGGCCTCTTTTAGTACCAATAAACATGGCTTCAGAAGTGTTTTAGTTAGAACTATATTTTCTAACTAAATTATTACATAAAAAGGGAAAAAGCTTCAAACATACTTTCGTTGCTTCTGAATCCAAAACATAAACAATTGAATTTGTTATGTGAAACACCGCAGAAATTTAAGTTAAATAATCTCAAAGATTACCCTGTTAATATTAACCACTCTGTGATTTTGAATCTTACAGTTTGCTTCAGCTCATATTGATGCCAGTTTTAAAATGACATTTTTTTCTTGTTCTTCCATTTAAACATTGGTGCAGAAAAAATTTTTATGAGAAACAAATCACAGTGAAACCAATTCAGTATTAGCTCTCCTATGCTAGCTCCCAAAATATTATAGAGCAGAGGAGTCCATTAAGCGTGTTTGGCTACATTACATATCAACTGTCCAGATATCTCATCCAGATATTTTTAAAGGGTGTCAAGGTTTCCACGTCAACTACATTACGTAGCTTAATAGTTTGCTACAAACTTCCATAGGAATATTGGACACATTTTAAACTTTACATAATTGCTTATAAAATTAGTAAATGGCAGTGTTGACATGTATACAATAGAGCTATCATCTCATATAGTAAATGCATATTAAACATATATAAAAAAACCTGCTATGGTACAATCCTTCTTTATTAATGTCCATTTATCTACATGAAAATTTAAACATCACCTCTTGTGTCACTGAAATTTTGTTTTAAGTATTAACAAGAAGAATACAGTAAGTCAAATGCTAGTGCTGAAGTCCAAACAGTTTATGAATAGGAGCGCAAGGTCAGTTGTAGCACTATAAAAATATTCTTCAGTAAAATTAGCATAGTTTTTATTATGTCTTTGCTGTGCCTGGTAAGAAGAGTGGTGCAGTACCAGAACAGGAGAAGGAGGAGAGAATTCTACACCATAACCCTGGATCCTTCTTCAATTAAGGCCGATACATCAAGGTGATCTAATCAATGGCCACGATGGAAAGAAATTTATTAGTTACTGTGTTTAAGAAGATGAGTCTTAAAATGAACACTAAAGTATAACTGGAAGAAAACATACAGACTAAACACAAGCATGATGTTTTGCAAAGAAGGAGTGACCATCAAGCTTGTGGGGTTTAGTCCTTACCAAACTGTTCCAATATGTCATACTGGAACTTTAAATGCCCAAAGTTTTTGTCAGAAAAAATGGTTTCAGGTTTTCACCTTAAATTCATCATTTCAAGAACATAGTAAATATGCAATTTGACAAACAACAGAAGACCATTCAGTCCAAGTTTGTTTGTTTAGCTAATAACTAAGTTGTCCATTTATTTCATCCAGATACTTTTTAAAGGTTGTCAAGGTTTCTGCTTCAATTACATGTCTCAGTAGTTTGTTGCACACTCCGACCACTCTTTGTGTAAAGAAGTGCTTCCTTCCTTCTGTCCTAAATACATTATCCTTAATTGCCACTGGTATCTTTCAGTATGCAGTTCTCAGTTAAGCTTAAAAAAATAATGCTGGATCTGTTTTATCAATACATTTCAGAATTGTGAATACCTGGACTAGATCCCAACAGAGTCTACCCTGCTTGAGACTGAACAGGTCTAATTCTGACTCTGTCACAGTACAACATGTCCTCAAGTCCTGGACTGCACCTGGTCGATCTCCTTACCAAAGCTTCTGGTGCTGTTATGTCTTTCTTTTGGCATGGTGACCAGAACTTTACACAATTCTCAAATACCTGTATTAGAGATGATAGTTACATAATTATCTGAATTAAAATTTTATGTATGAGATGCCTGTTGAGATTGATATATAATGTTAATGTATTACTGATTGTAGTCTTGATTGATTTGCATCATGATTGTTTGCTACTCTATTTGCATTGTACTGTAAGCAAGAATCTCTTCCAAGCCATGGAACAAGATGACTATCAGACTATTGTACTCTAATACAGAGATATTGACCATAGTCAGAAGTTGTCTTTACTTATTACAAATCACTGTAAACTCCACCGTTGGTCTTTTACAACTAAATTTTTCTTCTTGTTTCTAAATTAATGCTTACAGTATCCTTCCTTTGGGGGAAATTATACATATAGGCAGTTCAGTACCTCCCCTGCTACATTTTCCTACCATAGAGCAGTGGCAGCTGCACTCTCTTACTCTCTTGACTGCGAGCTGTCTCTCTGTTAAACAGTAAACCTATGGCAAAGAAATACAGCTGCCCTTCGGAAATTCCACCTTAAACTGTATTTCAATGAGAAACAAAAACACTCTTACCCATCCCCTTTGCGGGATCACCTGGCGGCTTGCAGGCTTACCATGCACCATGCTTTTCACACGAGGTTTAGAACATTTAAATGATCCAGCCCTGGCCAACCTAATGGCTCACTCTCCTGTCCTTTCTCCCTCACACTGTGTCTCTCCCAATCACTGTTTCCTGAGCCACTGAACCAGTTTGATGAACAAGACTTTGTGCCCTTTTAACCAGGCAAGGGGAGCTGGACCACAGCAGTTGCCAGTTGCAACCTGTGTGCTTACCAGCTGAAGATAATCCCCTTTTGAATAAAGTCTTCTGTATGTACCTGCCAGTTCAGCAATAAAGATTTTGTAACTTGGAAACCTGGTTCCTTTTTCCAGTCTCCTGTCCAACTCTGTGACCCAAGCTTGACTTTCTCTCTCTCTCTCTCTCTCTCTCTCTATATATATATATATACTGTGTATATATATATATATATATATACTTACTAGGGGGCTTTGCCCCCTGCTCGATTCGTTTGCCAACAACCCACCTGTGATTTAGTAGAGTTTTATTGAAGCATCCTAGGAGTATTATATACAGTGTATCTGGAAAGTATTCACAGCACATCACTTTTTCCACATTTTGTTATGTTACAGCCTTATTCCAAAATGGATTAAATTAATTTTTCCTCAGAATTCTACACACAACACCCCATAATGACAATGTGAAAAAGTTTACTTGAGGTTTTTGCAAATTTATTAAAA
Source organism: Polypterus senegalus (assembly GCF_016835505.1). NCBI lineage: Eukaryota > Metazoa > Chordata > Cladistia > Polypteriformes > Polypteridae > Polypterus > Polypterus senegalus. The sequence continues at coordinate 44,240,385 of NC_053158.1, forward strand.
ATAAAAAAACAGAAATCACATGTACATAAGTATTCACAGCCTTTTCTCAATACTTTTGTCGCTGCACCTTTGGCAGCAATTAAAGCCTCAAGTCTTTTTGAATATGATGCCACAAGCTTGGCACACCTATTCTTGGCCAGTTTCGCCCATTCATCTTTGCAGCACCTCTCAAGCTCCATCAGGTTGGATGGGAAGTGTCGGTGCACAGCCATTTTAAGATCTCTCCAGAGATGTTCAATCGGATTCAAGTCTGGGCTCTGGCTGGGCCACTCAAGGACATTCACAGAGTTGTCCTGAAGCCACTCCTTTGATATCTTGGCTGTGTGCTTAGGGTCGTTGTCCTGCTGAAAGATGAACCGTCGCCCCAGTCTGAGGTCAAGAGCGCTCTGTAGCAGGTTTTCATCCAGGATGTCTTTGTACATTGCTGCAGTCATCTTTCCCTTTATCCTGACTAGTCTCCCAGTTCCTGCCGCTGAAAAACATCCCCACAGCATGATGCTGCCACCACCATGCTTCACTGTAGGGATGGTATTGGCCTGGTGATGAGCGGTGCCTGGTTTCCTCCAAACGTGATGCCTGGCATTCACACCAAAGAGTTCAATCTTTGTCTCATCAGACCAGAGAATTTTGTTTCTCATGGTCTGAGAGTCCTTCAGGTGCCTTTTGGTAAACTCCAAGCGGGCTGCCATGTGCCTTTTACTAAGGAGTGGCTTCCGTCTGGTCCCTCTACCATGCAGCCCTGATTGGTGGATTGCTGCAGAGATGGTTGTCTTTCTGGAAGGTTCTCCTCTCTCCACAGAGGACCTCTGAAGCTCTGCAGAGTGACCATCGGGTTCTTGGTCACCTCCCTGACTAAGGCCCTTCTGCCCCGATCGCTCAGTTTAGATGGCCGGCCAGCTCTAGGAAGAGTCCTGGTGGTTTTGAACTTCTTCCACTTACGGATGATGGAGGACACTGTGCTAATTGGGACCTTCAAAGCAGCAGAAATTTTTCTGTAACCTTCCCCAGATTTGTGCCTCGAGACAATCCTGTCTCGGAGGTCTATAGACAATTCCTTTGACTTCATGCTTGGTTTGTGCTCTGACATGAACTGTCAACTGTGGGACCTTATATAGACAGGTGTGTGCCTTTCCAAATCATGTCCAATCAACTGAATTTACCACAGGTGGACTCCAATTAAGCTGCAGAAACATCTCAAGGGTGATCAGGGAAAGCAGGATACACCTGAGCTCAATTTTGAGCTTCATGGCAAAGGCTGTGAATACTTATGTACATGTGATTTCTCAGTTTATTTATTTTTAATAAATTTGCAAAAATCTCAAGTAAACATTTTTCACTTTGTCATTATGGGGTGTTGTGTGTAGAATTCTGAGGAAAAAAATGAATTTAATCCATTTTGGAATAAGGCTGTAACATAACAAAATGTGGAAAAAGTGATGCGCTGTGAATACATTCCGGATGCACTGTATTGACTATTGATTATATATTGACATTTCTTCTGTGTTTGGATATTGTTTTGGATTAGTATATTGAGGTTTTGCTTCAAGATTACCTTTTAGGCAACCTTTTTCCACTTATTTGAGTTCCTTTAGTTAACCTTTGTTTGCTTGTTAATAAAACTTTTTCAATTACATAAAAATGCTTGTTGCCTTTTGGCCACAAGCCAGAGTTGTACACAGTTTCTCCATTTTGTGATGTATTTGAAATATATGATCTCATTTTTGAACCTTAAAACCAGTTTCCACGTTATCGGGCCTAGTCAGGCCAAAGCCTATTAACAATATAGGGTGGTCCAGATCTAATCATTCAATTTTCATTTCACTATAACTTATTAAGTTTATTACATAGAAAATCATCCGAAAAATCCCGGACCATTGAGAAGTATGCAAACTGACGACATGAAGAATCATCTTTGCACCGAACTGGAATCTTCACACATAAATCAAAGTCATCCAGATGATCTGGATCTGCATAATTAGATCTGGACCACCCTGTACATGGGAGTAAGCTAGACTTGGTAAGCTTCTTCTGGGCCAGCTAGTGAAGGTTCTGGCCTGCTTTTAAGGCCTTTTTGGAGGCCCTAATCTCATTTTACCATGTCTGCAACACCAAATCATAACAGCTAATGCTTTCAGGTCTATGACTATATGTTTAAAATCCATTCTTTTAATCAAGAAAGTGTTCTCCTACATTTTCCATACATCGACCAAGGTGTTTTTTTTTTAATAATAGCAATATAATAAATGGAAAATAAGTAATCTGTTTTAATTAACTGTTTTTTCCAACTGTGATAAAAAACTGCATAACACTAATAACCCAATTCAGCACACATGAAATGTTTTTAAAATTTCTTTCAGCTTTAACAAGGGAGCTACTGTTGTTTGTTTTGTTTTTTTTTATTGGTCAGCTTTAACATAAGGCCAGAAAGACAATGGGGCTTTGAGTTTAGTTAAGCTCACTTCATTAGTTATCCACTGGGGCATCCCACACAAAAAAGCTAGAGGCTGTTGTTCACAAAGTATAGCAGCGTTACCCAGCTTTCTGATCACTGAATTAACAATAGCTAATGAGGACTGGCATTCTCAACACAAATTAAGTAAACTCAGTAAACACCAATATGGACAAAAATGCCATCAACTGATGTGACTGTTAATCTGTGTATGAAAAGTAACAACATTACATTTTTGACATGAAGCTTTATCTTTGATTACACCTCAGAATTTCCTAATATATACTGGACAGTGACAATCTCATTTGAGTGAAAAGTAGCACTAAAAAGTGTAAATTTATGCAGATTACTTCAGTGATTTAATGCAAATAAGAAGCAACCAATTTCATTATATGCATCTATTTTATTTTATTTTATTTTCCTTCATTTCACTTTGATATTCTTATCAAAGAATAAGAATTAAAGGCCAAAAGTTTTTGAAAATAACTTAATAAACTATGCAACTGATCTGAAGTTCAAGTTGTTAGAAACTTTGTGTACACTTAAATGATGTAAGACTTCAGAAATAAAGTATGATGTGATTCTTTTAATGGAAATCTCAAACATGATCAATGATCAGTACATTTTAATAACACTTCTTCAATTTGAACATCCTGATGATGATGTAAGGCTGTAACCAACACTTAATATTTCTAGAAACAATCTTAATGCATAATTTATCACATATTTCAAAAAATATTACTATAAAATATAGCTTGGCTACATCTTCAATCCATGTAGAGCTGCAGAGGGTTTGGGTTTTCACTGGCGGCCATGTACATAAATATGAAACTTGTTTATGTAGGCATCCTGTTTCCGGGAATTTCAGTTCATTGAGATGATTCTTTAAATGAGCTCACAGTTTGGACAGCATGGGAGTGTGGTGGCTATTGCTTCAAGTGCCCAAGGGTGTATTCCAAAAACTAAGTGTAAGTGTCACTTAAACTGAGACACCAGGCTTATATGAGCCAGTTTTGGCTACACCAAAGAGGATCGGGACAAGCTGGGTTTGGTCAACGAGGCAACTAAGTGTTATCTCGCAGCTTTCTCTGTACCAGGATAAAGATGAAGCTTAGAGGAGCTATGTGGTTTGAGATTTCAGGAAAGTTCCTGATCATGAGAGTTCATGATTGATGAAAAAGAAAATCTCAGAGAAAGGTTCCAAGGCTTAACAAATCTAATGTTGCTGAATTCCCATTTAAACAAATCTTACAGTTTCATTACAAAGTGGTAAAGAATTATGACCTACATTACCCATTGAAAATAAATGACATTTAAATTCTGTAATTCATTATCACCTTTTTGTCAGTGACAAGATTTTTTTAGCATATCTAATGTTGCCACAATCTTTGCTAAATTAATCTGATGTGTTTGTAACAAAGTGGTAAAACATGAAAAGCTATACTATTTATTGAAAATGACAAGAATTAATAATATATCACATTTAAATTATTATGACATTCATCACCTTTGCGCTTTTTGCCAGTGAGAGACAAAAGGAAAAGATACAGTAATAAAAATAGGTTGAAAAAGTGGCCCCAATCTCCACTGTGAGAGAGTTTGTGGTGAACATTACTTTTAAAAATAACATTAAACATTTTCATTGTTTTCATAAATCATGTACATAATTTATACGTCTGGAAGTAAAAATTGGATTGACGAGTTCAGTCAGCCACCCACTGTAATTAGTGCACGACCAAAATCAGCAGCACTGTGAGATGGGGGTCTAAATTCTCAATATTTAGTCCCTCTGCAGTCCAATCATTGCTGCCTCTGGTGACAGAAGTTTTTCATTCTTACTTGAGATCTCCCATGTGCCAGGATAGGCTTTCAGCCGGACTTGGAGGACATAGTGGCTGCATCTGTTGTAGCTAATGCCTGCAAACATAGATGTTGAAAGATACAGTAATACCTTTACAAGCGTTTTTTCTTCACTTTTTATTTATTTTTTAATGTAACAATGTGCAATTTGTATTTATTTTTTATCACCATATGTACCTTACATTTATTTACTTTTTCACTTATTTTGATATTTGATATTTTGTTCTGTTATTAGTGGGTTTCTATTTTCTATGCCAATCTTGTGTTTATTATGGTATTTTATTTATATTTTTCTCAAAATAAAGGATGTGTTTGTTAAATTCTTCCAGTTGATCTTATTAATATACGCTTTGCACTAAAGTAATGGCAATAAATCTTACCATGTCAGGACTCAGGGGAGGCGAAGTTGGAGGGCCCCATCTTGTTTTTTGCCAAGGGCCCCCAGGGTCTCTAGAATTGCCTCTACACCTCACTTTGCTTTTACTTTCTAACAGCGCTCTCCTTGGCTTTCAAATTATTTATAGTAATATAGCAGGTGGGGTTTAGGAGAAAAATGACAGTGTTTATATAAACTTCTCTGCAGTTTAATGTATTTTAAAGCCTTTATGTATAACTTCAACGGATTATCTATCTATCAGTTTCCAAACCCACATGGGGCCAGAGGTAGTTGGACACCAGCATTAAATAGGGCGCCAGTTAATTCCAGGTTCACTCATTCACATGACCACATTGACTTGCCAATTAAAGCTAAATTTAAAGTTGAATAGCGGCGTACCCAGACATAAGAAGAACATGCCAGACTCTACACAGACAATATCCACACCAGGATCTGAATCCAATATTGCTCAACTGTGCTGATTTATTGTTTATTATATTAATTAAAAATAACCAAGCAACTAATAAACAGATGAGCAACATATACCCTCAACATATGATTTAAAATAAGTAAATGTTTTATTTCAAACATTTACATTTAAATATTAAAATTACAATGAAAACAATCTTTTGTGATATAATGAAATACATAATTCTGTAAAACATACTGAAATCAGCTGCATATGTGAAAAATCTCTGTTCGAAAAAGGGGGCCCTGCATTAGTTTAATGTGAATTTCTCTTGGAAAAGATTGACATAAGATAAGTGCAATCAATAAACAACATAAATGAAGTTACATTAAAAGGAATTCTTTTCTCATGACTCAATAACCATAACATCGACACATGGCAATCTTCCAATTTCTGCTTGAATGTGGATTTTAAGATTGAGCTTGGAGGTATTCACAAATGGTTTATTTCTTCTACAAGGCTGATCTGAGAATGTTTCTTTTTTTTCTTCTAAATAATGCTTTTAGAGACTCGGTGCCATTCCCGATAAAAGATAGCAGTTTCCAATTAAAGATTGTTTTCCTTTGCCCAAGCCTAATTAAGGCTGTTTCTGGTTTTGTTCCAAAGTACTAGTATGAAATTACTTTAAAAATGACAAGATGTCCAAACTAAGTATTTGTGTAACCAGTTCAGAATAACTTTATTTTAATCATGCAAATAATTGAATTAGGGAAAACAAAAGACATGTATTTCTCTCAAAAAATAATGAGTGGGAAAACTGTATTTCTGTTTCATACAATCCCCTTTCTTAGGCAAGAAACAAATTCAAAAAGTTATAAAACATAAATATTAAAAGATATAATATCAACAAGTGCAGAACAATAGGTAATTTTATTTAATTTAATGTAATTCTTGCTCCCTGAAACAAGCTGCTTCTGATACTTATGTAATTGTTCTTAAATGTATTTTCAACAGAGCGTTGACCACATTAGCACATTCTAAAAGATTAGCTTTTGTAAGCAGTAGTTCATGAGAAATCACAAAAGAAGAAAGATGTAGGAATGAAAACTAAAATCTTACAATCTACAGTATTACTATGGAAAAAGGGAAGACAATGAACAAGCCTGTTGTTGCCTTTTTGAAAGAGGCATATTTAAAAGGTCATGGGCCAACTGAATGAATGCGCACATTGATAGAAAATCACATTTACATATAGTTGTTCTATGTTCTTTCAGATTAATTAAGCAGATATTGAGGAAATGGCCTCTAAATTTGTCCTTTTCTTGATTACTGATGTGGATTAATAAGGGTTTTTGATGTTAAGCAATATATATATATATGAAGATTCCATGGAAGGAACATCAAATTAAACCCTGAGAAAAATTTATGTGAGGATAAACACTCTTTCAGGCCTGTTTCTGCCATTGCAGGGCACTAGAGCTCTGAAACTTATCCAGTCTGGCCAGGGGTGAAAATAGGGGGTTATGCTTGCAAAGGGGCCCCCAACCACTGGATGCCCCAAGAATGTCTGCATGTAGTAGCCTGTCTGTTGGGTCAAAGGAGAAAAATCCCTGCCATTCCTGGAGCAGCGCTAGAAAAAAGCCACAATGGTAAAAATTAATTGAAAGAATTTACTGGCTACATTTGAGTCTATATGCTACCACAGGCTACTGAGGCCAAATTTACACTGCAGTTAAATGTGACACAATTCCAATATTGGGCTCATATTTGAAATGTTTGTTTGACTATTACAAATTATTCACTTAAAATCGGCTATGACTGTGTATTGATATATATCCTTAATCAGCAAAATTAATAAAAATTAATTAGCAAATTAATCAAATTGAAACAACCTAAGAGACATTGAAGAATACCAGAGTCAGAACTGACAAACACGGGCAGCGTTTTGTTCTGCCTGAGTATTCATAGTAGGTAATGTTCCGGATTCTTAATCACAGTAGGTTACATTAGATAAACTTTATTAATTCCATGAGGAAATTCAAATGCATACAGCAGCAGAAACATAAAAAACAAGAATACAGACTCACATGATAGATAACACAGCCAATCAATCGATAAATAAATAAACACTTAACAAATATACCTGGTGGAAGCATTGAATTACCTGATTGTAGATGGCAAAAAAACACCCTCAGAGGTGCTTCTTAGCACATTGTGGAGGAATAAGCTTGTGACTAAAAGTGTTCCAAGAGAGCGCCTCCTTGAGGGGATGGAGGGGATTTTTCATGATTGCATCCAATTTTGCCAACATTGTCTTTTCTACAAAAGTTTCCAGTGTGTCCAGGGTTTGTTCTGTGATGGAGCAGGCTTTCCTGGTGGTTGTTCAGGCATTGTGCATCTTTTATGCTCAGGTTGCTTCCCCAGGAGACTGCAGCGTAGAACACCACATTGGCTACTATGGACTGATATTTCCAGCAGCTTGCCGCACACATCAAAAGACCCAAGTCTCCTTAGCAAGTGCAGTCTGCTCTGGCCCTGCTTGTGCAGTGCCACTGAGTTGTCAGACCAGTCCAAGTTGTTTTATATGAACTCCCAGGTACTTGTATCCCTGCATCACTTCCACGTCCTCACCCTGAAAGGTGACTGGTCTCAGAGCCTTCTTGACAGTTTGGAGGTCCACCACCATTTCTTTTGTTTTGTTAATGTTGAGTTGCAGGTTGTTGTCCCTGCACCACAAGGCAAAGTCCTCCATGACTTTCCTGTACTCTGACTCATTTCATTTATTAATGCAGTCTATGATGGAAAAGATTTTTGAAACTTTTTGTAGTTGGCAAGTGCTGGAAGTCTGTTGTGTAGAGGATGAATGGGAAAGGAGACAGGACAGTTCACAGAGGTGCTCCAGTATTACACACCACCATTTCTGATACACAGTCCATCAGCCTCACAAACTGATGGAAGTTGGTCTGGTAGTCCATTATCCAAGAGATTGTGGGGGCATCAAGATGAAAAGCCTTGAGCTTTTTCCTCAGTGGATGAGGCAGAATGGTGTTAAAAACTTTGAAGAAGTCAAAGAACATGATCCTGACTGTTGCACCAGCTTTGTCAAAGTGAAGGTAGGCTCTGTGGAGCATTTAGATGAGAGCATCCTCCACACCTATTTGTGCCTGACAGGCAAACTGCAGAGGATCCAAATGTTCTGAAACCATGAGTCATAGCTGTTTTAGCACCAGCCTCTCAAAGGTCTTCATGATGTATGAAGTTAATAGCAACAAGTCTGAAGTCCTTGGCATCACTGGAATGACCTTTCTTTGGGAATGAGATTATACGGGATGCTTTCCACAGCTGGGGAACCTTCTGCAAATTCAGGAAAAGGGAGAACAGGTCCTGAAGAACCCAGATCCAGGGAAGGTAGGAGTCCTAGGTTGTGCAGGGTGCAGGAGGTAGTTAGGATTCTGGAACCTCCTCAACTTGCATAAAGAGGCTAGCAGTGTTTTGGGGGTGGGGGGTGGCAGGACTGACAGGAATGAATCAAACCTATTGAAGAATTGATTCAGCTCATTAACTTTGTTCCCTTTCTCTGCATGTTTAACATCCTGCATGTAGACAGTGATAGTCCTCATCCATTTCACACTACCTTCATGTTGATTTGTTTTAACTTGCCTAAGCCTAAAGTTAGTTATGAAAACTAAGTAATATTGCTAAATTACAACTATACTTGTTGGTCTCTTAAGTTATTCAGTAAGCGAATGTTAGCAGTGTTGTCAAATGAAGTACTGTGTATCAACGTAAGCTAGATACCGTGCATTACTAATGCTAGAGCCTCAGTGCATTCTATGCAATATGACAGACTTTAGGGCTAACCACATTTGCTACTGTAGCCAGAAAGCTGATTTGCTGTCATCTAGAGATACTGAAGTTGCAAAGGAATACAGTGCTATAACTTTAATGGATGACAACTTTTCTCACATGTTCTAAAAGAAGGTGATATAATCATACACTCCACTGCCTCCTCCCCCAGTGGTGTTTTTTAAATCAATCCTTGCCTTCAAAACACCACCTTTCATGTCTATTGTGAAGTGGTAAAATGCTGTGAGAGAGCTGAGAAAATAGATGGATGAATAGATATATAGTAACAATTCCATGTTTGCATAGTGGTACTGTCTGGGGAATTGTAAATTAATTTTCCCCTACAGTAGATACCTGCACACAAAACAGGGGTATACCACTTAGGTAGGAGCCATCATTTTATTGACTTCCTAAATTTGTGGGCAGTTATTTATGAGAATTTGAAAGGGTGTTCATGGAAGAGTAGACCGACGCACTGGGAAATCTTGCACATATCTTTGTAGATGCTTTGCAGTCTTTTGTTTCATCAAGAAGAAAGAAATGCCCGTAAATAGTAATAAATCTTTCTTTAGTATTATTATTTCACTGTGGGAGGGTGAGGGCTCCTTTATGACTTGTTTTGACTCGTAGCTGTGGCACATGGCTAATTGTGGCACTATGTGGTGGACTCACAAGATTAACTGTTATATATCCAGTCACAGTACTCATTCTCATTATGATCAACTAATGTTAAATTTAGCTGTGGTGATTATTAATTAAGACAAATATATAAAAAAAGTAATGTTGATATTTGATAAGTTTATCTGCAATCTAGTTATACTTATTTTCAGCAACTCACAGAAACTGTCAGTTCATACTGTCATCTTATTCATCCCCTTTATATTTATCTTTTTCAGACCATTTGCAGTTGCTGTAGATTTACTTGTGATTATCTTGTATTGTTTGTTTCTTTTAATTGCATTCTTTAAAGCTCTTTTAAAACCCTTGTGATTCTACGGTATACTGTAAACCAAAGAATGATTAACTGATCTTAATAACTTATTTGGGATTGTGGTGAACATAGCTTCATAGAGTACTTCAGTGTCAGATATTTTATGTGCAATTCAGAAGAACATAATAGGCCTTGATTTGAATTAGTATCTTTAACATAATAACCTTGTATGTTTTAAACTTCCTTACATGCTTTGGTAAGTTGTGCTAAAATAAACTTCTACACTCTTCTCAGGGTCTGCTTCTAGAATGTTGTCATTGGCCATCATATTTTTATAATTTATTTTACTTTTATCTGTATGTGTAGTTAACACTTATTGAATTCCAATAATTAGTTCATTTTGAAGATTGTTTAGGTTTTTTTGTAAATTCCATATGCCGATTCCTCAATATTTGCTACCTTGCCAAAGGTGGTGCAATTTGTTTTGTTTAATTTCATTTTTATTGTAATCTTTGCTTTGTTTTCCACATTGTTGGCATTGTACACATCAGCCATTTGCTAAAATAGGCAGGTGCTCATTATGAATGTGCAAAAATCAAGAAGTGCAAGCTCTGTAGTGCTCTGGGAAAGGCTGCCACCAAATTTATTTTCCTTTTCAGCTACTGTTAGGGCCTGCTAGACTTTCTAGTATCCCACACTGTTTCAAATGTTTTGTTTCCCTGTTGCTACCTAATTACAGTTGACCCTACATCATATATTTGTGCTATCATATTTGCATGCTGTTCATGATATACAGGAGCTTAGTTTCCTTCTGCCTGAAGCATTCCATTAATTCTTTTTTGTAAAAACCATAAGTAAACACAGTGCTTAGTCAAATTTCATGTTTGCTCAGTATCTCTGATCCTATGTTAAAATATAAATTAGAAAGAAAAACAAGACACCAGTAATTATCATAATCCACCTTAATAAAGGGATCAGTGTCTGTTGTGTGACGTCTTTGTCATTCCAACAGATGGTGCAACAAAAACATTTGTAGGAATAAAATCATCGCATTTGTCATTACAACAGATGATGCATCGCAAACATTAACACTGCTTTAATGAATCCCACATCAAATGGCATAACAGAGACATTTGCCATGTGTTTGTCATTCCAACAAATGGCACATAACAAACATATGTAGTAATACATTTACATTCTGTTGGAATGACAAATACAATACATTTTATTACTACTTGTTTTACAAAATACATTCCAAATAGGTGTACTGCAAATATTAATGCTGAACTCTATATTGATTACTTGGATTACAGCCCATCTTTGATGTGTAGAACAGCTAGTAAGTAAAGTAGCAGGCTGAATGATGGTCCAGAAACAGACATGCTTTGCGATTAAGGTGTAAAACTAACGTCTAGTTTTTTTAACCAAAAACAACTGAAAAGAATGTTAAGTTGAATGGCTGAAGGAGAAGTCAAAAAAAACAAAGTTAACTAAACAAAATACCTAACCAAAATATTTTCTTAAGATTTTCTTAGAAAAAGACTTGGATTCTGAGCTCATCAAGCTGTACATTAGACATTTTCAGAAACAGGCAGATGTGACTTTGACAAAAACCAAGAGGTGATGTCATCTGTTAAGAGCTCAGTCATGAGCTGCTGTTCTCTTTTCTTTTCAGGCCAGTGCTGTTTCAAATGTTTCTTTCCCTGTTGCTGCTCCATTAATTTTGCCTTTGTAAAAACCAAAGGCATACACAGTATTTGGTCAAATTGAAATTGTTATATTTTTAATACCATATTTTTTTTCAAATTCTGATAAACTTTAAAAAAATGGTTCTGATTCATGTTGGATTGTCCCCTTTTGCTGTGTTTTATGTTTTCTGCAGTGTGTGGTATAGCGGGCCGAGGCTCAGAAAAACTGGCTATTTTAATAAATAAATAATGGACTGTGGAAGAATAATTTTAGAGTAACATAGCATTCAGCAAAAAGTGTTAATAAATGCCAGAAACCCTTGCAGGCATAGCCAGATAAACCAGATAAAAGACAAGTGAACAACAAAATGTACTGAAAGATGACTAAGAAATCAGCAGATGTCCTGTAAGACAACCAGAAAGGACCATTGTTACATGCACAGAAATTTCAAGGGTGGTGGCTCAACTCAAAGGTATAAGAAGAACCAGAATATAAAATATCAGGCTTTTATTTTATGGAAGTCATTTGGGTGTAAACCAATGAACCAACCAGAGTAAATGTATGCATTGATTGACAGTGTATGTAAATTCATTAGTTTATAAAATGAACCTCTATACTTTGTTTCTCAAATCATTCTGACCATGCCGTAACAGACTGCTTTTGAAGAATGATCCCTTTAATGCATTTTGGTGAGAAATAATTAAAAGATACAATGAACAGCTTTTCTCCTGCCTGGGTACTGATTTGTCCTGTTAGAGGATGTTTCTTTCTTTAACAAAATGTTAAATTTCTACCACATGATGCACTTGCACTGGGGAGTGGAGCAGGTGCGAGAGATCTGTGGAGAAGACTGCTCATCTCCAGGTTGGGGCGTACAAACAGTCTGATTGTCTCATTATCAGCCTGGGGTGGCAAACGTGTGAACACACCTGCAACTGCTCCGTAGATCAGAAAGGGAAAGAAGAGAAAGAGAAAATAATGGAGATTAAAGAAGAAAGTGTGGAGCAAGCAGGAAACAGGGAAGAGCCAGTGCAGGAGTGAGGAAGCAGACAGCCAGGAGGAGAAGAGCTCCAGAAGGACAGCATGTGGCCGATGCTTGGGGTTGCAGAGATGGTTTGCAATTTAAGGGAGCGGGAGTGACCAGAAGTGCAGCTCCGTGTAAGTCCAGA